>NC_071354.1:239520038-239891705 GCF_943734655.1 Sabethes cyaneus
TATTTGTTTTTTTATTGGTTAGATCATAAATCATTTTAGATATATCATGAAACAGTCATCCAATTTATGTTTCCTGTTTTCAAAAGTGCACTCGTCGGAATGTTTGGAACTATCGTGGCATTACCAGACTTTATGCTGCATTCAAGCTATTTGAAATGGTAGTTCCGAAGTGTACAACTACAATGAAAATAACAACAAAAATCTAGGTTTTTATCGTATTAATTTTGCTTTATTTTATCACATTTTACGTGACTGACATTCTCTAGCGATTATTGCGCTTCTGCGCTTAAAATTATGGTGGTCCATTTTTCTATAGTCTTCGTGTGCAGCACAACACACTTCATACATTTTCAAAATCTATCTCGATAATTGCATTACATGAATCATTTCTTAAAGAAAAGTTCATTGCGCCTGGAAAATGACCTCCCGTTTCCATAAAAATTTTGCGCTGGGGCTTTGCCCTACCTGGTGATTGATTGCTCTTAATGGCTTTACATCAATTTTTCCTTTTTATTGTTATTGGTAAAACAATAGCAATTATTGATATTTTCTTAACTTCAGGGATTTAAAATAATATTTAGCTGCCATTTAAATTTAAGGCAATTACAAATATTTTATAAAGTTTTTGTCCTTCCGCTGTTGGGCAACTGACTTACTTACTTACTTACTTACTTAATCAGCTCCAGGCCGTAGTTTCCTCTACTGTACGAAGAAGTCGTCTCCATTCCACTCGGTCCATGGCCGCAATTTGCCAGCCACGTAGTCTGCGTAGGGTCCGCAGGTCACCTTCCACTTGATCGATCCATCTTGCTCGCTGCGCGCCCGCCGTCTCGTTCCAGTCGGATCGTTATTAGGAACTTTTTTAACCGGGCTGTCGTCCGACATCCTCACGACGTGCCCAGCCCATCGCAGGCGACCGATTTTTGCGGTGTGAGCGAAGTATGGTTCCCTAAGCAGCTGATCTGCCCATAAATGGAAGACGGTCACAACTGCAAAAACGTGCTACTACGAAAAACGCTGTTGAAGCCACGACAACTGTTCTTTAATATTGAATCGATTTTGGAAACAAATCGTCCAATTCGTCATAAAATCACTTGAATGTACATAACCGAATACTTTTACAAGCAATTTGTTCACAAGTAACCTAAAATTTTCCAAAATTTTAAAAAACTGCCGAAGTTACTGATATGCGTTTATTTGTGCTTGAATAAGCAAGAATAATTGCATAACAGTCACAGGCACAGCATGCCTTGATCCTTACGTTGTCGGTGACTCGGCAGTGTTTTCAAGACCACGTGTCGTTGTTGTTTTGATAATTCACGTGCTCGTTCAATTGAATTGTTCAAAAAGTCCTTTTTGGCTCAAATCTCTTCCTGGCCTTTTTCCCTTTTTATAGTAATTTGTTATCTTGAGTTTATAGTGAGGTCGCATGATGTGGTTTGTTTGGCTCAGAAGCTGGTCGCTTTCCTGTGTGTCCGGAACACTCCCAGAACGTGTCCGAGTATGACCAATGTGGTCCTGGACACTATATGTGACAACAAATAAACTATTTCAAACTAGTTTTGCAATTTCGAGTACCGGCTTAGAAATGTGAAAACATGTTGTTTTTTAGTTAAATGCAGAAACTGTCCCCCTAGAGGTATCTCTAGATTTGCAAATCCGTGTACTTATAGGTGTCACATGATGGGTTTGTTGTGATTCAAGGTGCTTCTACGTTCAAGTCCCATATATTCCGGAACTTGTTCCCACTGTAACTTCGGAATCGTACATCCGATCCAAATTCTCCTCAATAGTGTTCTTATAGTCCATAAAATCTTCCGTTTGGTAGTTGCTACAGTCGAATCGGTCCAGGCACCCATGAATCTCGCTTGATATTTCCCCACATAAAAGTTGGGAGAGTACCTTGTAGGCGGCGTTCAACAGTGTGATTGCGTCGTAATTACAACAATCCAACTTATCGCCCTTTTTGTAGATCGGACACACGATACCTTCCGTTTACTCCCCCGCTAGTAGCTCATCCTCCCAAATCTTGACAATGGTCCAGTGCAGCGCTCCAGCCAGTGCGTCACCACCGTATTTCAGCAGCTCGCCGGGTAGCTGATCAGCCCCAGCCGCATTATTGTTCTTCAGCCGACCGACCTCTTCTGCTACCTCCTGGAGGTCGGGGACTGGTATTCTGTAGTCTTCTGCACGCGCTCCAAGATCTATTGCCATATCGTAACCTTCATGTTCAGCTACATCGCTGTTAAGGTGCTCGTCATAATACTGCTTCCACCTCTCGATCACCTCACGTTCGTTCGTGAGAAGATTACCGTCTGAGTCCCGACGCTTATCGGCCTGCGTCACATAGCCTTTGCGCGAACGATTTAACTTCTCGTAGAACTTCCGTTTATCGTTAGCACGGTACAGTTCTTCCAACGCCTCGCGATCTCGTTCTTCCTGTTGGTGCTTTTTCCTCCAAAAGACCGAGTTTGCCTGTTCCATGCTTGTTTATATGGCTCCACATTCGCCCTCGTACATGCTGCATGTTTGCAAAAGATAATTCAAAAAACTTTACATTAGCTAGAGTCCTTATTTTCGATCGTACACGCAGTAGTATTAAATGGTGCCTCAGGTATGTGACTTGGGACCACTATTATTATCTCTGCATATAAAACGTACAAACATGTTCCGCCATAACTCCAGAACGCCTTGACCGTTCTTCACCAAAAATTCGGCACCGAAGTTCCTTGAAATAAGGGTATCAGCACTGGGAGGCTGACAAAGGGGGAGAGGGGGCGTCCCTATCAAGGGGAGGAAGTACAAATAAGTAAAAGGGGTTGCGCTTCTTTTTCTTTTAGACCAATTGCAGTGGCGCAATATGTTTGGAGACATATTGGAGGAGGCGGAGGCTATGGGAGGTGGGGTTGTATAAGGGATTGAGAGACAAAGGGCAATCAGTTAATTTTTTTGTTTCCTAACAAATAAGCAAGTAGTTTTCGACTAGAAGCTCTTTTAATTGATTAATTGATTGGGGTACAAATGTTATATATTTTAGCTACTTGTCTCTCATTGGACACATACGGGCGAATTCCCCATTGAAGACGTGGTTTTGAGTTTGTACGAAGGTTTTTTGTATACAGTTGTTAGGCACCCTTAAAATGGACTTTAGAACAGCTTCACCAGCTGCTGGATGCGCTGATCGAGAAACTAATCTGGCGAACAGCGTGCTTTTGGTGAAGAAAAATCCGTAGTTTTACAATATGCGTTTTTATTATCGAGAAAGAGTTAGCCAAATTTAATTTTTTTAGAAAGGGAGGAAGAGTCTGATACAAAGAATGGTTAATTGGATGAACTGGCAAATTTCGATATAGACCAAAAATATATTGTGTTGTGCAATGGCAGGTGAGGCTGGCACCCACTCTCTTTCGGTTGGTACCCAAATGTTTTACTCACTAAACTACTGCCGCCCGGTTTATTAGATAGTCTAATACATAAGTTAGTTTAATTCTCCCAATTCTATTATTCCCGTATACGCACCGCATACTCCTATGCAGGGATGGTCCGATCACTTTGACTCAATTTTGATTCATTTGACAGTACCGTCTCAGCCTAGAAAAATTTGACAAAGTAACGTATGAAGCAATTGCAGAATTAGTTATTATGTACAATTTTGCTTGATGAAATGTTGCTATATCTTTTGTAGTTACGGAGCTACAGTGCTAGTATATTATTAGTAACTAACTACAAAAGATACAGCAAAATTTTATTCAGAAAAATTGTAGATAATTACTAGTTCTACAAATGTCCCATACATTTGTCAAATTTTGCTCGGCTGAGTCGGTACTGTCAAATGAATCAAAATTGAGTCAAAGTGATTGAACCATCCCTGCTCCTATGCGACGATATATATTTTTTATGACAGCCGAGACGATAGATCGTTATCTATTCGGTTAGCACGGTAGAAACAAGCAGTGCGTTGCCGACAGACGCTCCGCCTAGTGTCGTGATTAAACCACCATAGGGTGTGTTTGTTGGACGAAAACGGCTTTCCGGGTAAGCTTACTAGACTTATCATGGCTACGATGGATGGGATCCAGTGCTGTGTGAGAATCTCGGGTGGATTGTCGGACCCATTCGAATCTCGCAGGGGACTTCGACAAGGAGATGGTCTTTCCTGCCTGCTATTCAACATTGCGCTTGAAGGTGTTATAAGGCGAGCGGCGATCGAAATGCGGGGCACGATTTTCAATAAATCCAGTCAATTTATCTGCTTTGCTGACGACGTGGATGCTGTCGGCAGAACATTTGAGGCGGTGGAAGATCAGTACACCAGACTGAAACGCGAAGCAGAGAAGATTGGATTGCAGATAAATACGTCTAAAACGAAGTATATGCTGGCGGGCGGGACCGAGCGCGACAGGGCTCGCTTGGGTAGCACCGTGGTAATCGACGGGGATGAGTTCGAGGTAGTCGACGAGTTCGTATACCTTGGCTCGCTGGCAACAGAGGACAACAATACCAGCCGTGAGATTAAAAGACGTATTATCAGCGGAAGTTGGGCCTACTACGGACTCCACAAACACTTGCGGTCGAACAATCTGAGCCCCCGTACAAAGTGCACACTGTACAAAACGCTAATTAGACTGGTTGTCCTCTACGGGCACGAAACGTGGACATTGCTAGAAAAGGACCTACGAGCACTCGGAGTTTTCGAACGGCGGGTGCTAAGAACCATCTTTGGCGGAGTGCAAGAGAACGGTGTATGGAGGCGAAGAATGAACCACGAACTCGCGCGTCTCTACGGCGAACCAAGCATTCAGAAAGTGGTTAAAGCTGGACGGATACGTTGGGCAGGACATGTTGCTAGAATGCCGGACAACTATCCTGCAAAAATGGTTTTCGCATCAAATCCGGTAGGAACAAGACGAAGAGGGGCACAGCGAGCGAGGTGGCAAGACCAGGTGGAGCGAGATCTGACGAGCACTGGGTGCCCGCGGAACTGGAGATCAGTTGCCATGGATCGAAACAGATGGAGAAATTATACTGCGCAGGCCTTGTCATAAGACGTTAGGCCAATTAAGTAAGTAAGTAAGGGTGTGTTTGTTTGTTTTTTTATCTTTTTATTAGAGTGGTTTTAACCCTCTAACGGGTAAGGCCGTCTGTAGACGGTCTTCGCTTTTGGAGCACCAGAGCCGCATACGAAATTTGTTTTGAGTTGACAATATGCAAAATGTCTTCAGAATAGATTTATTGACATTTTGATATTAATATCACAACATTCTGACTATGCATTCAAAAGTAATCCTTTTTCAAAAACAAAAATTCCGAAAATTTTTGAAAATAATTAATGCGCGAATATTTCCTTTTTTACTTTTGATGAAAAAGCACATCTAGAACAAAATGATTGACCTTAAAATTTTTCTATGAGTAAAGTTCATGCTTTATATCAATTTTGTAATGTATTTGAATTGAAAAAATATCTGGTTAGAGCTTTAGACATGAAAAACGAAAAAGAAAAATGGGACTCCTCCAGATAATTATTTTTGCTTGACAATCAGAACTTAAGGTTCTTTTGAGTGTACTCTCATGATAAAATAGTCATTAGCTTGATCGTATCGTTTTTACGATGTTGCCCGTTAGAGGGTTAACCCAGAGGGTCATTCACCACGGGTGTGTTAATTGTTATTTACTGGTAAGGAACGGGAGAGTATTTTGAGCCTAGTAAGTGAGCCTGAACAATATTCATGAGCTACGACGTAACTCTATTTATTCCACACAAGTTTTTCATATTTTTTTGCCATCTTTATATCGCTTATTCGTCATCTGTTCGTCATTTTTTGACGTTTGTTTTTGGTCATTTTGTTGCTTTTCCGGCATTTTTATCGTCTTTTTGCTGATGTTTTGACATCTTTTCGTCGCCATGTTGTCCGCTTTGCTTCGTATTTCGTTTTCCTCAATTTTTTACCATTTCTTCGTCCCTCTGATTGGTATCAAGACAACAAAAATGTCTTATTACTGTCTCTTTCGTCGTTCTTTCATTACCTTTTTGCCCTATATTCATCGTTAAACTGTGTATTTTTATCGCCTATTTGATGTTTTGTAAACGTTTTTTTATTGTGTATTTTTTGTCGCGGTTCGCCTGTTTTATCTGCTTTTTGTCAAGTTTTCACTTTATTTTTTAGTTATTTTTCAATAACCATGCCGTCTTTTCGCTGTCTATTTGTTATTCTTTCTTCATGTTTTAGTCATCTTTTCATCTTTGTATTGCTGAAATGTTAAATCTGCAACGATTTTTAATTATTGCATAATAGTGAAACTAATCAATGCACATAGAATCACGATTCTAGCAACTTGACTTAAAGAATAAGCTTATTCGCTTGACGTTCTATCGCACCATAGTATCAAAATAGGGACTGTCAGCATGTGCGAAGAAATGGAAACCAATATATTTTGCCTTTCTGTCGTACTTCAACTAGAAAAATTAGACCCAGAAACAATAAACAAAAGAGTTCGTTTCTTTCTCTTGGAAAAACTCTAATTACAAAGTGGCATATCGAAAAAAATGTCGACCCTTTTCATATCCTTAGATTTGAGCACACTATCCGTAGGTCCGTAGAAAACTTTTACATCCGCAGAACTACGGATATATCCGTAGATCTGGCATCCTTGCTGCCGGTCCTTGCTGCTTTAACAGTGGATCGGGGTAACAAACATACTAACGCTGAAAAATATTTGCAATGGCTTAACTATTCTTGAAAAACACAACAATGAAGTTCAATTTGCTCGCAAAAAGCTCTAAAACCTATCCATTCGATGTTGTATGTGTTTATTTCTATAAGGTAAATCATACGATTAAGCCTCCAAGTTTACATAACAAGATAATAAAAATGCAAAACAAATTTTTCAAAATGTTGCTTTAGATTAGGTATTACAATTTTATGAAATTTTGTTCATGGGATCGACAAAAAACACAAAAAACAAAAACAAAAAGCAAAAACAAAAAGAAAATTTGAAATATTTCAGATCTTCGAGCGAAATTTCCAGATTTTCTCGTTTATCGTTCATTTAAAAAAAATATGTTTATGCTGTTAAGATCGACTGAAGTACATATATTGTATTGCGGATTTTCGGCTTTCCAGTCAGTTTTATATTGAAAACGGCTTTTTTATACTGCCTGACGTTTCAGCCTTTGGTTTTGGCCTTTTTCAAAGGTAACGGTTACCTTTGAAAAAGGCCAAAAGCAAAGGCCGAAACGTCAGGCAGTATAAAAAAGATAATAATAGAACTCTACAAAAATGGCTAAGAACCACCAGCAACGGCACTTCATTGGATAATATCAAGGATGTGGGAGGAGGAGAAACTACCGGAAGAGTGGATGGAAGGTGTAGTCTGTCCCATCTACAAAAAGGGCGGCCGGGTAGATTGCTATAATTACCGCGGCATCACGTTGGTCAGCGCCCCTTACAAGGTGCTCTCCCAGATTTGGTTGCATCGTCTATACCCAATAGCAAGAGAATTCGTAGGGCAGTATCAGGCTGGCTTTATGGAGGTCCGTGCTACTACGGATCAAATTTTTACAACGTACAACGTGCCTATGCATCATATTTTTGTGGATTTCAGGGCAGCATACGATACAGTTGAACGCGAACAGCTATGGCACATAATGCACGCGTCCTCGACATCGTTACTAGAAACCTTTAAATGGCGGTGGCAATCTACGCCAGACTAAAAACGGAGACTAGGAGGATAGGGTTACAAATCAATGCGTCGAAAACCAAATATATTTAAGGAATCTAGTCACCGCCGACAATAATACGAGTAACGAAATCTAACGACGCCTTCTCTAGTTTTCCCTCCGCAAAACGCTTCGATCAAGAAGCATACGCCGCCGCACAAAGCTGATGATGTACAAAACCCTAATCAGATCGGTAGTCCTCTACGGACTTGAGACAGTAACTTTGCTTATCGAAGACATACTTGAACTTGCCGTATTTGAACGAAAGGCGGACTATTTTTGGCGGAGTACAAACGGAAAGCGAAGAGTGGCGGAGGCGTATGAATCACGAGTTACAGGCACAGTTTGGAGAGATTCCCATCGTACACCTGGCGAAAGTTGGGAGACTACGGTAGGCCAGCCACGTCGCAGGGATGCCGAACGACTGTGCAATGAAATTCGTCCTCTTCAAGAACCTCACCGGCACCAGGAATAGAGGGGTTCGTCGTCCTAGATGGCTCGAACAGGTTGAAGCCGGCTTGCGTGTGTCGAGACGCGTAAAGAATTGACGACAAGTAGCCCAGGACCGAGTACAATGGAGAGGAATTCTTGATACGGCAAGAGCCATCCCGGCTCTCGGTCGTCGATGATGAACTGTCGACAATCTTTGCGAAAAGTGCGGCCCATCGTAGTCTCCCAACTTTCGCCAGGTGTACGATGGGAATCTCTCCAAGCAGTGCCTGTAGCTCTAATCTCTAACTTAGCCAGAGCTCAAACCTCGTTGGTATCAGACGTAGATGTGCGCCAAGATCAAGTGGAGCTAGATCTGGAAAGTGTGGGATATTCCCCGATCCTGACGATGATCCGGTAGATTGTTTCGTACAGCCGTTCGATCCCCGCTTACAGAAGTTCAGCCGGGAAACTAAGTGAAACAATGACGATCGATAGCCATGTCTGGAACTGGTTCATCTACATACTGTACATGCCTGCTCGAGTGCTACATCGACTCGAAGTGGAGATCGCTGCCATTCAGGAAACTCTGTGGACAAATTCCGGAGAAAGGGTGTTCCATTTAGCAAACCCTATTGAAGGAACTTCTTTCAAGTAACACACCTACCACAGTGAGATCAAATAATAATATTCTGAGCTTGCATTGAATGCCAGGGAACTGGGTAAATACGGCTGTAAATATAAAATTTATGACTCCAGAATCGTGAACCCGGTAAATCAATCCGCACCGCTGTGTACCCAATTAGGAGGATCCAACCAATTTATGGTTATGTTTTGTTCTGATACGCACTTTGAGTCACAAACTTTACCGTAAATTAGCGGCTTAAAGAACTATTTTAAATCAATAATTATCCTGCAATTAATAATGATGGTTAGAACATGCTCCCTAAAAATAAGAAACACTGCTCTAAAAATGCTATTTTCTGCCTCCTGTTCGGTTACTGCTCGTTACGGGGCATTCGCACTAGCGGTCGGAGCATTTGATTTTTCAACGAATCGGCTTTTGTTTCCGTTCCGCTACTGTAAGCAAATTAAATAGCCCTTGAGTCCGAAAAACTTTTTTCAGCGAAGGTCACCGACATCATCATCACGTCGCGTCGCGACAACAACAACCGTCTGTCACGCAAGCCGTCGGGCACCGGGCACCAGGGGGCTACTAATTTCTGCGTTCAAGGTTCTGGGAAAATATTTCTGGCCACATTCATCTAGATGACACATCGACCTCTAGTTCTTAAACGCCCACCACTACTGCTGAGGTAGTATTTACAGGTTTTTCAATAATCGTTTACCACCCGGTGCTACGGATAATCGGCAGGTCATTCATTCGGAATGATTGTGACACACGCATGCTTTGATTTTTCACTGGAAATCGTTCGCACATTTCACACGCGTCGCGTTACGTTCGTTACGTTTGGCGTCGATAGGTGCGAAGCCAGTCAACCGTGGAATCGATTATCGCGTGACTTGTGACAATTTTCATACCAACGAAAGCTGATGCTATCCGGCCAAACAGATTGGTGATTGGTTCTGCAAAAATAACACACAACAAAAAAAACAGCTCTCATGAAATGATAAGCAAGTTTTCCACTCTCTAGGCAGATGTATTGAAAACTGTTTTGAAAAATGGGAAATTTGCTCAACCATGCGGCGACAGTCAACGACCTGAGTGAAATTGTGGAAATAATCGCTACTGGATGAATTAACAATTGGGTCACCGTCGCTTAGTGCCGGTTGGCTAATTTCCTCCGGAATTATTGGCTGAGCTTATATGTACCGAATTGCGAATAAACCTCTTTCGACGCTGTTCAAAGTTTCCGGAAAGCAAAACGATGTCATCGGCCTTGCGTAACCCGACCGTAGCGTTGTTGTCTCAGCTCAACTCTCAGTTCTATTCTTTTTCCACTCAGCTGACCACTTCCGCTGTCGGACGATAACGGTTTGTACATATTCTTGTCTTGACTTTCCAGAAAAGTGCTCACCCGAAAAGAGGAGGAAATTGTATACATAGTTCTGTGCTCGTTTGAGTGCGCACGGGGTTCCCGGAGCTCTCGGTGTCGGCTGTGTTGTCGACACGAATTGATTAAATATTTATTTAAAATTCATCCTGTCCACTGTGCGCATCCCTCTGGAAACGAACCGGCCGACAAAGGTCTATTTCCGGTTCTGATTCACAGCCGACTTATCTTACGCCCGGTTGGGTTGGGTCCCTCGACGAGAGACCGTACCACACCACCGCACCGTGAAGAGGCAATGTCCTGGCTGGCTGGCTGGCAGGCAGGCTCCGTCGTGCATCAAATCAGTAGTGCTTCAGGTGTAGCGAAGCGTCAAGACAAGCCAAACAAAAGTTGTTCTTTTGTAGACACAAGCAGCAGAAAGAATGAACACATTGTACTGGCCAGATCGTTTGTACGTTGTACGATTCCCAGGGAAATGTACTGCCAGCTTATTGTGCCTTTTCACAAAAAGAATGATGACGATGATGACGATGAAACGCATTAAGTAAACCTAATATATTTTTTAAAGTAGATTTTTGCCTCTTCCTAAGTGGAAATTCGCGCCGTTCCGCAGCAGCACGGCAAAGCCGACGATGATGATGATGATGAAAATGACAGCAGACACACGATGACTCCGGTGGAGTGCCAATAAATAGCAACGACTCACAGAACTTATCGTGTCGGTCGAAGGCACAGCACAGACACAGGCCAAGGCCCTGGCAGAAGGCACGCGTCGATGCCATTATTGTGCGAAAACTTCTTTGTGATATGTAGATTGGGTTGGCTTTTGAACTCAATCAGGATTTTTTCCTCACCAACAACGGAGACGGAAGTTGTCGGAAAATGGAAATTTGTTGCTGATGATGGGTAATAGGATGTGAAAAGTTTCGATCCTTTGTGTGTCGTTTAGGAGTCTTTCACGGTAGGATGAATTGTAGTGAAAAACTTTGACAGGATCGCAGCTAAAATGTCAAGGTAACAATGCAAATTAATAGTTAATTTTTCACAAAATTCAATGATGAGCCTCTCTGGCTGATGTCATTCATTCAGTGTGATGAATCAAAAGCGGGTAGGTTTATTACCTGTGTCACACGGTGCTATCTGCTGTTAATTTAGAACTTAGTTTCATTAGTTCATCGGAGCGTACCGAGCGTCGATTTCGCCGCCAGTATGGTTTCAAATGAGTAAACTTTTCAGCTCGTAGCTGCCGTTCTCACCTTCTACCGGCTGCTGTTGATGGGCCCGTGCGATGGCTGAAGGTTTTTTGTAGGTATATTCTTATTTTGTCGATTGTGTTAAGCTGATAACAGGAGGGCGAGAAGCGAGCCATTTTTATTAGAACCATGACTGGTGAATCCGACGGTAATAAGGTTGAGTATGTCGCGGGATGCTAATCGCAGGCAACCTCTGTGCCATGCTCGATACGCATCGATGCTAGCAAGCTACCGGATGTTGAACGAGTTTGTGACGCTAGGTGCGTAATCACATCTAGTGTAATAATATTTGCACCATTCTTTAAAGCATAAACTATGGTTCTGGTTCTTTTATTGTCAACAGAGAAGTACACAAACAGGAAAACACACGATTGAGAGCGTGACATTGTCATTTTTTGTATCCCTATTACCTTCATCTACTATTTTGAAAATCTGTTAATAATTTTTACACATTTAGCGATGAGAATATACGTTCACACCTTGTCGAAGTTAAACTGTACAGCATGAAAATAAACCTAGTACCTAGCAAGGAATAAATTTGTAGATGTTGGCTTGCATTCCAAACGTTTTTCAGAAAGAATCTTCAAAAAGGTAATGCTGAAATTATGAGAATTTGAATTTTTGATTTACCACACACTCACACGCACACACACACACACACACACACACACACACACACACACACACACACACACACACGCACACACACACACACACACACACACACACACACACACACACACACACACACACACACACACACACACACACACACACACACACACACACACACACACACACACACACACACACACACACACACACACACACACACACACACACACACACACACACACACACACACACACACACACACACACACACACACACACACACACACACACACACACACACACACACACACACACACACACACACACACACACACACACACACACACACACACACACACACACACACACACACACACACACACACACACACACACACACACACACACACACACACACACACACACACACACACACACACACACACACACACACACACACACACACACACACACACACACACACACACACACACACACACACACACACACACACACACACACACGGTCCAGAAGAGAGGGCTAGCACGACGGTCTGCAAGTCTCCATCGATGAAGTCGTGGCAGTGGCAAGACAGCTAAAGATGAAGAAGGCCCCTGGTCCTGATGGGATTCCTAAAGTAGCTCTTAAGGCAGCAATACAAGCGTTCCCGGATTTGTTCAGGACCATGCTGCAGAAATGCTCAGAAGATGGTAGCTTCCCGGACAGATGGAAGATCCTAAAGCTAGTGCTGTTGCCGAAGCCAGGAAAGCCTGCGAGGGATCCAGCGTCATACAGGCCGATATGTCTGCTGGACACATGCGGAAAACTCCTGGAAAGGTTAATCCTGAATAGGCTTACGAGGCATACAGAAGGCGAACACGGTCTGTCAAGCATGCAGTTTAGGTTCCGGAAAGGAAAGTCCTTCGTGGAAGCTATTCAGACAGTGAACGAGCGAGCCGAGAAGTCGTCCAAACAGAAGCGAAGAGGAGATCGTTTTTGTGTCGTTGTAACGATCGAGTGCCAGTTGGAAGGCCATCGCCGAGTCGCGGCATAGAATGCATTTTCCGGAATATTTATGCAAAATACTGAGGAGCTACTTCAGGAATCGGATGCTTGTTTACGAGACCGCTGAGGGGCGCAAGACGATGAACATTACGTCTGGAGTTCCACAAGGCTCCATCCTTGGCCCAACGCTCTTAAACGGGATGTACAACGGTATACTCTCTTTGAAGCTGCCTAGAGGCGCGGTGATCGTTGGCTTTGCCGGTGACATCGTGCTATCGGTGACAGGCGAGGCACTGGAGGAGGTAGAAATGCTGGTGACAGAGGCGATTAGTACTATCGAGATCTGGATGCATGGTGCAAAGCTTCAAATCGCCCCCCATAAAACGGAGGTTCTGTTGGTTAGCAACTGTAAAGCCGTACAACATGCAGTCGTCATCGTCGACAGTGGAGAAATGACCAGCGAACTACCAATCCCGATTAGCATTGTCTCGACAGACGCATCGGTAGAGTGACGAGCGCGACGGATCAAACCAAGCTTGGACAGAAACACTATGAGGGCGGCCGTGAGAGGATGGATGTTATATTGGACGCTCTCCTTGGATCGGTTCGCGTCTCCAAGATGAATTAGAAGTGCAGTGCAGAAGTGCTGAACCCAACAAGAAACCCTGCAAGGGTGATCCTAAGGAGATGAAAGTCATGACGGTCGCCATCTCCGGATTGGTGTATATAGACACAGCCTCCCCCCGAAGTAATACTTAACGGTAGTTCGGGGTTAAGGTCAGGCACCGTGACGTTTTTAGTGGGTTAGAGTCCCACACTGTGCCAAAAACATTATTAGTGTGCCTGGCATAGAGCGTTTCTTCACGTTAAAAAAACACACACACACACACACACACACACATACACACACATACACACAAACAAACAAACAAACAACCAAACACACACACACACATACAATCAATGATCACACACACACAATCAATGATCACACACACAATGATCGCACACACAATGATCACACCCGAAATGATCATACCCGAAATGGTCACATCAGAAATGGTCATACCAGAAATGGTCACATCCAGCGCAAATAACAAAATTAGTTTTATGATAATCTGTATACTGTTGCTATGACCATATTCTTAAGCCTTCTTTGAAAGTCTCGTAAACTCGTACGGCTCAACCAAATCAATGAAAAACCTTACTTGGAATCAAAGAGGACCACACTACAGGCAGTGTGAACTGGGAGTGCGCCGTAAATACTTAAGATAGAGCAATACTTCGTTCAGCAATCTTATGGATAATAATTGACTCCATAAATGCCCCATACATAATATTTTCGAATTTTGCTTGGTGTTATAGTTAAATAAGCAAAATAGATGCACTAAGTGTAGGACAGCCATGGTCACTTGAGAAATGGGCACTCTAGAAACTGTTGCACCAGAAATGATCGCACCAAAAATGGCCATGCCGGAGAATGTCTCATCGTAAATGACCACACTGGAAATGGTCACATCAGAAATAGGCAGACTGGAAATGGTCGCACCAGAAATGGTCACACACACAATGGTCACACCAAACTGGCCACACTGGAAATGGTCACACTAGAAATGGTCACATCAGAAATAACTACATCAGAAATTACCACACTAGAAACGACTACACCAAAAATCAGAGGAGTTGTGTACAAGACACGACCGCATATATAGGTGACGCAGGACCACGTAAGTCTCTTTGTAGTGATAGTGGCATGTATTCATGCTTCATGTAATCATTCGATTCTTCATGTATACATGCTATGTGCAACATATATACATGCTACATGCGTTGTATGTAACATTTATCAAAGTAGTAACATTGCATGCGTTCAATTCTCAAAAGTTTGTGCATTTGAAAACAATTTAACAAAACCAAGAACACAAACTATTGCTTTCCTGCTACCTTACTGAAATAAAGATTGTTTTTATTATCCATGGTTTCCCACGTTGAAGGGATTTTACCAATTTAATCCTATTTTATCAACAGCACATCTTTCCACTACACTTCTAATGAAACGGCAAGCATGCGTATTCATACAGAGTCGTATTATAACCGAAAACTACAGCTGTAGCACATTTTTCCAACACAGATATCAAGTTCTCCGAGGTTTAATCATCTCGCAGTAAAGAATTTGCGATCTGTTGGAACAACGTACTTGTGTCATTTTTTCTGGCACACTTCCCTAACACAGACATCAAATTGGACTAGGTTTAATCGCGTTCGTAAGAAATCTGTTGGCACGAGGGGGCTTTGTTACTCTCTCTGGCGTACTTCCCAAGCAAGCACATCAAAATGGTCTAGGTTGAACCGCGGTGTTAAGAAATCTTGTTGAAATGAGGAAACTGTCACTTGTTTTGGCTTACTTCCCAAGCACTGATATCAAATTGGTATAGGTTTAGATCATCGTAAAGAATCTTCCAACCAATCACGAAGCGAGAATTCTGGTAAAACATAGGTTTATTATTTTCAATTTTTCAATAGTTCAACATCAAGAATCCATACTTTTCTTCATTTGGGCCAATTCTTAGAAGATTTTCCGATCGATTGGTGTAAGAATATTGAAAATCGATCGGAAAACCGCTGAGCTATTAGCACTCAAAACCTTTCATTTTTCGTGACATTCGCATTTTTCGATTTTTTGGAATGACACCCGTAGTCCTACGTCAAAAAAGCCAACAAAAATGGTCACATCGGAAATGGCCTCACCAGAAATGGTCTTACCTGCAGTGGCCGCACACACAATGGTCACAATGGTGGATTTCTGTCTGTCTATCTGCCTGTCTGTCAGTATGTTCCTTATAGAATCGAAAACTACTGTACCGATCGGCGTGCAAATTTGCATGTAGAGGTTTTTGAGGCCGAGGAAGGTTCTTATGATGTTTAGAGACCCCTCTCCACACTATCAGGGAGGCTCCCATACAAATGAAACACAAATTTCTGCATAACTCGAGAACTAATCAGTATTTTTGGACATAAGATTTTTTATGGTGCATTGAGACCCCTCCTCTCCTTTGGAGGGGAATTATGACCCCTCCTCCTTTTATGAGGGGGTGGGGCTTGCATACAAATGAAATACAAAATTCTTCATAACTCCAGAACTCATCAAGCAAATGGAACCAAATTCGGCATGTGAAGGTTTTTGATTTCTTTCTGTGGTGATTTAGGACACCTCCCCACTTTAGGAGGGGGGCTCCCATACAAATGAAATACATATTTTCTCATAACTAAAGAACTAATCAATCAAATGAAACCAAATTTGGCATGTGAAGGTTTTTGGAGGCAAGAATCTTTTCTCTGATGAATTAGGACCCCTCCCCATTTTAGGAGGGGGGGCTCCCATACAAATGAAATACAAATTTCTTCATAACTCCAGGAATTATTTTGCGCCCAATAATGTCCGAACACCAACCCGGCTTTATGAAAAAACGATCTACAACCACGAATTCGATGGTATTCGTCAACTCGCTGATCAAGAGTATAGAAAGTAGAAGACAGATTGATGCAATGTACATTGACTTCAGCAAGACATTCGACAAAGTCCACACGCACTGACAGTTGAAAAACTAAGTTGTTTGGGCTTACCAAACTGGGCGACACTGTGGATCCAATCTTATCTTACCGAACGCTCCACTTTTGTCAGTATCAAGCGTATTAACTCGTCTTGTTTCGAGATACCATCTGACGTGCCTCAAGGCAGCCATCTAGGGCCTTTGCTATTTGTACTTTTCGGTAATGAACTGAGCAGCCTTTTAAGCTCATCTAAGCTGATGTACGCCGACGACTTAATAAAGGTTTTCCGTGAAATCAAAACCAGACTTGACTGTTGCACTCTCCAAATCGATATTGATTCTCTCTCACGATGGTGTACGCTTAATGGTATGCAAGTTAATGTCACAAAATGTTGCGTCATATCATTTAGCCGACTACGTAAGCCGCTGCGTAACGAATACTCTATCGAGCAGAGCCGTATACGCCGAGCACAGACCATAAAGGGTGTTACTATTGATTCCAAAACCAGATTCAACGAACATATTTCAACGATCACTGCTAAGGCCTTCGCAATACTTGGATTCGTGAAAAGAAACACCAGCGCATTCCAGGATATATACGCGCTTAAATCGTTGTATTGTGCACTTGTTCGCAGCATTCTGGAGTACGCAGTTGTTGTGTGGGCACCATATTATGCTCTGCATATCAACAGAATAGAGGCCATCCAAAAGAACTTTCTGAGATAGGCTCTACGTGTTCTGCCCTGGAACAATGCCGCAAATCTACCAGCCTACGAAGAACGTTGCAAGCTTATTGATCTGCATTCTTTAGCTGCCAGAAGAAAATTACTGCAACGGCTTTTTGTCTTCGGATTACTGAGTGCAGATGTCGATTGCAGGTCTCTCTTAAGCCAGGTTCATGTTCCCCGAAGGCAGCTCCAAAATCGTATCCTACTGTGGCAGCCCTCGCGTCGCACAAACTACGAATACAACGAACCTAGGGCCATGTGTTGCCGTGTTTTCAATGAAGTTGGTGAAGCTTATGATTTTCAAATAAGTAAGACTGTTTTTAGACGTAGGATCCAATCATTAGTTTAGTAAATTCTCTGTACAATTATGTTGAAGATGTAATAAATCTAAAATAACTCCAGAACTAATCAAGCAAATGGGACCAAATTTGACATGTGGGTGTTTTTGGAGGCAAATTTTGTTTCCATGGTGAATTCGGGCCCCTCCCCGCTTTAGGAGGCGGGGGCTTCCTTACAAATGAAACACAAATTATCTCATAACTAGAGAACTAATCAATCAAATGAAACCAAATTTGGCATGTGAAGGTTTTTGGAGGCAAGAATTTTTTCTATGATGAATTAGAACCCCTTCCCATTTTAGGAGGGGGGATAACGAATTAAGTATCTATCGCAGTAGAAACTTCTATTTGAGAAAGGCAGTTTACATTTACGTCAAAAGGATTTTGTAAAATTAATTTGGAAGCAATTGTTTTAATAAAACAAAACATTTGCAATTGATTAAAATATATATTATACCGTACCAATCGTATTCATTGGCCAAATGTTAGTTCCATGTTTTTCCGCAGTGACAATAGCGTGCCGTGTTCCATTTTAGCGGCCAATACCGCCCAAGATACCTCCTTTTCCGCCGCCTCCTTCGCCACCTTTACCACCACCGGCAACATCGCCCAATCCGGCGCCTCTGGTAGTGTTTTTAACTGCTTCTCCAATTTCCGGAGTTCCTGCGTCTATGGCCATCACCAGAGTGATGGCAATTGCTAGCAGCAGAATCGTTTTTGCGCCCATCCTGTTCGGTTTGCGTTTGATAGAATTCCGGTAGCTAGCTGGACTTTTTATATGATTTGTATTGTGCTGGGGACACACTGCAATGCAATTCTAGAATGTCACCTTCAGTCACGATCCTGATAAGTTGAGCTATTAAATCTAGCCACAGAAATGTGTTAAACACAATGGTTTAGCAGTCAGGTTATTCGTCAGTTGCTGCACGTGGATTGACGGTTTCGGAATTCAATAAATTGGACACCATTCCACCCATTTTTATGATAAGAATTCCAACAGACTAGTAAGGATAGGATAAGCTATTGGAGATTTTAACAGTATATTAAGGGAAGAGTAAGGCGCATAGAAGTAAAGTGCGGGAAAATCACCGCTTCTACGTGATTTGTTCCAAGTCGTGTACTCCACAATTTTACTGTAACAGCTAGAAAATAAAATAGTTTTATTCCCTCCACACGACGCCATTGCCTGTCAGGATCGTGCAATTATAAAACAATGAACTCACGATCTAATTGGTAACCGTAGAGCTTTTCGTATAAAACGACATGTTATCTGGACAATAGGAAAAAAGCGTTGTACGGCAGTCACATCAGTCACACAGTATAGACATGAGACTAATTCTACTGTTGGCGATTGCTGCCACTCTAGTTCTGGTTATAGACGCGGAAGGAGACGGTATTCCAAAGGTCGCAGATGATGTTAAGGACATTACCCAAAGCAGCACTGCACACCCAACACCACGAATACCAAAAGTTAATATTTTGGGTGAGATTGGTGTTGGTTGGATATGACCACTACAATACGGAACTAATATTTAGTAAATAAACAATAAACAATTGCCCCCCTATGGGTATCCCCTATTCACCTGTAAATCTCTCAATCTGTCTTCTCTTCGAAAATCCTTATAAAGAGAGACGAAGTCCCTCTTTAAACCTCCTTATCCCCGTCTGATCTATTTGTTCATCTTCTATCGAACCGACAATTCAGCGGCATCTTCTGTGAATACGCTACCGCAAATGATTGTACACTACATTGAAAAGTTAATCGCGACCCGCAAAAGTGAGCCTCCGCCCGTTTGTTCTCCCACTTTGAATTGCGCACTAAGTGTCCATTACTTACCAGTTGCTAAGCCCCTCTTTCAGAGACACTCAGCAGCTCATAGGGGCGGGGGGAGATGTAGCAACCCTACATCTCGATTGTACATATATTCTAAATCTTGCCTGGATCCGAAAAATTAAACCCCGGTCAAGTCAGACTGCATTAAATCAGCTACGTTGGCTTGAAAATAGAACAGAACGAAAACATTTCCTAGAACGCTGCCCTGGCGATATTGAAATTAAACACGAGCTTATTTAGACGGTTCAATCGTGCTTATTTAAACCGTTTACAGCGACGACTCAGAGAGTGCAAGATAGCCGGAGAAAATGCAAAACTACGCTCTTCTAGCGATGTTTACGAAAATACGCTCATGAGGCTTAATAATGAACGGCGCAAGCGCGATTGGGCGAAGAACTCACGCATGGATGACAAGTTTTACGGTTGACAAAATAGGTAGGAGCAATTCTCGCATGGAGAATACGCTTAGGGACAACGAGTAGGTGGGGAGATTTCCCTTACATTATAATGTAATTACGTAGAAAGGTAGAATGTAATTATCGTACCTATTATCGTCTTCATGAATGTTTTAGAAAATACTGCATAGTACAAAATAGTCAAACATGAACTAATTAAACTGAAGTTTTAATTTTTACATATGTTTGAGATAAAACTTCAACCTTTCAAAACCGGCCAAGTTTGACTATTTTCATTTGCCCCTCAATACCTCAACCATTCTGAAAAAGACTAAAAAATACAGAAAACATTTTAGAACCCGTCATACGTGTTAGTGTTTATCATACCACATTCTACAAAAAAATGTGTTTGGATAAGAGAAACAACTTTGTAAAACATTATCATAAACTTGAAGTAATTAACGAAAATGTGATTTTTGAGAAGTCTTAAACACCCTGTGAGATAAAAACTATAAGAAATACGTCTACTATATCTTTGGAAAAGTTACTCACAAACTGTTTGGCTACAACTTTGTCGAAGAAATCAACTTTGTATCTCTTTTCCACAAAAAGTTATTATGGGCTGTGTTTAAACGAGCCAAACTGGAACTTGGCCGTCGATTTCACACTAAATGTCTTGTCTCCAAAATTCCCCACATGCCAAATTTGGTCCCATTTGCTTGATTAGTTCTCGAGTTATGAGAAAATTTGTGTTTTATTTGTATGGGAGCCCCCATACACTTTAGTGTACCTATCAGGTAGAAAATAAAATAATTTTATTTCTTCCACACGACGCCATAGCGATGGTTGCCGGGATCGTGCCATTATAAAAAACTTTACCTCACGATCGAGCTAGCAAACCGTTGATGGTTCCGTATAAAACGACCTGCTGCCAATAGTCTGACCAGTAGGAAAAAAAAGCATGGCCGGGAAAATATTTCCACTGTTGGCAATTACTGCCACCCTGGTGGTGATGGTTTTAGGCACAGAGGAAGTCAAAAAAACCATTGGAGAGGTTGAAGGTATTGTCGCTAAAATAACTGGTGGAACGGGTGCCAGCGGGGGAGGAGCCAGCAGCGATGCACCACCAACACCAATACCATCGCCATCAACACCACCAGCACCACCAGCACCGCCAGAGGATATCAATATTTTGGGTGAACTTGGCCTTAAATTATGAACGCTGGGTTCACTACTATAATCTGGATATAATATTTGGTAATTAAACATTACATGCGTTACATTTTGCCATTCTACTATATAAATATACTAGAAGAAAAAAAACCCTTTTTCTTCCTTTGAATGGCTCTACTCCCCTTATTACCTTCTCCCCCGGTTGTCTCCCATTCACTTGTAAATCTGTTTTCTTTGCAGAAATCCCAATAAAAAGAGAGGAAGCCTTCTTTACTTATTTGAACCTTTTCCTTGTCTAAGGCCTAAGGCCTAATTGTACAGTAATTAAAAATTTAATTGCCATCCGCAACTGAGAGCCTCCAGCGTTCGTTCTTCCGCTTTGGATTGGGCACTAAGTGCCTATTACTTATCGCTTGTTAAGTCTCTATTTCAAAACCACTCTGCAGCTGGTAAGAGGGGGGGGGGAGATGTAGCGTCCTTACATCTTTATCGAACATACATTCGAAATCTCACCTGCATCCGGAAAATTAAATCCCGGTCAAGTCAGGCTAAATTAAATCAACCACGTTGATCTGAAAGTGCGACAGAACGATCCATTCGCTCCGTTTAATCTAGCTTTGTTTACGGGAATTCGCCCATAAGGCTTAAAAATGAACGGCGCAAACGGGATGGGGTGATAGGAACTCATGCAAGGAAGGCAAGTTTTCCGATTGACAAATTAGGTAGGAGCAATCCTCGCATGGTGAATTCGCCTAGGGACAACGAGTAGGTGGGGAGATAACCCTTACATTGTCATTAAGAACAAAACCACCTGTACGAAGGAAAATAAATGAACTCAGTTCTAGACCATCAATCCATATGATTGGCGGTACAATTGAATTCTGTCGTTTTCATCTAGCTATAAGTTCCGAGAGGGGAGGGATCGCCCCCCCCTTCACTTATGCATCTGTTAGCTCTCCGAAAATCCCTATAATGAAAAAGAACAACAGTACCGTTTTCCTTATATTGACTCCCCCCTTTCTATAGACCGCCATCCCCTTTTTGTCAACCCCCCTGCGCTGATTCTCTCATATCAAAGAACGTGTGTACCAAGTTTGTTGAACAAACTTGTTCAGCCGTTCCGGAGTTGTAGTGAAACATACATTCCTACTCACATTACTCGTCCTACTGTTGATTCCACCGAGTCAATTCTCCGAGTCAGTCAGCCGAGTTCTCGGCTATTATTGAAGAGATTTTTTTTAACAAATACCAAACAGTGTCTGAGCAGTTTCAAAGCAGTTTTAGCGTAGCTTCAGAGAAGTCTCTGAACAGTATCGGATAAGTCTCAGAGCAGCTTCAGACAAATTTTTAGAACCGTTTCTAATCAGTTTCATAAAATTTTAAAAACAGTTTCAATGCAGTTTTTGAGTACTTTTATAGCAGTTTCTGGACAGTATTTTTAAGCAAATTTTTAACAGTTTGAGAGTAGTTGTAAAGCAGTTTACACTAGCTTTAGAGGAGTTTCTGAGCAGCTTCGAATTTTTAGAACCGTTTCTAATCAGTTTCATAAAATTTTAAAAACAGTTTCAGTGCAGTTTTTGAGTACTTTTATAGCAGTTTCTGGACAGTATTTTTAAGCAAATTTTTAACAGTTTGAGAGTAGTTGTAAAGCAGTTTACAGTAGCTTTAGAGGAGTTTCTGAGCAGCTTCGGATTAGCCTCAGAGAGAGAGCAATTTTTAAACAATTTTAGAGCAGTTTTAAAGCAGTTTCTGTGCAACTTCAGAGCAACTCCAGAGCTTTAGAACAGCTTCAGTGGAGTTTCAGAGTATTTTCGAACAAGCAGTTTCAAGTATATTTAGTAGAGTTTCTGAACAGTTTCAAGGCAGTTTTAATGTATTGTTTGATCAGTTGTTGAGTACTTAGTTGCTTCACAAAATTTACGGAGCAGTTTCAAAGTAGTTTTAGAGTAGCTTAAGAGAAATTTCTGAGCAGTATCGGATAAGTTTCTTTGCGTTTTCTGAACAGATCCAGGTATTTCATGGCAATTTTTAAACAGTTTCAGTGCAGTAGCTTTCGAGTAGTTTCATGATCTGAACAGTTTCTGAGTAATTTCAGGGCAGTTCAGAGCAGTTCCGGACAAGTTTCATAAAAGTTTCAGTTATTTTCAGGGCAGTTTCTGAACAGTTTCAGAGTAGTTTTAGAGTAATTTAAAAGCCGTTTCACACAAATTTTTAGAACAGTTTCCGAGCAGTTTCGAGGTTGTTTCATAAAATTTCCAGAACAGTTTCAGTGCAGTTTCAAAACAGTTTCTGGTCAGTATATTTTAAACAAATTTTCATCAGCTTGAAAGCAGTTACAAAGCAGATTACAGTAGCTTTGGAGGAGTTACGGATTATCGGCTTCGGAGTATCGGATTAGCCTCAGAGCGTCTTCGGGGCAGTTTTAATTTTTGCAGACCGCCTTCGGGACAGTTTCTGTGTCATTTCAGAGCAGCTTGAGAGCATTAGAATAGCTTCAGCGGAGTTTCAGAATTGTTCCGGGCAAGCAGTTCATAGCAGATTCAGATATTTTCAGTAGAATTTATGAGCAGTTTCACGGCAGCTTGAAAGTATTGTTTGATCAGTTGTTGAGTAGCTGCTTCACAATATTTTCGGAGCAGTTTCAAATCAGTTTTAGAACAGCTGTAGAGTAGTTTCTGAGCAATTTCTGAACAGTTTCAGTGCAGTTTTAAGCTATGTTCTAAGCAGTTTGTGAGTTATGTCAGGGCAACTTCAAAGCAGCTTTAGAGCTGTTCCAGATAAGTCTCATAACAGTCTCAGTTATTTTCTGGGCAGTTTCTGAATAGTTTCTGTGGAGGTTCGAGCAATTTTAAAGCAGTTCCTGATCAGTTTGTAAGCAGTTTCTGATTAGTTCCAGAGTAGTTTGAGAACAATTTAAAAGCAGCTTTTGACAAATTTTTAGAACATTTTCTGACCAGTTTCGAGACTGTTTTATACAGTTTTCAGATCGGTTTCAGGGTTTTTGAACAGTTTCTAAGCAGTTTCTGGATAGTATTTTTTATGCTAATGTTAAAAAGCTTGAGAGCAGTTACAAAGCAGTTTTATAGTAGCTTCAGAGACATTTCTGAGCAGTATCGAATAAGTTTCAATGCGTTTTCTAGACAAATCCAGGTATTTCAAGGCAAGGCAAAACAGTTTCAGTGCAGTTTTAAAACATCTGATCAGTTTCATAATTTCAGAGCAACTTCAGAGAAGTTTCAGAACAGTTCCGGACAAGTTTCATAGCTGTTTCAAAGCAGTTTTAGAACAGCTTCAGAGTAATTTCTGAGCAGTATCGGACAAGTTTCAGAGTAATTTCTAAAGAATGTTCTGAGCAACTTCAGAGCAGTTTTAAAGCAATTTTGGACTTCATCATCATCATCATCATCATCATCATCATCATCATCGTCATCATCATCATCATCATCATCATCATCATCATCATCATCATCATCATCATCATCATCATCATCATCATCATCATCATCATCATCATCATCATCATCATCATCATCATCATCATCATCATCATCATCATCATCATCATCATCATCATCATCATCATCATCATCATCATCATCATCATCATCATCATCATCATCATCATCATCATCATCATCATCATCATCATCATCATCATCATCATCATCATCATCATCATCATCATCATCATCATCATCATCATCATCATCATCATCATCATCATCATCATCATCATCATCATCATCATCATCATCATCATCATCATCATCATCATCATCATCATCATCATCATCATCATCATCATCATCATCATCATCATCATCATCATCATCATCATCATCATCATCATCATCATCATCATCATCATCATCATCAATGTTTCTAAGGTCAATGTTAAGCTGATTGAGCTATCATCAAAATAATTAAAAGCTAATTTCATGCGTTTTAGAAAAATATTAAATATGAAAGGAAAAAAATATTTTGTATAATACTGGCACCTTAGTCTCAGAACAACAAGATACACACTCTGCACCTTATTGTTTGTTTTACTAATTATTTGTAGTACAAATAATAGATGATTGATAGTTCTTTCTTTCTGTTTTAAGCCTAACAGTGAGTTACCATGTCAGTAGCAAACGTTTCCTCGCTGATCAGGGTCCATTTGAGTTTCGACCATTCGTGATTCAGCCAAACTAACTCCATTAGAGTGCTTGCAAGCTAACGGCAGATTGCCCAACGTCCGCTATGCCTACCATCCATTATGCCTTCCGCAAGTTATGTCTAACGTATTTACGACGTAAACAGAATATAAACAGAACATAGACCTAAAATTAAAATAGGAATTGAAATTGGACTTCAATTAGACAAGGAATTGGACTGGAATTAGATTTGAAATTAAGCTCGAAATTGAACTCAAAATTGACATTGAAATTGGATATTTTTTTGAAACGATGATTCTACACTTGATGAAGGGACGGTAAGGGAAAGTAATGAAGAAGGATTTTTTCGGGAATGAAGGGGAAGGGTGGAAAGTAAGGGGGGGGGGGTAATAGGTAGCTATGCTTAACAAGTTGTCGTTGTGACTCCTATCTTTTGTCCAATGCTGGAAGGTGCATGGGTCGAACCAAGCTGTAATCAGAGATTATAACCGGATTTGAACCCGCAACACCTGCCAGGGCGTGTCGCTCACTGGTACCCGTGTACCTTTGAACCACAGAGGCGCTGGACAATAGCTACCTATTACCCCCCTTCCTTTCCACCCTTCCCCTTCATTCCCGAAAAAATCCTTCTTCATTACTTTCCCTTACCGTCCCTTCATCAATTGTAGAATCATCGTTTCAAAAAAATATTAATATATGCCTGACCGCATTTCAAGGTCATGACTAAAGTCACGAGTTTGGTCAATTGAAATTGGAAGTAAATTGGATTTAAAGTGGACCTGAGATTAGACTTGGAATTACATTTGAAAGTATATTTGAAATTGAAATTCTAATTGTACTGGAAGTTGGGCTTGAAATCAGACTTTTAATTTGACTCAAAATTGAACTTAAAGTTTAAATATGAATTGAACTTGAAATTGGGCTAAAAAAGGACGAGCACTTGAACTTGAAATTGAACTAGACATTGAACGTTAAATTAGACTTATACTTGGGTATGAATCACGATTGACATTTTTCGCCTTACTCTCTCACACGTTTTATTTCGTTACTGTTTTCCCACCTTTTGTATCGTTTTTTTCTTCTTTTTCGTACCATTTTCTTGGTTTTCGTTCTCACTTTTCTTCTTTTTCTGTCCAATATTACATTGGTCTCATTTTTTCTTATTTTCAGTGCTGTTTTTTCTCTTGCATTTTACTCATTTTTTGTTGTAATTTTCTCTCCCGTTTTTCGGTTTTTGTATTCCCTTGTTCCTTTTGTCGTTTCTAGTTTTCGTCTTTTTCCAACTCTATATATCTCCTACCCTTCTCTCGATTTTCGTCTTCACTTGTTTCATTTTTTCTTCTCTTCTTCTAGCCCCGATTTTCTCCCTTTTTGACACCTACATTCTATTTTTGGCTGTCGTTTTTCCCTTTGCTCTCCGGTTTTTCTTTTTTATCATCCGTTTTTTCCGTTTCACTCCCATTTTACCTTTTTTTGGTCCATTTTTTGCAGTTTTTGCCATCCAATTTTTTCCCATCTTTTCCTTTTATACCCTGTTTGACCTCTTTTTCCTGTTTTGTTTTTCGGTTTCTCTAACGGTTTACTTTTTTCGCTCTCGCTAGTCTTCCCAAGTAACAATTTGGGTTTTGTTACACATTTATGATGGCATTCAAAGCCAAAATTGGTCATGAAAACCACCATAAGAGTGCAATAAAACTCGCATTGTTGCGTGAGTTCTTTTTCTTTTTGATTTCTCTTGTTTCCTGTTTCGATTTTCCTCTTTTTCTTCTCCTTTTCCCCAGCTTTTCCGTACCGTCTTTCATCAAATGGATCATTGAAAAAGTTGAAAAATCTCACTGGACGAACGTCTGTGAACGGCTGTCAAACTGCACTTCATCCTGATTGGTCCACCCAAAAAGGGCCGATTCAGATTAACCATCAGCAACCGTCAACAACAACAGAACGGAAAGAAATTATCACGTGTAATCTGTATCACCAGGGCATCTGGTGCTTTAGTGTCCATCTAGCGGTAAGCATGGCCAAAAGCTACCTAAAATGATCCATTGTCTCGCTTTCCCTCCTTTACTTTCTTGGTTTTCCTTTTTTCTGCCCTGATTTTCTCCTTGCTTTTCTCTTTTCTGTTCCGTTTTCTTCGTTTTGCAGGCCATTTTCAGGCCTATCCAGTCTTGCTTTTTGTTTTCCGTCCCACTAACTCATTTTCTACTCTTTCGTTTTCGACTGTTCACTCTTTTAATATGTCCTGTTTTTTGTCTTTTTCTGTTGAGTTCTAGTTTTTCTTTCCGTTTTATCTCGTTAGTCTTCCGTTTTCATATTTCTTGTTTCTTAATATTTCTGCTCCCATATTATCTCCTTTTATTTTTCTGCTTTTCTATCCTGTTTTCTCTTGCTTTTTTGTTCCGTTTAATCTTCTTTTCTGTCCAGTTTGTCATCATGTTTTTTTGCTTTCCTCGTTTTCTTAAACGTTTTTCCTTCTTTTCTATTATTTCTCCTCCGTTTTGCACTTTGAAGGGAGGGCATGTGCCCCAGCTTGCCTATCCTACTTACTTAAAATCCAGCTTGGCAAAGAAAGATCCGAATTTTTTAGGTGTTTCAGTCGTCTAGTTAAAGAAAGTTCATTCGGATTTTTTAGAATATTCACTCACATTATATTACGGAAAACAATCATAAGCTTATGTTCCAAATTTTGTAATATATTTCATAAATTTATTCAATACTTTTTTAAAACGCAACCAACAGAACCATTGGAAGGATTTCAGGCTTCGGCTTCAATCGGCATTGGTTCGACAGGCCCCGGAAGTTTTGGAATAGGTCTAACAGATGGTTTAGGATCAAACGGAGGAAAAGGTTTTATAGGTTTTATGGGTTTTATGGGTTCAACAGGTTCTTCCGGAGGATTCGGAACAGGTTCAACCGGTTTAGGATCGATGATGATAGGTTTGTCCCTTTAGGAAAAAAGAAAATTAAATCAAATGACTAACAACTCGTAGCCTAAATACTTACGGCGGTGGGATAACAGGATCGGGTCCTATAACCCCTATTTCCAGGCTCGTAATGGGGCTAATCAGCATGAGTGAGGCCACCAATGCCAACAGTACGATTGTTTTAGCACACATTTTGCGTTCTACTTACGATCCGGTTCAGTTCAGATCGCGATGAAGTTAGCTAGCGATGGTCTAAGTCTTAAATAGTCAATTTTTATCATTGTCACGACGACCAACCTCTGTCAGTCGTGACTTCGGGGCTGTCATCAAACGCAGAAAATAAATTTCAAACCGTAAACTTTTGATATCTCGAAAAAATTTATTACTTTTCTAACGAACATGTTCTGCACGACTTCAGAATCATCTTTATTTTTTTGTTTTATACAATAGGCTCCACCGTTACACAGTCGATATGAAAATCATTCGATAACAGATTCATCAGTAGATTTTGCTTGGCAATAATGGAACTAATCGCTGCTCGCTTCAGGTCACCGGAAAATGAGACTACATAGATATAGGTTCGGGGTAACAGAACGAAAATTCGTTCTATTCGGTCACGTTCTACCAAATAGCTTAACAACTGTTTTCCGCTCTATTTACAATTGTACGCCCAGTGAAACAGTAAAATAGTAACTAAACGGCGACTGTCCGCCGAAAAACGGAAAATCTCACCTTTCTATCTCACGTTATTCAACTAATTTCATTCTATCGAGTTCAACATACTTTTTCAAGGGAGTCTGTTTTTCTGCAGTTTGTTGATATCTGTAATAATTTTGATTCGACCAATAAATCCTTTCATCATGTTTCGTAGTTCAATTTACTTTTGCAGACGACTGACTAAGAAAAACAACACAACCAAAGTTCTGTATCTTGTCAAACCATTAACGAACCCTTTGAGCAAAATCTTCTGCCACAATAGAACCTCCGATTATTGGACTACGGATAATTTATTTAATAGTTTCTTTTGAGTCTACCTGTCAGCTCTAAACGGTCTCGAATAACATTCAAAGACTCCTAAAGGGAAATTTCTTTTCTACTAGTTTTAATTCTGATACTATATACAAATAGTTTTGATGTTTTCTAACCTCAATCTTCCTGACCAAGTCATGATCGAGTAAAATACCAATCCCATAACCCACCCCCGATTCCATTGGACTAGAATCAAATATTCAGGAATGTATGCACCATTGTCACTAGTCTAAAACTCTATTCTCCATATACTTTCCTGATGGTGTATCATAAAAGATCATGTACTCTTCCTGTTCGCATCGGTCGTTGTAACTTTCTTCGGATCTTCCGAACCACCGGTTCGGCTCTTACTGAGCGCTTTACTAAAATTCCCCAGCATCTTCCCCTCGTTCGCCACAATATCATCCCGGAAGGCCAGAAAACCCAGCTGAGCATGCGAGGCCTCATTGAGCGCCCGCGATCGAATGCACGCCCGGTACTGATCGACCGACAGCTTCTGACCGGCAGCGACCCCGGTGCACACCTTCGGATGCCAGATGTGGAAAATGCCCGGATCCGTCGCCCGAATCACCTTGATGTGCGACCGGACGTACTTCCGGTACAGCATCACGTCCTCGCCGCCCCAGCCGATGATTTCCTCGTCGAAACCGCGCACCCTGAGGAAATCCGATCGATACTGGCACGTCATGCCGTAGCCGAAATCCCGCCAGAAGCCGGAATCCTTCGAAATCAGCAGCTGGTCCGTTTCCGGGGGCACTTCCTTGCCCTGCAGCGTGTACACCACGTGCGGGTTGTACAGGCTGAACACCACCGGGTAGTAGACCTGTGGATAGATGAAACAAGAAATTTGGGTTATAGAAATCACACCAGTTATAGGTCATAGTAGTTTAGTAAATGAAAATCTGTTGTAAAAGTTGTTGTTTACATGAATCCTGTTTAGTTTCGAACTTTATGAAACTAAGAAATTAGAACGGAATATTTCGAGGGAAAGATTCCAAATAGATTCTACCACCAAACATCTAATGCGGTTGCGCAATATACACTGGCGCCAATACCAGCAAACTGGTAACCATGACAAACCGTCTCTCTAGGGTAATCCACGACCGAATTCAAGAGCTGAAGAACAAAGAATTTCAACTAAATCCCCTACCGATCTCCAACACATTTGAAATCATTCTGCTCCATAACAAAGATCCTCAAGAAGTCCCTCTAAAACCGGGGAAAGTTCCAAGAGCTATCGACCCATTAGCTTCCTTTTTGCCCTCTCCAAGTTGTTTGAGAAGTCAATTCATTGCCGAATTCTTTCGTTCGATGATGATAATGGTATCCTCCTAGAGGAACAGCTTGGACAGTGGTGTTCAAGTTGCAATGATACAATTTTCCGAGGTATCTTATTAAGATCATCAGTAGCTATCTATCTGGCAGAGCATTCAAGATATCTCTGAATAGTGTCTATTCGTTGGGGCGAACTAACTACCAACTAAGCCCCATTAAAATAGTAAGAGGCTCACAGAGGCTTTGAGCGAGCCATTAAACTTGTTCTTGGATGGTATATTTCCTCCATTACTTCACGATCACGTCTTTTTCGTGCGTTTCTTAGTGCGGCAGACTGAGTTACTGCATTCTTCTCCTTCATCAAACCACTCGATTCTTCGGTTCGAAGCCGTCGTAATTGCTTAGTGTCATTACAGCAGTGCTACCAATGACGAATGTCTTTCTAGCCTTCTTCAATACATGGGCTGGATACCTTGCTTTACTTTACCTAATTAGCGACGAATCGTCATCGATCCTGCACCAAACGAATTATGATCCTCCACCTCCAGTACTGTCGGTCCTGGGCTGCCGTTCTCCAATCCTCTCGAACACCAGCTAACCGTGCGTCGTCCTGCAAATTTACGGTCTCTTCCGGGTTCTCTGTTGAAAATAGTGTTGGCTACTCTTTCGTCTAGCATTCTGGCCACATGCCCAGCCCACCGCAGCCTGCCAAATTGTACTAAGTACCTTCACTGTATAAGCATATTTGTATACTTGACACAGCTCGTGATTCATGGGTCTCCGTTTTCCATTTTGCCACCAAATATTAATACCAGAATTTTACACTCAAAACCCCCAAGCAGTGGTTTAGTGTTCTGTAGAGCGCCAGCTTTGTGCGAATTTGCAAACTACGGGACTTCAGCTGGCTACGTAATCCGCAGAAAGCCCAATTAGCGGCTGCAATACGTCGTTTCACTTCACGGCTTACATCATAATCACATGTCACGAGCCAAGGTATATGAATTCCTCAACTACTTCATATCGTTCCCAATCCAGCTCCAGATCGGCACCAACACCATTTGGACTTGATAATACATCGATGACATCTGAAAAGCGTCGACCGTCAATCAAAACATGATCGATTTGAGAGCTAGGGCCCCATTTGGATGCCTCCAGGTGTGTTTTCAAATGTTCAGATGTGGAAAGTAGGTACTACAGATGACCATTCCTCTATTCTTCTTATGAGCCTCAGACCGTTATCGTTGGTCGACAGATAAGAGCTATTTGAAGTCATAAATAAACATGCCTATTGAACAAGTGCTTAACACAAGCGTTGGTAGCTGAACAACACTTGTGTTGAAAAACTTACTGGTTAAAAGTTCCATACATCAAAACTAGTGCTTTTTTCCACAGTCTGTGTATTTTTTAATAATTCATCGAATAAAAGTTTAATAAAAAAAATTAACAAAACTCTTGTGATTAGTTAACAATCTCTTAATAGTTAGTTGAAGATAAGCCGCCTTTTTCAAATTAGAAGCTGTTTTGCAATATGTAATTCATTGTTGAATAACAAGCTCAAATGACGTCCCAAGGGACAAACCGGTAGCACTTAAAAGAGTAGACGTGGAATAACTGCTGTGTTGTAGCATCCGGTGCTGAATAAGCGAAATTGCTGAAGTACATGTAGTATAAAAGTCATATCCAATATTTTTCTAGCTTCTAATCAACTTGTGTAACTGTCTTTTATGAGAGTATTCGAAGCACTACTATGAAGTGTGGAATAAGAGTTAAACAAATGATGTGCAGATGCATCAGCAGCACCGGCAGCAGTGCTGAGAGCAAGTATGGAATTAGAGAAGAAAAATTGCTTACAGCAGATTTAGAATTACAACCGCCTGATGGTAACTAATAACACCAATAACTTTATGAACACTATGAAATTAGACCCATTTTATTTCACTTTATGCCGATGACATTCCGAAGGACTTTTAACTTGCATCAACACTAAACAATCAATAAGCAACCGTATTCAGATATTTACTGAGAGCAAGTGTGGGGTGAGAGTGGAATAAAAGTTGAGCAAACGAATCAGCAGCATTGCTAAAAGAAGTCGAATAATCGTCTTACAAACGTATCAGTAGCACCAGTAAAACAGGTGTGGAATAAAAGGGGTTTGATGGGTTTGACACCAATAACTTGAATGACACTTTGAATGACACTTTACGCCTTACACTTTATATTTTATACTTTAAATTTTTATTTTTATATTATATCACTTTATTTCACATCATGCCGACGACATTCCGATGAACTTACTTACTTACTTAATCAGCTCCAGGCCGTGGTTTCCTCTGCTGTACGAAGAAGTCGTCTCCATTCTACTCGGTCCATGGCCGCAATTCGCCAGCCACGTAGTCTACGTAGGGTCCGCAGGTCGCCTTCCACTTGATCGATCCATCTTGCTCGCTGCGCGCCCCGCCATCTCGTTCCAGTCGGATCGTTATTGAGAACTTTTTTAACCGGGCAGTCGTCCGACATCCTCACGACATGTCCAGCCCATCGCAGGCGACCGATTTTTGCGGTGGCAGCAATGGGTGGTTCCCTAAGCAGCTGATGCAATTCATGGTTCATTCGCCTCCTCCACGTTCCGTCTTCCATCTGCACTCCGCCGTAGATGGTGCGCAACACCTTCCGTTCGAACACACTAAGGGCGCGTTGGTCCTCCACGAGCATAGTCCATGTCTCATGGCCGTAAAGGACTACCGGTCTAATCAGCGTCTTGTAGATTGTTAACTTCGTGCGGTGGCGAATTTTGTTCGATCGCAGCGTCCTACGGAGTCCAAAGTAGGCACGATTTCCTGCCATAATGCGTCTTTGTATTTCTCTGCTGGTGTCGTTGTCTGCGGTAACCAGTGAGCCCAGATACACGAACTCTTCTACCACCTCGATTTCATCACCGTCTAAATGAATCCGGGGAGGGAGGTCAGCATTCACTTCTTTAGAACCTCTTCCTTTCATGTATTTTGTTTTCGATACATTAATGACAAGTTCTATCCGTTTGGCTTCAGCTTTCAGTCCGATGTACGTTTCCGCCATCCTCTCAAAGGTACGTGTAATGATGTCAACGTCGTCAGCGAAACCAAGAAGCTGGACGGACTTCGTGAATATCGTGCCACTCGTGTCTATACCCGCTCTTCTTATCACACCCTCCAAAGCGATGTTAAACAGCAAACATGAAAGCCCATCACCTTGCCGTAACCCTCTTCGAGATCCAAAGGGACTCGAGACTGCCCCTGATACTCGAACAACACACATTACTCGATCCATCGTCGCCTTGACCAATCGCGTTAGTTTATCCGGAAATCCGTAGTAGTGCATAATCTGCCATAGCTGATCTCGATCGATCGTGTCGTACGCCGATTTGAAGTCGATGAATAAATGATGCGTGGGCACGTTGTATTCGCGACATTTCTGCAACACTTGCCGAAGCGCGAAAATCTGGTCCGTGGTGGCACGGGCACCCATGTATCCCGCTTGATATTGCCCCACGAACTCCTTTGCAAATGGTGATAGTCGACGACATAAAAGTTGGGAGAGTACCTTGTAGGCGGCGTTCAACAGTGTGATTGCGCGGTAGTTGCAACAATCCAACTTGTCGCCCTTTTTGTAGATCGGACACACGATGCCTTCCTCCGGTAGTAGCTCATCCTCCCAAATCTTGACAATGACCCAGTGCAGCGCTCTAGCGTCCGATGAACTTACATCAACACTAAATAATCAATTAGCAACCATACTCAGATAAAGCTGCCAAATTTGTTATGTGCACGATTGTTTAAGAATGAATAGATGTTATAAAGCGAAATACATTGCTTTAGTACAAATAGTTTATTAAACGTTTAACATGTTCGGAATAAATTCTTCTAAAGTAATCTTGTACAGTAGATGCGTAACATGATTTAAGAAACTGCTCTTCAGCGCTTAAATGTATTTTAGGCCGTTTTTGTTCCACGCTTGACAAATTTAAACTGGAAAATCTATATAGGCTAAAAACTCGGCGCCTATCATGTGTCAGATTGTCTGAGATGTGTTTGTCGACGGCTTCCGACCGACAGGATGTAAGTTCGAATCCGGGTGAGTGAAAAAAGTATAATGGGCGCCCTTGATGAATTTTGAGTCAATCAGTGATTTCCTATTAAGTCTCTCATTAAATTATAATGATACGAATATAAAAATGGACATGAAAATAACGAAACCTAAAAAATACAATAAATGCTTTCTACATATTTCTTTCTTTTTGCTTATCTAAATGATGAAATACGTACTGAATAAACGTTTTACTATACGTTGCATAACAGTCATACAAATGCATCTTCCACGCACTAAACGTTCAATAAGCAAAAATTGTTCCTTAGGTATTGCTTGTCGCAAATCCTAATAATCATAAGCTAGAATATCATCTTCCACCTTTGTACAGCGGTTGAACAACAATATATTATACAACATTGTTAAAAACATTTGACAAGTGCTTTTGGATTATTTAATTACACATTCTGGCTACAAAGGTTTGAGAAGCGTTGCAGATGCATCGACAAATGCTACTTAAAATGGTTCTACTTTTGATTAGTTGAACAGTTGTGGCATAATAATTTTATTGACGCTTATTTTTTGAAGCTATATGTAACTACTGCAGCATGCTGATGTTGAATAAATTCTCCACTTTTGGGCGAACAAGGCTTGAACAAATGTTTTGATTTTTAATAAATCGATTTTTCATCAATATATAGCTTAATTATATTGCTTTTAGTGACATTTCTTAAATCAAGAATTGTTTCTTGGGATGTCTTTCAATGACACCCAGGTAGCACCTAATCGTATATCAATGTACAAAAATTATCATAAATATCTCCTAACAAACTCGAAATCGTAACTAAAGGGCGACCAAGTTGATTTTCTGTCATATATAATGATAATAACTGACATACATACGATTTTCAGCACAAAATCGTATAGTAGTACGGAGCGACTCGCGCTTAATCGGATATTATCGTAAATACTTCTATAGTCGTAACGCTCAAAATTATTCGTAATCACGTATATCGCCTCAAAAATAGTACGGATATGCCAATTTTGCGCATCAAATACGATTAGCTTGTATATCTGGACGTAATGCTGATTTTTATCTTTTTTATATATATGAAAATGCTAGCTGGGCAGGTCAGATACCTATTTTGCTTAATATACTTCCATTGCATTAGTTCATATAATTAAAAGCTGAAAATCGTGGTCTAAGAATCAAAAGATCTATGAACCTTCTAGAAGGTGATTTGACAAGTATCTCAGCATTAAAAATATATAGTATTAATTCTTTAATACATCAGGGGCTCTATATTTGAGTATTCCCTGTCCCTAAACAACGAAAGTGTTGGCAATGCTGTCATGTGAAGCTGGAATAGTGCGCAATTATCATTGCCAACATTGCTCGTATGCCTTGCCTTTACCAGCCGAGAGCCGAGATGGCTCTTGCCGTATCAAGAATTCCTCTCCATTGTCCTGGGCTACTCGTCGTCAATTTGTGGCGCGTCTCGACACATGTACGTCGGCTTCAACCGGATCGAGGCATCCAGCACGTTGGGCTCCTCTATCTCCCCTGGCACCACTTTATCGGTATTACTTCAGGGATTGGGCTTAACGCACCCTCTTAGGTAACAACTGGACTACTACTGGTTAGGATATTTACTTTCCGTTGATCGGCTCTTCAGCGGTTTTGTTGCTCAAGTACAATCTGGGTAGCCAGCCGCATTGACCGCTCCGCAGATGTCCGAGCTAGAACACACCCTTTGGACTAAGTTATCCGGAGTAGTGTCCTGTCCGCTCACTGCCTGCATGTTGCTTCTCGCGCCCTTGAAACGAGGGTATATAAAGAAAACATGTTCTGCAGTTTCTTCTACATCCACGCGGGGTACTCCGTATGCCCGAGCTTGTGCAGATCCTGTCTAAAATAACCATGCCCTGACAGATTCTGTGTCAGGTGGAAGTTGACTTCGCCGTGGCGCCTGTCGACCCACCCGGATTCTACCGGAATAAGTCGGTGTGTCCACCGGCCCTTTGTGGAATCAGACCATGCCCGCTGCCATGTGGTCATCGAGGCCGATCTTGTGGTACTCCGTATGCCTCTAGTTCCACGTTGGTTGAAGCAAACTACGTCCTCGCCAATCGGCATCATACCCGCTAAGACGCAGATTGCGTCATATGTAACTGTGCGATACGCACTTACCACTCTGAAGCACATGAGACGATAGGTACTTTCCAGCTTACCTAGGTAGGTTTTGGTAGCTAACGCTGATGACCACACCGGCCCGCCATACCTAAGTATGGACTGGACGACGTCGGCTAAAAGCCTTCGCTTGCTGTCATATACCGCAGAGCTATTAGACATTATACGAGACAATGCCTAAATAGCTGTGCAAGCCTTGTTGCAGGCATAGTCGACGTGTCCCCGAACTTGAGCTTGTCGTCGACCATGATTTCCAGGAGTTTTAAGGACCACGTTGACGAAATAGCGCAGTCCCAGACGCTGATATTTGCTTGCTGCACCGACTTACGGTTATTCACCACGATAACCTCCGTTTTATGCTGCGCGAGCTCCAGTTTCTTGGAGCGCATCTTAGACAATGCTTATAGAGTGAGCAGCCGTCAACTCAACCTCTCTGATAGATTCACCGTAGACTTCCAAGGTGATGTCGTCCGCAAAGCCGACAATCACAACACCTACGGGGAACTTTAGCTTCAACACCTCGTCATACATGACGTTCCACAACACCGGGCCCAGTAAAGAACCTTGCGGAACCCCTGCGGTGATTGGAATGCACTTCTGACCCTCCTCCGTGTTGTAGCATAGCACACGATTCTGGAAATAATTTTCCAGAAACGTGTACAGCGACACCGGCATTTGGACGTTCAGAAGCGAGTTGGCTATGGAGCCTCAGCTAGCGCTATTAAACGCATTTCGTCGAGCATGACAACTGCGCAATAGCGGATTGCCACCTAGGCTAACCCTCCGTGTACTGTACTGTAGTAAAGTCTGTTAAGGATAACCCTCTCCAGCACCTTGCCGGCAGTATCGAGTAGACAGATCGACCTACATGACGAGGGGACACCCAGAGGTTTTCCCAGGCAATAGGACCAGGTTCTGTCACTTCCATCTGTCGGAGAAGTGACCAGCTTCCAGGCATCTACTAATTACCGCCCCGAATAAATTGGGACTCTCTAGAATAGCCGCTTTACTGCCCATATTCGGGATTCCGTCTGGTCCCGGCGCCTTTGTCACCTTTAGGGATTTAGCGATCTCAATGAGTTCCTCGTTCGTAACCGTTACTTCCTCCCCGACCTCTAAACCGCCATCGCCCACGTTACTTTGGATGTTCGACTAAGAGGCCAACCATTTTACGTTATGGTCTGAAATACTGGAACGTCGGCCGTGAGAAGACTCAGATCGACTGGCGATTCTGCGGGCGCCATCACGCGCTTGGTCTTTACCATTACGACCCTGTAGGCATCACCCCACGGGTTCGCATTGGCACTAGCACATAACCTTTCAAAGCAGGCTCGTTTACTGGCTTTTATCCCACTCTTAAGCGCTGCGCGTGCAGCAACAAGTGCTACTCGACATTCAGCTCTACCTTCGGCAAAACGAGCTCTTTGCATAATTCTCCTCGTACGAAAGCACGCTCCGCGGAGTTCCGCAATTTCAGCTGTCCATCAGTAACCCGGTGACCTCCCATACCTAGATCGGCTTTTCCTAGGCATGGTAGCGTCACACGCTCGCGACTGTACCTCAATCAAATGATCAGCGTTCGGATCGGGTATACCGCGATCACCGCACTCTCTTCGGATCGCTTCCACAAATACTTCAAAATCGAAGTATGATGTCTTCCATTCACGGGTGGTTGGAGTGACGGCTCTACTCGCCGCCTGCCGCCTCGTTATCTGACCGACACCATAGCGGACCGCCTGATAGACTCCGCACCGTTTCTACTGAAGGTACATGTGGTGCCGACGTTGGCCAGATCTATGTTAAGCTTTGCCAGAGCTTCAAGCAGAATCCGACCACTTTGGTTCGTGCGACGACTTCCCCACTCTACCACCCAAGCGTTATAGTCTCCCGCTACAACCACCGGCCTTAAACCAGTCAGCACAGCTGATCCGCGTAAACTGCTCGATAGACCAACTCGGCGGAGCATAACAGCTGCAGTAGAACACTCTACCCACTTTGGCAACCGGAAATCTCTCGTCTGCAGTTGTCACAACCTCCTGAAACGGGAACCGGCTTGTCGTCCATATAGCCGCCGTCCCGGACCTATGCGAGACCCAGTTGCCGTTTCCGGCAGGGACGCGATATGGGTCCGAGATTATGGCAATGTCCATTGCTGACTCAGAAACTGCTTGGTATAACAGCTGCTGAGCCGTGCTGCAGTGGTTCGGGTTGAGTTGTGTCACTTGCACTATGCGCGTGGCTTAGTCGCTGGCCCCAAGTAGTGCTTGCAACTCGTGGTTCATACACCTACGCCACTCTCTGCTATGCGTTTGTACTCCGCTAAAAATAGTCCGCAACACCTTTCGATCAAATACGGCTAGTGCACGTATATCTTCCATAAGCAAAGTTACAGTCTCAAGTTCGTAAAGGACAACCGGTCTGGCGTTTTGTACATCATCTTGCGGAAGGAAAAGTAGACCCCACTTCCAGCTTGAATGCGTCGTTGAATCTGCTTACTCGTGATATTGTTGGCGGTGACCAGGGACCCCAAATATACGAACTCATCAACCGCTTCCCGTTCATCGCCGTCAATAGTCACAAGGTGAGTTAAAATAGGTGATCTAGTTTTCACAGTTTGTAGAACAGAAGTGCGCGGAATGATTGGTTAGCAACCATCGACGTTGTTTATACATTCAACAGTTTCCGCCTTGAAAATTTCGGTGATCGTCAAGGGTAACCCAGCGGGGGTGAAAAACAAATTTCAACATCAGAAAACCTCTCTTGACTAACCTTGAATAGTCAGTGTCCGTGGGAGGCAAACGTTATTTTCTCTAGAGCCTTTTCCTGTCATATATTTGGTTTCCTCCTAGCCTAGTCTGGCGTAGATTCCCTCCGCCGTCTCGAAGTTTCTAGTAAAGATGCTAAGGTAGTATGCGGAGGCTCGTTTCGATGCACGCTCGACGATAACTTTTTGAGTAAACTTTTTTTCACGTTTTTGGTTTCAAAATATTAAAGATAATCCAATTTCAAGTAATTTTTCTGAAGTGATGAAACTTCTACCTTTTACCCATTTTCAGCAATAGACCTTTGTTTATAAACGACCGCTCAAATCACATTTCTTCTTGTAACATGTTTGTTTCAACAGACAGCTCAATTTGATGTTCTAAAAATGATTTTGCACATAAAAGAGGAATATTTTTGCTGAAGTTTTGGCTTTATTTGCATTAATTAATAAGATATAACTGATTTTAGGTTAAAAACCGTCTGATGAAAAATCCGAATATCTTAGCCATCTGCAAGTATCTGCTATTAGTTTGCATACCAATTTGTAGGGAATTATGAAAGCTATCTGTCCAAATGTGTATTTCAGAGAATACCTGGGAATACCATGGTTGGGAATACCTGGGAATAGTGCGGATTTTTTTTCATGCATTTTACAACTTAATAAATTTGCGTCCTAGCGTCAAACAGTCTTCATAGAAAATATGTATTTCAACATACTGAATAACTTTGTAGAACTTTTGAAAGCAATAAAATAATCATGTGCAAAGTTATTAAATGTAATTGATTTCTAAGTACTCTTTTTTAACACATCATTATATTTCGCAACCGGTAAGAGATAGATAGTTACTTTATTCAGCAAAGTTGCTTATTTTAGTACGTTCTGCAACTTTTGGAGAAAAAAACTTTTTTTTTTAATTATTTAAGAAAACAAAAGTTTGTATCACCCTAATAGGTGAATTCATGGTCACCCTAATAGTGCAGGAAGATGTGCTATATTTTATTATTTTACTTCTTCGAAGACACCACCCTTGAAAAAATACACATGTTTCAACAGACGGTTTTTAGACTAAAAACAGTTATATCTTATTAATTAATGCAGAAAAAGCAAAACAGCCTTCAGCAAAAATATTCCTCTTTTATGTGCAAAATGTTGTCTAGAACATCACATTGAGCTGTCTGTTGAAATAAACATGTTACAAGAAGAAACGTGATTTGAGGGGTCGTTTATAGACAAAGGTCTATTGCTGAAAATGGGTAAAAGGTAAAAGTTTGATATCTTCAGAAAAATACTTCAAATTGGTTTATCTTTAATATTTTGAAACCTAAAAGGTGAAAAAAAATTTACTCAAAAAGTTATTACTTAAATTGTTGTTAAAGTAACACCTAAATAATGGACGACCCCTTCTAAAGATGCTTCATTTTTTCATTCAAAAAGTTGCCGAAGACCACATTGAGCTGAGACTTGTCGTTTAACCGCAAATATATTTGTCCCGAAATTTTAATTTCTGGCCCATAGTGCAGTGGTCATCATGAACATTCATTCCTTTTCTCTATTTTCTTTTCGGCACAGTGGTAAAAATTACCTAGAAGTAAACGGTCTGACTTTTTAGAAATTTATAGGTACAAGATCTGTAGTCATGCTTATTGCAGCTTTACGGCTTACAGGAAGGAAAGGATGTTAACCCATAATCTAAATGAGGAAAGTTGTCTGGTTTTGTACACTTACGGTTCATTAAGTGTTGCAAATTGATAATTCACTATTCACAAATTTTCTATTGTCGTGGAAAATTTTGTGAAAATCTTTTTCCCACTGATTTTTTCTAGATTGCTGAACAAACTTTTGTGCACTTTTGTTAAGACGTTGTTCTACAATTCTTGGTTCAAGAGTTATAGAGTTTTAAAATAAGCGATGCTCGCGAAAATCAGGAAAATTCGCTTGGGACTTTCCAGCGAAAATGAAGAAGAGTTTGAAACCCTTCATCACATTTTGTACGATAATTTTGTAAAACAGTGGATAATTTTCACAGCCATAGCAAGCCTTAAAACTGAATTCAGAATAAGATTTTTTAAGTCCCATCCGTTAGAAAATAATATTACCAATCTAAGTGGATATGAGTAAACATCTCAACAACTTACCTTTTTGTTCGGTTTGGTATTCCAGCGGCATCTATCTAAAAATTTAGCACTAAACACTATATCTACATCACACATGAACAGCAGCACGTCTTTTTCCTTATTTACATTGCTGCTCCAAACTTTTTCAGCACCAACTCGGAGGGCTTTCGCTGTTAAGTAGAAAGAAAACAGAAAAAAAAAGAAAATTAATCAATCACCCTCTTCGGTTTCAACTCCCAACTAAACTTACCCCTCGAAAACGTCTCGTTGAGAGCGAGCAGCTTCAGATTGGACGAATTGCCGCCGGAATTCTTCATGCCAATCACCCGGCTCATGATGGACCGCGCCTCCGACAGGCCATCCTCGCCGAAGTACACCACCGTCAGGTGCACCCGCTTGTCGTGCTTCAGAGCAATCTTCACGTACTTATCCATGAAGCTCTGGAAGGTCGACGTCCGTCCCGACAGGGGCAGAATGATGTGGATCAATTCCTTCTCCTGCTGTTTGGGAAACGCTTCCATCTGCACCGTTTGCAGCGGTGCAAATGGTCGCATCACAATCAGTTTAGTCGTTCCATGATTGCCATGGTCATGATGCTGCCCACTGCCGGAACCAGCCTTGCCAGCTTCCTTGGTCCGAAAGTACAGCTCATATTGCGTACCGGTAGTCGGTTCGTTACGGTAAATTCCCTCGCTAAAATCATCCAACGTGTATTTCATCATATTCGCACTGATGTTTCGGTTTAGCGTTTCGATCGCTTTGTTCAGTGCTCCTAAAATATCTCGACGTTTATAACCGATAGGTTTTTCGACGACACGTTTTCCGAGGCCCAACTCTATGGGATAAACTCGGCTAAATGTAAAATGATTAAACGGAATCAGCTCGTATTCGTTGTTTAACGGAAGACCATGTAGAATTTCGGCAGATCCGACCTGCCTACGAATGAACGCGGAACAATCGTGCAGCGTTGGTGTTTGCGGAGAATTCAGTCCACTGGTACCGACACTGGTGTTGAGCAGTTCACCCGATGGCACCTGCTGAACAGCGGCCTGTACAATGGCCGCTGCCGCTTGAGCGCCATTTTTAAGCTGCAAAATTTGCAACTTCAACGCTTTGATCTCAGCCGTTAACTTCGCTACCTCCTTAATGTTTTCTTCTTCCCGTTGCTGCAGCATCTGCAGATAACCGTTCTGCTGTTCATCGTGTGCCAATCGATTGGAGACAGACAATGCGGCAACGGCGGGCTCTCGATTGCCGGAACTGCCACCAAAGTCCGCCTCGTCGACTGCCGACGAGCTTCCCGACGACGGCACGTTAACATTGACGAAACCGTTTTCGGTTGCGATCAGTCCACCGAGACCGCATCGGGTCAGGGCCAGCAGGGAGATAAGCGTTACCGACGAGATCAGCAACAACAGCCGTGCCAACAATTTGGATCCCGCCATGCGAACCATGCTGCCCAGGACGAAACGGTAACGGAAGAGACGTTCATCGAACAACGACGATGCTCGATGGAGGCATTAATTGTTTTTTCGTTGCCGGATTCTGAAATGAGAGATGAAATAGGCCTGTTAGAGGTGGTTCTGTTTGAGTTTGTTTCTGCAGTTCAGGTATTATAGGATGTGTATGCCAATAGAAATTATATAAAGAATTCAAACTTGTAATTGATCATTTCCATTTCCAGTCCACTTGTGTACCATAACTGGTCCACTCGCCCTCTAGCACTTCCATGCAAGTTTTCCGATTTTTCTTGCTACCTGCCATGTTGGTTGCATAAGCATTAGGCGTTTCACATAGGAAGAGTGTAGTCGCTGTCAGATAAAGTTTGCGCAAGCGCCATCTAACCAGTTTCAAGTTTCAACCGGTTCGGCCATACAAAAGGCACTTTGCTACCATTTCACCATTATTCTAAGGCAGCGATGCCAGATCTAGGGATCTTTCAACTATCTACGCATTAGGACGGTTCATAGCCTTTACGAATATTTTTAACTGTTGGTTAAAATTTGAAAACAATGCGAACCTGAGAGAGATTCGCGGATAGGAAAAAATCCAACGTCAAATGCAGCCAGTTCGAACTGTCAACTGCAGCCAGTCGTTATTATTTGTCAGAAATGGAAAAGTATTGGTAACTCATGCAAGTTTTCGGATGGTAGTTCTGAAGGAAAACTTGACAAAAGTTGAAGTTCCGATTTATTGCATGTTTCATACAGTATTTTTGCAAAAGCTGATGTACCCACAGACCAACTAGCAGCAAAAAATCACTCCAAGACGCGCACTTATCACCCTTATCACCAGGTCTAATGTAGAATGCACGAATGCGCTTGAACAGTCAGCCAGAAAATGAATACAAACATAATAGGAAAAATAAAAACGGTCAAAGCATGAGAAAAAAAGACCGTTTTCGCGACTCTCTCTCAGATGCGAACTAGTCAATAACCATTTTTCATAAACGTACACTCAAATGGTGTGCAAATTATTATTTCCAAGCAACTAAAATTAACTATGGACAAGCGCCAGGTAAGAAATAGTGCACAATTTTCTTTCGTTTTTTATGTCCAACGCTTTACCCACACACTTAAAAAATGTGCCGAAGACAGCAAAATTTTGCCGAGATTTGGACAGCCGAGCGTTCGGTAAAATTTTTTATGATGCCAAACGTTAATAAAGATCCGTAAACGTCGATTTGCGAAACTGAAATTTTCACCGAACGCTCGGCTGTCCAAATCACGGCAAATTTTGTTGAGTTTTTTAAGTGTGCAGTAATTTTTCGAATTAGATTTATTACGAAATTCAAATAAGGCACGTAAATTATTCCTAGGAAAATGACAGGAGACTGATTATTTTGTTCTGAAAGTTCTTTTGACGTGGGACTACGTCTTACTTTAATAGGGTGGCATGATAGAAAAGCAAAGATGACTGTGACACGAAAAAGTGATAGATTTTGAACGCTTATACACAGACTAAAGGCCCAGACACAATGCATACGGATTTGACTACGTTGCGGAAATTTGGCAGAAAACCCATGTAAAAACTGTCAAATTGCCGCAACGTAGTAAAATCCGTATGCATTGTGTTTGGGGCTTAACAGATGTAACACTGAAGCGTCAAGCCATCGCCAAAAAACGCGATCATTAGAAAATGTTCACTTAGGCCAAGACTCAAACAATAGTCACTGCGCGAGAACGCGGCTCGTTTGCGCTGGCGCTGTTTTCAGATAATATACACTCAAGTCGCTTTTTACGCGAAGGATACGTCCCGCGTAAATCAAAACTTGGTGCAAAGTTTTGTCTATCCCTTTTACTCTTCAACAAACCTGTGCACCGACTTAACAAATAGAACAAACTTGGGAAGGTGGCAGCACCGTTTCGCGCACATAGCGAATACCATACGAATCACAAAACATATGCCTTTTGAGTTCTTATTAAAAGATTGTATTTTGCAAGTAACTCCTGGAATTTCCACGTAAAGTTAAATTTTTTTTCCAAATTCACTACAGTATTCGTTCAGTTGTCGCCATAGTTACCATATGAAATTGTTAATAATAACATATAATCAATTTAAGTGAGAAGTGAGTGATTTTATGCATCTGATTTCACTGTCTCAATTGCACTCCAAGCAAAATACATGCGAAAATACCGCAAGCGAGTCTGCGTGGAGCACCCTATTGGCAGGAAATCATGTTTTGGATGCCAACATGATAGCGTGAGCATAGCGCTTCGTCGCTACGTTTCACTCGACAGCCTCGAGATAATTAAAAGCTATTGTAATTATTTTGAAATTCTTAGAGTTATTTTATATAAATCAGCAATCTTTCATTATGATTAAATGTTTGTAGGGATGTTATCATACAGCTTCTATATTATAAAAGTTTAGAAATGTTGGTGGTGATCAAAGACAAATAAATTTTAATTATAAAATGTTTATGTTTTTATTGTCTGAGGGGTAAAATAATCATTCAAATTCACCACCACCTTAACCAACTTACTTAGGTGGCTTGCCGTCCTAAGACAAAGCGTGTTGAACAAAGTTTCTCCATGTAACTCGGTCGAGGGCTACCGCTGTCCAATTCCTCGGACACCGAGTACTCTCCGCCAGATCTCGCTCCACTTGGTCTAACCATCCTGCTCGCAGCGCTCCTGGTCACCTGGAACACCATCTTTGCAGGGTAGTTGGCCAGCATCCTTGCAACTTGCCCTGCCCATCGTATCCGTCCAGCTTGAGCCACCTTCTGGATACTGGGTTCGCCATAGAGCTGTGCGAGTTCATGGTTCATCCTCCACCTCCATACTCCGTTCTTCTGTACGCCGCCGAAGATCGTTCTTAGCACTCGTCGTTCGAAAACCCCGAGCACTCGCAGGTCCTCCTCGAGCATTGCCCATGTTTCATGCCCGTAGAGAACAACCGGTCTAATAAGCGTCTTGTACAGGGTGCACTTTGTACGGGGTTTAGATTGCTCGACCGCAATTGCGTCGACTACTTCAAATTCATCGCCGTCGATCAATATACAGCGACAGTATGTCCTGGGCTCAACATTTGACAGCGGGCCCAAATCAAGCTGCTGGCAGTCGAGTGAAACGAAGTGATGAAATGCTATTTCATTTTCACTCACGGTGAGATGTTGGTCGCAAAAGCATGCTTGCCTGTCGATGTCGATTACTAACAAGACTAGCATCTCTGTTATTCTTTCATATAAACGTCAAGCGTCACTATCCGCGGCGCTCCTTTTAGGGAAGGTGGTAAATTTTGCAAAGGTGTTAGTAAGCTCTCCAAAATTCTGTATTAGTGTTTATTCGGCTATGTTGGCATCAATGTTGCAAATTCTCATCACGATGAAGGCTCATCACCTGCTCATTAGCGATTTGAATTTCATCAACTGGCAACTCTATCGTATCCTGATTGCTCGCGATGAATCGCCGACGCAAAAACTGGTGAGCAAAATATGAATTGATTACGCTCGCAAATACTCGCTCGGTATCTCTGTCTCACACTCATCCCCAAGTAGCACACTGTAGATCCATTTAGTTGAAGCAACCGGATTACGACTGAAATTAGTCATAATTCGGTTACCACAACTACTTTGTAACAATCGTGCTAGTAGGGTTGCTAATCATCGTTAATCGCTGTCATACAACCAAGAATGTATTTTGTGATGAAACGTAAATAAGCATATTTTTGGGCAAATTCCAAAAAATAATATTGATCGTTCAAATATAAAACGTTGTTCGTATCACATATACAGTGGACCCCCGTTCGTTTGAACGATTCCTCATGCAAACTAACGGGGTTAGCTTTTAATTTGAACAACTGGTAACCCTAAATATGCTGGAGCTTGTGTGAACTGGCTGCCCTGTTCTTTGTTATTGTTTTGGTAGTTTGATTCAGTTGGCAGTTGCAAGCAGCGAATATTTCTCCGATCAGATTTCTACCATAATCGTTGGGAAAACGCATTGTGAAACAGGTTAAACACGCTAGATCAGTACAAACAAATCGTGTTTATGTGCATTGTCTGCATAAGCAAATGATGTCATATTGAGAATGACATTTGAACCATTTTTAATTTGCACATCGTGCAAACCAACGGGGTTCAAATTAAAAAGTGTTCAGATTAAGAACGGTAAAACGAACGGGGGTCCACGGTAATTATCAACTTGTCAAACGTCAACATATAGGGTAACCAACCTATTTTGGACCCCATCAACAGCTGTACATAATTTGGACACTTCCATTTGATTTTGCTGTAAGTGTCCAAATTATGTACAGCTGTTGAGGGGGTCCAAAATACGTTGGTTACCCTACTTGCGACGCCATACACAACCAGTAACTTCAAGCGGCACACGGACATACAGAATGGTTTCAAGATTTAGTTTCAATGAAATGCAAACTTGGTGCAATATTATTATTATTAATTGGTGCCTCGAAGGTTCGAAGCTATGAACAATAATATATCTTCTTGTGTCACTAACGATGAAGGCTGATAATAACAATATCGTCGGCCACTGTTCAAAATTTGATCCTGCCAACATGTCTGAAAAATCGCTTGGATCTTGTAAACATTTGCAAACGTTGCTGGTGCTTGTCATTGTCAGTCACGAAAAAAAGATTTATGCTGCACTTAACGTGAATGTTGAAAAATTATGAGTAACATGTTAAAATAATTTTATGAGATTAAAAGTCTTCTGGGTGTAGAAGAACGTTGATGTTTTGAAGTGCATTTATGTATTATGTCGCAAAAATATATATTCCAAGTATCTCAGGTGCCAATAGTCGAACTGAAAAACCAACATAAGTGTTAGGTACAAGTTTTTTGACGGCATAATTCTATATCCGATAGCGCTTTTGCCTGTTTTCAAAAATTGATAAATCATAGCTACTCATCGCGATGAGTCAAAATGCGAACTATTCGTGTTTGATTGGCATCACTAGCGATCAAATCATGAATCAAAAATAGTGAGTGATAATTCGCTTTTCTCTCACTCTCATTAAATAATGCTCAGCTAGAAAAGCATTGCCAGAGAATTTGACGTTATGGAATCATCTTTGAGTGTGTTTCAAACCGAATCAGTACTTTTATCGATGAATAGCAACATTGGTTGGCATGACTGTACGAATACAAGTACTTACTCACACTCACCCGGGACTATCTTGGCCGGTAGAGCGAGCTGCCATCAGTGTCTCCCGAATATTGGCAGAACTGCCAGTCTTCTTGTTACAGAAGTCTTCGCTTTCTGCCGATAATATTCATGTCATCGGCAAAGCAAACGAATTGACTAGATTCGTTGAATATCGTGCCTCGCGTGTTGATATCCGCTCGGTTCATAACACCTTGTAGCGCTATGTTGAACACCAGGCATGAAAGACCATCACCTTGACGAAGCCCTCTGTGTGATTCGAATGAACTTGACAATCCAGATTCACCCGAAATCCGAACACAGCGCTGTGTACCATCCATCGTAGATTAATTCGGTTTGATGAGTTTCCTGGGGACATGGATGGAAAAAGTCATTCACTCAAGTGAGCTTTGCTGATTTACGATCAGAAGCAGTCGAAGGCGTAAAGATTACTACCACTAACGCTTAGCAGCGATCCAGAACTGTACTGATTCGCTCTCGCAATAACAAGACGAACGTAAGCGATAGGAATCGGTTTGAACTTGGTTCACTTACGTTCAATTTTAATTCAATAGTATTCACGCTTCTGCTATTAAAATATATTGTAATTATTCTCCATATAGGGTACGGGAGGGTATGTTCAGCAGGTTTCTAAATTCAGTCTATTTGCATCTTCTTTCGCCAATAAAAATACTTTGCCGACATACAATTTTAATATGTTATAACTGTTTTCTCTAGACTGTAAGTAATCTACTATTTTTTATTCAAAGAACGTCAAAACCACCTGTTCTGCCACTAGAACTAGGCCATAGGCAGAAAAAATAGATGCCATCGCTTAATGGGCTGAGAATACCGTCCCGTACACTACCTCAAATATTTAAACACTTTGTATGTTCTGGATAGGTTACATACCTTATTGGAGTAAAACTATAAAATTGTTTCAAATGATGATAGCAATCGTTTTCGTCTCATGAACGATTGAAAAGAAGAAAAACAAAACAAAATCGGATCAGATTCGCTCAGTGGCAAATGTTGGTTCGGTTCATTAGCGTCAGAGTTCACATTCAATTTAGTTCGCTTGCAACAAATGATGCAAACTGCTATGAGAGCACGCTGGGTCTCTCTGAGTGAGCATATAAAAGGTGATGGTTGTGTGAGTTGTATCGGTGATTGAGTATTGCTGACAACATTTTCATGCGATTTTTTACCATGCCTGCCTGGGGAAGCTGTTCTCGTCCATGATTTTCCATAGCTCTTTCCGGTCGATGGTATCATATGCGGCTTTGAAGTCAGTGAACAAATGATGCGTGGGAACTTTGCAGTGTAAATATTTGATCCGTTATAGACCGACCCACGACGAAGCCGGCTTGATAAGTTTATACAAACGGCCGGCTTTTCTGACCCATTTTAATAAGCTCCGCTCCGATGCCATCGTTCCCAGCTGACTTGTTGTTCTTTAGCTGCATGATGGTCTTCTTAACTTCGCCTATCGTTGGGGCTGGCACCTCTTCCCCGTTTGTTGCACCGTCGAAATCGCTTTCCCCGCCGCCATGGTTCTCCGCCTGGGCGCCATTCAGGTGTTCGTCGAAGTGCTGCTTCCACCTATCGGTCACGTCATGATCGTCCGTCAGAATACTGCCAGTCTTATCCCGACACATTTCGGCTCGCGGCACAAAGCCTTTCCGGGATCCGTTCAGTATCTGGTAGAACTTTCGCATTTCCTGAGAACGATGCAGCCGCTCCAGCTCCGCATATTCCTGCTCCTCCAGGTAGCGCTTTTTCTCCCGAAAGATTTGGTTTCGCTGCATCTTCTTCTGTTTGTGTCTTCCCACATTCTGACGTGTGGCACTGCACATCTTGGCCGCCCGCGCAGCGTTCTTCTCATCCACCACCCTCCTACATTCACCGTCTCCATCTCGAGCTCTCCGCTACACTGCTATGGTTGTTTTGATAGTGTCCCAACAGTCCTCGAGAGAGGTTTCGTTCAGCTCGCCCTCTTCCGGCAGCGCAGCTTTGAGTGAATGCGCGTAGTTTGCGGCGACGTCTGGCTGCTTTAGCCGCGTGAGATCTAACCGAGGCTAGTGTCGGTACCGATTGTTGTTCACAACGGAGAGTCTTGGGCACATCTTAACGATCACTAGGTAGTGGTCCGAGTCAACATTAGCACTTCGATAGGATCTGACGTCGATAATCGTGGTCGATCTGTGATTCTCTCTGATTTGGTGACCTCCAGGTGTACTTGTGATGGATTCTGTGCTTGGAGGCCATGTTCTTGGAGGCGGCAAAGTCGATAAGTCTTAGGCCCATTTCCGCTTAGGTCCGCTGGTGTGCGCTGAACCTGCCAATCACCGGTTTGTATTCCCCCTCCTGGCCGACCTGAACATTGAAATCCCTGATGACGATCTTGATATCATGTCAGTATTCACTACTATTAGACTTAGTTTTCGCTACAATGACTGTGAGTGTGCGTGATCCATAACGATGGTCGGATAAGACGCCGTTGTGCACGATTTTGCACGAGAACGCCTCGATAAGATGGAGTAGCTTATCTGGAGCTTTTCTACGCCTAAGTCAAACGCTTTTTCGATGTTAGCCAGCAAAAAATAGTAATTCGTTGATCTGCTCTAATTTAATGCGAAGCGTTGTGATATGGCCAGCAGAAAATTTAGCGTGCTACCGCCAGAGAGTAACATCGATCTCCACCTGGATTCGGTTGAGGAATACCTTACAGAGTACTTTGAGAGTAATAAGTACAGAACAATTTCTTTTCTAGAGCCCCGTGAAAATAAAACTCAGTTATTTAAATTCTCAAGTCAGAGAATTTAGTATTTTGTATTTAGAAATTACGTTATCGATACAGTCAACTTTCGTTCGTTGGGCTATCTTTAACTGGGCTACGTTTTAATCGGGCTCCCGTTAATTGGGTTATAGCCCATCTAAAACGAAGTCAAACGTCATTTCTGACAGCGTATTTTTTCTTCCGAGGGGCTCTTGAATATAGTTCATTCACATGTGGAAAATAATTTATATAGAAAATATTAAAATTAATTGAATGGAACACAATTGCTTCATATCGTTTTCCGATCCCTTATGAACTTGACCCTTCTATTTTTAGCATCTCACCGTGATGCTAGTTAAAAAACAGTTAAAAATGCTAATATATATTAACATTGTAGCATGAAACTTGTTAAACAATCTACAATTAAATTTCAACAATGAAAAGATTAGGTTCCACTCTTGGTTCCACTTTGATTCTGTATTTAATATAAGTGTATATTTTTTTAAACCTTTCTGTGACGATTTCGACAAAAACAATCGATATATCCCTCGGTTTTGACATCTCAGCCCAATTAACGAAAGTCTTTCACTAAACGGGCTAAGAGCTTAGTGCAATTAGCGAAAGTTGACTGTAATTCAAAATTATGAAAACTTAAATCGCTTTTTACGCGAAAGATGTGTTTCGTCAAACAGCGGAAAGTTCGAAATTCCATACTGCTTTCAAAATTCGTGTTTAAAACCGCGTTAGGTTAATTCCGAAAATCGCTTAAAAACACGGGAATATAAAAAATCTTGTAGAATATAACAACATAAATTTCAAAATTCACCTGAAAATAGTCGCGTAAAAAGCTACTTTATGACTACATATTTGATAATGAAGTGACTTTAGCGGCTTTGTGAAATACGTGACAACAAATCAACAAATATTTTAAATATTACAATTAAATTTTTTATCTGGCATCCCTGGTTATCGGCGAGGCGACGCGAACTGTCAAAAGGTCGGAAGAAAAAGCAAAGCGAACAGTCGCACCAGTTTGTGTCTGTGTTCGTGTACAAAAATCTCGTTCGTTTGCGTTTCGTTCGTTCCATGCCATCAAAGAAAAATAGCCAGCAGCAGCTTTTTCGTTCGCGTTGTGCAGTGCGATTGTGCTAAAATTCAATACAATTTGATCAAGTGCATCATCCGGATTCCGATATCCGTCCAGTGGCATCCCAAACCTGTTGCATTTAGTGTGGCCCCCGACGATTACGGTAAGTGTTCGCTCGATTACTTTCAATTTCCCATCGAGAAAAATGAACCGTTTTCTCGCGTTCGCTCGGTACTGCGCCACTCCTGAGCTGAGCTGAGGGCTGAGTCACTTTGTCATCATCAGAAAGACAGACAGCGAGCGGAGCGAGTAATGTTTTTACGTGTCACAAAAAGGTACCGTTTTATCTTGGGCTTCGATTCGATGCCTTCTTCCACTAAGCTGTGTGGAATTGCATTCCGGAGGAACTCGCAGATTGATTCCCCCTTTTAGTAGTTCTTTTTTTTTCGTGATGTCGGTTGCCTTCATCGGAATGCGGTAATTACGCTATTTTTGCTTGCGCAAAGCAGTATGCTAACAACAGGTCTAAATGCTGCTGTTGCTATTGTTGTTATTGTCAGTACGGACAGTACAAGAGTACAGTGTTTCGCCGGTCGCAAGTGAGCGACCGACATGGCGAAGGAGAATGAAAGCGAAGCTTATTTCAAACAATCGAAGTTTTCTTTAGAACTTCCGAGATGAGTCATTTTTTGATTAGATTATTTTTCGGCATAATACCCAGCCAACTCTAGCTATTAAACTGGTTTGGACAGGAGGTTTTACGGGGTCAACTCGACCGTGGAAACCAAACCGATGTGCATTGTCTTCTCATCACCACTGTCACGCTAATTACCGTTAGGTTTCACTAATTGAGCTGTAAAATGTGACTACAATATAAGTGACCTTTCCATTAAGAAAATCAATTAAATTGTAAATAGATTGGATTTGTAAGTTCAACGCGTTCAAGCATCTACTACGGATAAATTACATCATTCGCGATTGCTATCGTTACGATATCGTATAACGTAGTGATGCGTGTCGTTCGTAATTAGTGATACCGGGTTGTTGGTGAGCTTTTCAATCAGATATTTATAACGGTTATTTATTTCAATCATAGGAGGACTTGGGGCAAGCGAGACCATCAGTTATATTTTGGCTGAACCGCTGAATGGCCATCCAACTGTATGCAAACTTATAAGTTCTTCCATTTGTGCTTTAGATTCGTCATCTTAAAATAACATTATCGAGTATCAGTTGTCTAAACAATTGCCACTCACTGCTTTCCGTACAAAGCAAGTTTATTGTTTGGCTTCAACTGGCCATCAGCACGTTCTGCAGCAAATTTCTACATCAAGTGCTGTTTAAAACAGCCCAAAATGAAGTCACGTTCATCTTCGAACGGATAATTTTCCTCCGATCAGTACCAACGCTTGAAGCCGTCATTTCATTTATCTTATTAGGCTTACCTTTTCCAGATCCGGATTTTTTTCCGGCATGTTGTTAGAAGCAAAAACTCAATTATCATTTATGGTCCATCATTAATGCTCTGCACATCCCGACAAATGAAGCTACTTTCGCTTTCGTTCCCAACGGGGGAAGACCGTAAAATTTACGCAAGTTTACCCTCCAAACCGGCAGCGTCGGAGTCAGGCATTTGACACAATGCACCGACAGTTGTCAACAATCTGACCCTGACTTCAAACTTCCACAGGATGCCCGCGTCGAATTCCCAAAGCATAATCCGGTACCGAAGATAACCTCACTTCATTGATGGAATCACTGTGTAATTTGTTCTGTTTCTCTGAAAGTTAGGGCACAGCCTAAAGCGCCAGCATTTCACCAATTAAATTTCACATCAACCCAAAAAGTTGTTCAATCCGGTCGGCTTCCCGTCCACCAGAAGCAGCAGCTCTCTTGTTTTGCTCGACTCAAATTGACTGACAAGGAATCCGAGAACCAGAAAACAAAAAAAAACTAGAAATCTACTATGCGGAAGAAGAAAAAAACAAACAAACTTGTACCCATAACAAGTCCAGTAACAAGGTGACAGAAGGCCACCGAAATCCGGGCAGCGGAAAACCTTTTTCGGCAAAAGACAAAGACTAAAACAAAACACAAACCCCCACCGGATTTCCACGCCAATTTCGCAGCCATCCCTCAATCGTCGCCGTATTCGTCGTCCTCATCGGAGTCGACGTGGTGCAATATAAATAATGATAAATTTTGCCCAAATTAAGTTGCCTCCTTCGGAGAAGATCGTGAACAATCAAGTTTTTCAGTTCGTTTCACCGTCCTTGGCAAGGACGGCACGAGCGAACCTGGAGGGACGGACGGACGGGGTGGGAAATGACTTCAGCAGGCTTATTCCGGTTTAATTATGCGCCCGTTTTCTTTTTTTGCTTTCGTTGATATTTTCTGCCGGAGTGCCGGGACGGGACGGTCGTATTCGAGCGCCCGGCAAAAGTGCCTCCCAGCCCAGTGTGCTTTTCCGAGTCGGGCGACTTTGGGGATTTTTATTTATTCTTTTCTTTTATGTTGCACTTTCTTGACGGGATTTTACCGTCGCGCCAGTGATTCGATAAGTGTGCAAACATTGGCAGGGTCAAGACTCGAGTCGAGGCCATGTTTTGCATAGTCCGGGGAGTTCCTTAGTCAAATATCAGGAAACAGATTGGTTAGGAGCACTCGTCGTCCCAGAGGTGGGGTACCGACTTCTTTTCAAAATATGTTTTGACCTGGAGAGCCTCAGCTCAAATGGAACGAAACAAGTTGATTTGTCGTAAAAAAATGTTTGACTTTTTATCTCACACTTGCATGTCAGTGCTTAGGAAGAATTTTCTCGACGTTTAACCAAATCTTCGTCTACTTTATTTAGGCCTTGTTTTAAAACCTTGAGCCGATTGTGAGTTTTTCAGTCATAATTCAACATGAACACAAAAATGCTATCATAAAATTTTTGTCATTAAATGATTACGATTTGACAAACAAGAAAAAACCCGATAATCCACCTGGTGTTAAATGGAACCTTTGTTATACCATCTTACGAAACTTAATTGAGGAAGTAGCCTTCCTCGAGACATTTTCTTAGATCCGTTCTAAACATATCTGGAAATGTCTGTAATGCCGCTTCCAGCGCTATTGGGGATTCCATCTAGACCAGACGGGTTCTTAGCTCTCATACCTTTCGCGGCAGCTGCTTTCAGAGTCATGGAAGATACAGAAGTTAGTACACCTACCGAAATCAGGAAAGTCCCCGGGAGATCCAGCAGCTTACAAGCCCATCCGTCTGCTGGACACACTCGGTAAACTTTTAGAGAGGATTATTCTCAAGCTCAACCGGCTTACAAAATACGCGGAGATCGAACAAATAGCGCCAGTTGGCACGCCATCGCTGCAGCACATAATGTGGGTCCCTGTCTACCTGTGTAACATCCTCAATAGCTATTTCAAGAACCGCTTTCTGGTTTATGAAACGAACATCAGCCTACGATACTATGGAGTCGACTATGCTTGCAACAAAGCAGCCAGGCCTTCAAGAATTATGCCAAATAGTGCTGGTTCAAATAGCAGCAAGAATCGTTATCTGGTTAGCGTATCTTGCTCGATACTGTGATACGTGGGTTCAACATGGAGTGCAGCACTGGACACCCAGCGGAATGGGACTAAATGGGAAGGAAAACAGCTCGTGTTATCGCCGGAATGACCCCTATTTGCATTACACTGGCCGTAGACAGTAATGTGATAGGCAGAAAGATACTAGAGGAATTCGCAAACGGACGAGAGCGGAGTCGATAGCCAAGCAGCAATCAAAGTGGAACACTGCTACGAACGTTTGATACCGAACGTGGTCAGTTGAGTCAGTAGGAAGCATGGAGAAGTGAATTTCTATTTGACGCAATTTCGATCAGGGCACGGTTGCTTCAGGCAGTACGTGATGGCGATATAATCAAGGAGGCGACGTAAATTAAGTAGTCTTAGTAACAAAATCAACAACGAAAAACAAATTAATGTTATAGCTTGCAAAATAAACCTTCATTCCCATTTTGTTTGTCAACCAGTTCACACCGTAACTATTTAATTCCTTAACTACGTTCTGCTATCCAAGAGGTTGTGGGCCAGCAGTTGTGAAAAATGGAGAGAACTGGAATCATCACTCAATAACGAAAACTACGATTCCTGGAAGTTTGAAGTCGAATTTCCGCTAGTAAGAGGAGGCCTGTGGAAGTTAATCGAGCCGGGCTTGAGCCTGAAGCGGCTGCTGACGGATCGAATACTGTGGCGTTGATTGCTTAGGCTGCTGCTCAGTCGGAGTCAGCACGGTCTAATCCGGAACACCAAGACTGCAAAGGACATTTGGGTCAACTTGAAACGGCAGCATGAGAAGAAATTTTTAACATCCAAGGTATGCTTACTGAAGCGAATTTGCGACCTGGAATTCAAGGATGGGGACGACATCGTAGAGCATCTGATCGAGTTTCAAGACCTTTTTGAGAAGTTGGCGAATGCTAGGACAAAATTAGATAACGATCTTCAAGTGGTCCTGTGGTACTATATGTCATCATTGTCATCGGCCACAAGAAGCGCGATTGCAAGCTATGGGTGCGGCAAAATAAAGAAACTGATTCTCAAAGCGAACGAAACCGGAGTGCTGAACCAAAACGGTCCTTTAAGAATCCGGCGAAAGCAAGAGTAGCTGCATCTGAAGGAGAAGCCACAGACTAACAGACGTAACACTTCGAACAAATTTTCTAACAAAACATCGTTTTAATGACACCCCTAAAACTACGCGCTACGCAAAGCAGCTTGCTATAAATGCTATAAATATAATATAGCATTAGCAATGCTATAAATTTACTTGTATATTACCTGACAACCGCGCCAGTGCAAGCGAGCGGCGTTCTCGCGTAGCGACTGTTGTTTGAGTCTTGGCTTAAGTGAACATTTGAAATGATCGTTTTTATTGGCGATGGAATGAGGCTTCAGTGTTACGTCTGTTAGTCTGTGCAGAAGCCTTCGTTTTCAGTGCTCGACATAATCCAGTTCAACACTGGATCGTGAATTATGGTGCCAATTCGCATATGTGTGCAATTCCGGATTTTTTCGTTTCAATTGAAGAGCCAACCGCTGCTATGCCAAGTTTTGTGACGGTTGCTGATGGTAAAAAGGCTCTGGTCAAAGGTGTTGGCAGTTGTCAAATCATGACAAGACGGTAATACGAATAAGATAACGCTTGCCGAAGTGCTATATGGTCCTGATTCGGATATGAACCTCGTTTCGGTTGGGCAACTCGTTTCAAAGGGAGCTACTGTGATTTTCAACCAGATGGATGTACCGCGGAGACCGGATTGCTGCGGTTGCTGTACATAAAAATGGATTGTATCATTTACGGATGGCAGAGCAGTTAACGGCAATGAAAGTAGAGTGTTGCGAAAAAGGATGTGTGCACCACTGGCATAGGAAATTCGGACATCGTGACGTTCATGCTGTGCAGAATTTGGTTCAAAGGCAGCTGGCGACTGGAATCAAGATACGTAATTGTGGAAAGAAAATCATTTGCGAAACGTGTTTGGCTGGAAAATTTACACGTTTACCATTTCCAAAGAAAGCAAACAAGAAGTCAAAGGCTGTAATGGAATTAGTACACAGTGACTTGTGCGGATCAATGAAGACGGTCACTCCTGGAGGTCGTCGATATTTTCTAACTCTTATCGATGACTACAGTAGATATACGATGCTGTATTCATTGCAGAAGAAATCAGAAACCTATGAAGCTATCGAAGTTTATGTGCTGAAAATAAAAACGATGTTTGGAAAACCACCAACGAAGTTGAGGTCGGATCAGTGCGGCGAATCGATAAAGTTCCTGAAGAGTGAAGGCATCCAGCAGGAGTTTACGGCAGGTTATTCACCTCAATAAAATGGCATCGCTGAACGCAAAAATCGTTCTTTGGTCGAGACGGCACGATGCTTACTATTGGCTGGAATGCACAATCGTTATTGGGGAGAAGCCTTCAATACAGCAAATTTTCTGCAGCATATGTTGCCAACCAAAGGAGCCGATTTAACACCGTTCGAGAGCTGACGTGGATTTAAACCAGATGTCGGAATGCTACAAGTTGTTGGTTCGGAGGCATACGTTGGCGTACCTGAGTCTAAGCGTACGAAACTAGAAGCTAAGGCAATAAAGATCTGCACCACAAGGCGTGATGATTCATCGATATAAAAACGATAAGTAGAGATGCGCGTTTCCTGAATACGTATCAAACCAGCGAAGGTATTCCTATTCCAGAATAAGCTGAAGATATTCAGTACTTTCAGTTGCAGCGAATAAAGAATTTGGAATGCCCAAATAGTTCAGAAGAGGATGAGCAGTTAATATGCCGTGAAAACAGAAAATGCCTATTCTTAGGATAATCTGGACGAGTCATTATATGAAGATGCAAGCATTCTAGAAGAGCGTGAGTTCGAGGAGGAGCAACAGGGGATTCAGGAGGAGGATTAACTCGCTGATACGCATAGGAGATTATGCCGGCCTACTAAAGGAATCCCTCCCCATCGTTACAACGCTGCTGAAAATGCTGTTCAACAAGAACTGGAGGAGCTGTCCTGTTACAAAGAAGCGATGTCAGGTTCGGAAAAGACAATTTGGAAGCAAGCTATTGAAGATGAGCTGCAGTCACTTGATGAAAATCATGTATGGGACCTGGAACCTTTGCCAGCTGGGAAGAAAACAGTTGGCTGTCGCTAGATATTTAAAAAGAAGACGGATGAACTAGGTCGGGTCGTGCATTATAAGCCGCGGTTAGTTGCTCAAGGATATACACAAAAATTCGGCGTTGACTGATGAGGTTTTTGCTCCTGTAATCAAATAGATTACTTTTCGGACGCTTTTCTCTGTGGCCAGTTAAAAGAAGATGCTCATCAAACATGTCGATGTGAAGATAGCGTATACATGCGCTAGAAACAAGAAACAGTACATGCGTCTACCACCAGGATACGAAGCGAAAGGAGGAAACACGGTATGCAGACTTCGTACAGGCTTATACGGACTGAAACAAGCTACTAGGGATGGGAAAACTATCATTAATTACTGATAGTTATCAGTAAGCAATAATATCACTAAGTATCAGTAAGGTTTCGCAGTTATTGAGTTATTGGTTACGTGACGTCGTCCTGTTAGAAAAATTAGTTGGTTTAAAGTTAATGGTCGGTAGTTTGCTTACGATAGACGAAAGTGACACAATATATCGTCGTTGTCGTCAGCAGCTTAGAGCCGGGGTGGCTCGTCCTGTTTCAAGCAGTCGTCTCTATTCAACTCGATCTTGGGCCATTCGTCGCAAATTTCCCAGTCGTCTCAAAAGTCATAAATCACTTTCGACTTGGTCAAGCCATCTTGCATGTTGAGTTTTCGTGTTTCTGGTGCCGGTGGGGTTGTTGAAAAGACCAGCGAACACATCACTCGTTCCAATATAGCTCTGATTAGTCGTGTCAGTTTATCCGGAAACCCGGTTTCGTGCATTATGTGCCATAGCTGGTCTCGATGTATCATATGTTGCTTTGAAATCAATAAAGATGTGATCCGAGGACACGATGTACCCGCAACATTTCTGCAAGATCTGTCGGATGGAAAAAATCTGGTTGGTAGTTGCGCGAGCCCCCATGAAGTCCACCTGATAAATTACAATGTAAAATTACAATGAATAATACAGTTATATTACAATTTCCTATTTTTTTGCTACAATACCGTGATGTGTAAAATTACTGATATTTACTGATAGTTATCAGTAACGCACTGAAAATACTGATGGTTATCAGTAACGATTTTTAATGATAGTTCCCATCCCTACAAGCTACTCGAATCTGGAACCACAAACTAGATGACACTCAAGAAAATGGGATTTCGTTCGTCCATGAATGATTCCTACCTGTACGTGAAATGCTCAAATGGTAGAATGGCTTACATCGCTGTGTACGTAGATGATTTTGTGTTAGTTTGTGGCTCTGAAGAAGAGTACAATAGCATCATTGCAGAATTGAATTGCCATTTCAAAGTGACATCCTTAGGAGATATTAAGCACTTCCTGGAAGTTCAAGTCACTCAAAACTTTTGTCAAGATTTGGATTAGAAGAATCAAAACCAAGTAAGATTCCTCACGATCCTGGCCACCTACAAGCAAAGGAGGAGAATGTGCTTCCCAAAAATCATCAATATGCTAGTCTGGTTGCTGGATTGTTGTATGTGGCCACAAACAGTCGCCCCGATATGGCTGCTCCGGTATCTATTCTCGGAAGGAAAGCAAGCTGTCCCACAAAGTCCGATTGGATTGAAGCAAAGCGTGTACTTCGGTATCTAGAAGGAACAATTGATCATGAATTGGTGCTAGGAATGGACACATCACAGCTGGAGATTTTCGTAGATGCTGACTGGGCTGGAGATTCAAAAGAGCGTAAATCCACGAGCGGTTACTTGTTTCGGTATGCCGGTGGAATAGTCGGATGCTCGGAAGCGGATATGTAGCACTAGCTGAAAGCTACTAGGAACTGATCTGGATGCTATGACTGTTTGAAGATTTGGGGATTAAAATCAACGTACCAATCATTATTAATGAACACAACCAAAGTGCTATCAAGTTACTCGAAGCCAATTCAAGTGGACGTCGCACAAAACACGTTGGCACAGGGTTTCATTTTATACGTCACTTGAAGCAAGATGACATCATCCAACCACGATATTTATGCACTAATGAAATGATCGCTGATATGCTGACAAAACCACTTCAACGGGTAATTAGACAAGATTCCGAGAAGCTGCAGGAATTCTTCAGTCGAAGAGGAGTAATGGTGATATATTCAAGGAGGCGACGTAAAATAAGTAGTCTTCGTAACATAATCAACAACGAAAAACAAATTAATGTTATAGCTTGTAAAATAAACCTTCATTCCCATTTTGTTCGTCAACCAGTTCACACCGTAATTATTTAATTCCTTGACTACGTTCTGCTATCCAAGAGTACGAGGAAATATCGGAGCACGTAGTCTTTGTTTGTCCGAGATTCGAGACAGTGTGAAGCGAGCTACCATCTCTTAACGCAGATAGTGAATAGTCAGTGAAATGTGTGGAGATGAGAGAATGTTGCCAGGGTGATAACATCAATCTTGTCCGATCTGCAGCGAAGATGGATAGCTGGACAGCATTGCAATTGTATCAGTTAGCGTCAGATACTCAACAGTGCGAACTTCCAATCGAGGTGGATAATGATGGCGATGTGATCAATTGACCAAACGTCCACATATGACATCTTGATCCAAAGTAATGGGATTCTGGGCGTGGTAAAACCCATGACCGGACTCATATCTGTAGGAATGGGTTTTGTACCCTAAATAATCCCTGTACTCACATTGGGTAAAGTTCATGACTGGCGGAAAACCTTGCGAGAGTAACTGTAATGGAGTGCGAGTCATGGTGGAGAGCATTTCTCAATCAGTACACGTTTCGACGGGTAGCAGTACCCCGCGAGGGTGGCTGTAACGGGGTGCATGTTATGGCGGTTATTAAGTGCGTGAAACGGAGTTTTTAGTAAACATGTCGCTACGAAACGTGCCTTCATCGCAGCCGTTTAATATCTATTCTGGCGTCGTACAGGGTATATAGACACCTAAGACCGATGCTCTTTGTGTTGTTCATCAATGATTTATGCAACTTGTTCCAAGCATCAAAATTTACGTTCGCTGATGAGCACAAGTTCTTTCGTGCGATAACTTCAGTTGATTGTATCGCACCCCAAGAAGATATTGACCTGCTTCTGAAATGGCGTGAGAGAAATGGAATGGAAACTAACGTCAAAAAGTGTCACATTATAACGTTTACTCACCAGTGCAATTCAATCGTTTTCTTTTACTCAATGTCATCCAGCGGACCTAGACAGAGTGCAGACCGTCAAATATCTGGATATTACATTGGACAGTAAGCTAACCTTCTCGGAGCATATCTCATCATGCGTGGTAAAAACATTCGCTGTGTTAGGTTTCATCAAGCGTAACGCTCGGCGAAACACCGTACCGGTGACAGGACATCTGGTGTAGGTAAAGACGATGTCGAATGTGGAAAAGCTGACAAAGGAACATCTAGAGATGGAAGAAATCCATCGAGAATCTATGAAATGTAAGTTGCAGCGTGAAATAGAATAAGCAAGAGGTTACCTATCCTTCGGAATTTGATAATACCTTCGGAATTTACCAATCGTCTAACGGAGCCTGTAGGACTCGGATATCGAAAACCTTGTGCGGCTACAAAAATGTCTAAACGCTCAAGCTCTGGAGATGGTTCAAGGACAGCTGTTTCTAGCGAAATAAGTTCCGGAAGCTATAAAAAAGGTTTGCCAGTTGTATCGGGCATCCAGGGGTACGTGGAGCTACGAGGGGTCATTTAAGAGCTGGTCGAAAAGCTGCCGTACAGCAATAAGTGTGAGTGAATGCGCTTCAAGCGCGTGAAGAAAGGTAACCCTCAGGATATTTATCTGTTCTCTCTCCAAAATAGTATCGGATGACTACGAAGCGAATGTCAGCGTCTAGAATTCAAGTCTGCTAGGAAAGCCAACAGCATTATATAAACACCGATAGCCGATCGGAAAAGGCCCAAACCATGTCGAAGGACACAACAACAGCAAAGCCGAAAGGGAAGCCACTGCCGAAGACAGGAAGAAATTTAAGTTGCGCAAAGTTTGTCAGCGCACAGATCATCAGCCGCGGTACTGCCAGGACTTCAAATATCGGTCATACGCGAACCGGATGAAAATTATCGATTGTGTCTGAACGAATACAGACGAGTCGGCGCCATGGAAGTTTAAACTGAAATGCAACATCGGAGTCCGCAAACAACCTCATAATCGATATCTTTATCAAATCGACGGTGCCATTGAAACTAGCGAGCACATCCAGACGAACAACGTCACGGTTCTCCGGATGAAAAGTTCAAGGTGTCCAATCTGAAGACAGTCCGTACCGTTGAAAGGTTGATGTTGCCTAATCAAACGTTAGACGCGGCGGATCTCGCATGGCAATTCATGCGCATGCGAGGTCAGCCTATGGACAATGAATCAACTAGAGACGCTGATAAGACTAAACAACATTTATTCATTTGCCCAAGTACAAACCAACATTAGAGAAGTGGTAGATCCGATAGTGGTGCGCTGCAAGATCGGATGGTGAATTTCTGGGATTCAATCGTGAAGTACCCAACGACGACCTGATTGACCTGGGTGACCCATGATTGTGGACTGGCTGTACCAAATATCTAAATAATCTGTGCATGTGGCAACCGTGTTCGCAGCTGCTGGAAGGTCCTGATATACTCGTGTCACTACTGTCCGTAATCATTGCATTCCAGGGAAAAAGAATCGCTGTTGACGACGATCAACGCGAGATGTTATTCCAGATGAAAATCATCGCTCGAGTTCTTCCGGAAAGATACCAAGCAATCTTCCTACGTGTTTGTCATGGTCGTTGCCACCTTCGGTTTGACAGGCTCCTCTTGTACGGTGCAATACATTTAAAACTTTGACAGCAGCAGCGGCAAAAATCAAGCGTCATCACATCAGGCACTCAAACATGCAGTTTGAGGCAATCAAATGTGCGAAGAAAGTGCAGTTCTTTCATCTGAAAAGATGTTACGAGATTCGCCGGAAGTACCCCAGAGAAGAAAACCAGTTTCCGCGGTCCACATCAAAGGCCGAAGGCAAAGTGACATCGTACGAATACGCGTGTTGGACCTTACCCTCTGCAGATTGAAAAAAATTACGACATTCGTGATTATTTTGAAGAGGTAAAAGAAGTGTAAATGAAACAACCATAACAATGAAATTATATATGGCTTGTCAGAATGCAACACCATTCTTTGCTAGATGGTTGCATACAAGCATTCCAAGAACGCTAAAGAAATCGGTACTATTTGCGGGTTTCCGAAAAACCTTCGAAAGCTGGTTATCTTGTGGATTCGCAAAAAATTTCTCCGAAACTGCATTGACTCGCTAACAGCTTGCTCCGCTCTCCGGTCAATTTCTTTTCAAAGAGATGTTTTCCAGCCACCAGTACGCGGAATCCTACAACAACACCAGAAAAAGTTGTCTAAAATTTGCTCGTCTGTTAAGGAAAATATTTATTTATCGATCATCATGATGTCTGTGCTAGTAAAGCACTTCAATTGTCTTATCAATTCTAGCGAAACGGTCAAAAATAAGACATGACAATTTTGAAGTTCTTTTTTTTAGTGGAGTCAAATTTGTTTCAATCGTTTGATGGGTGCAAAGCTGTTGAACACTGCGCAGGAAATCGCAGCGCTATTGAAGCAACATCTGGTCAATATGAAATTAAAATTGCTTTTAACGTTTTGTGGATAACACATTTATCAACAAAATGCATTGAGAGGTGAGCTTTAGCTCTGGGACAGATGAAGATGAGGTCACCGAACATGTGGCGAGCGACTTAGTTTCGAACACTGAGCAAATGTCTGCTTTTGTGTGTCAAGTATTAGTCTATCATTCGTCACCAGACGAATGACTATATCCTGCAACAATCCAGCCCCTGCTGATAAGATAGCTTCTCTTGAATGACTCTTCAGATTTGTTCCGGGTTGAACAGGAAAAAAAATAAATAAAAAATAAAGCCTACCTCTTTCCTATTCGTTCAAAAGTGAATCCATCTTTTTTCGGTACGCTTCGGTGGATACATTTTTCAACGCTTCGGGATTTCACTCCGGCATAATTTGAACGGAACAGTGGTGGGGTATAATAGTAGCAGCAGCTCTTCAGGGGGCAAAAACGCGCGTCGATGAAAAGAACGAAAAAAAAGAGTCTATAAGTACCCTAACGAAGCGCAACACGATGGCGATGGCTGGCTGGTTGGCTGGACGGAGAACCGAACAGAAAACGCACACCCAAGTGGCGGATGTTCTCTATTTTGGGCTTCCGAATCCTCGCGTATCCTCGAGAACATTGCGGCGTAATATTTTGCAGCAGCAGAAAGAGAGCAAAAAAATAGACACTACTGTTTTAGGCTGAGCCGCTTCGGTATAACAACGCAACGGTACGGGACGGTTGGCGATAAATGGCACCCAGTGGGAAGTATTACGCTGTAAGTGACTGATTGGGGCCTATTCGACGCAGAATGGCTGCTCGGAACGAGATTCGTGCAAAGTGCTTTTATTTTTGCGAATTGGCTTTCGGTGTTCGGTTTCAAGGATGGTAGGAAAAACAAAAAAAAAGCTGGAGTGGTAGCAGTCGAGTGTGAACTTGATACACTACTGGTTCGAAATTGGATCACGAGTACCTAGCCGGCAGCTGGTTCATGACGTCTTTTCGTCATTACGGTACCGACCCGGCGAGTGTAGTGCCCTTAATATTTACGGCTTGATGTTTGCTTCAGATTATACGAATACACCATCTTGACGATAACAAGAGAGAAAAGGGGTCGTAATTTGTATCGTTGTTGGAGAATAAATCATAGCGATTTTATGAGCACGCCACATGTAGTTAAATTGGGCACAATTACCATTAATTATCCTATTACTTGCCCCAGTCCGGTAGGGCAGGACCAGTAGTAGCCGTCCATTCAGGCAATCTGCTGGCTCTTTGTGCTGTTACTATTGGTGTAACAAACGGCACAGAAATTACCCATAGGAATTATGCCGAATAGCTCATAAAAGAGCCACGTGAGGTCTAGCTTGATGAATAATTTTCTTCTTCTAATATGCTATTTAACAGAAGTTTTGGGGATGAGTTCTTCCTGGGTGGTTAGGATATTATTGTCTGGTATTACACCTGTTGATTGGCTCTAAATATTCTAATCCTTAATTTTTCTTCCCCAATTTATTTGCAGGTTTCTTTTCTTTTTGAACAATAATGTCTGCTCCCGAAGGAACTTCAAACGGGTATGTTATTTAAACCTTGTATCTAATTCGCATTGGAACTAATCCCTTCATACATTGCAAAACAATGCTTGCCCCACGTTGTTTGTTGATAGAATGATATTTAGCTGTACACTTCCCTTCTGCCTTGCTTCTCTCGCGCCTATTAGAGCGTAGAGATACGACACTGTACCAACATTTGTACCATATAATACGTGTGTTTGTGTGCTTGTTGAATTTATCGCTACCAATAATCAACTTAATAACCGACGGCCTCCCGCCCGTTTATCGCACCTCCAACCCCAAAAACCAACAAAAAACCAAAAAACAAACCCATCTCGCCCGCAAACACTGACGCATAGTTTTCCTAAATTACCACCCCCGCCGACGGGCAGCACCCAGCCGACCGGCAGCGCCAACAATGCCACCAGCAACCGGCTGCAGCAGACGCAGGCCCAGGTCGACGAGGTGGTCGGCATCATGCGCGTCAACGTGGAGAAAGTGCTCGAGCGGGACCAGAAGCTGTCGGAGCTGGACCATCGGGCCGACGCGCTGCAGCACGGAGCGTCGCAGTTCGAGCAGCAGGCCGGCAAGCTCAAGCGGAAGCAGTGGTGGGCCAACATGAAGATGATGATCATCATGGGCATCATCGGAGTGGTTCTGCTGATTATCATCATCCGTGAGTACTATACTTACTTTGTTACTAAACTAGAACTCTAGAGGCTAAGCTTGCCCCAGTGGGTGTGTGTGTGTTTGTGTGAATAAGCTTTTTATTTCTTGTTTTATTTTCATTTCTGTCACTAACGCCTCACCGGGCGGCTGCTGGCTGTGTTTGCTCGAATGACGAGTGTCTGTCATTAGTGGATGTAATGTTGTGCTGCTCGATGGGCTTTTTTTTGTTGTTCAGAAAAAATACCCTAACAGAGGCAAAAGAGACGACGCTTTTTAATTAGATGCATGTAGCAACTAATGAATTCGCCCTGATTTTTTTTCTCTCTGTAGCTTAGTAACACTGTCGGCAGTTAGTTGCCAGGCACGGTGTGCGAAAGGTGTATGCAGAAATACTCTTTTATTACGTTAAAACGCTTTTCCTCTTGCTAGGGAAAAGGTGAAAAAGGCATAGCATTCGTCGTTAGTGTCAACAGTTTTTCCCGGTGGCACGAACCTGGACGGGGAGTGTTTGCTTACCCAAGGGAAGAGGGGTTGGAACGTTTGTAGAAATAGTTTCTGGAATTTATGGGAATCCTGAGTTGTCAATTAAGGTAATGTAAACTTTGCTTTTAACCATGGACCTGTATAACTCCAGTATTTAAAATTTTCTTAGTCATTCAGAGATTAAATGATACACTGTACATAGTTGTTGTTTCTGCTTGTGTGATTGATGAATTCACATATTTCTCAAGTCAAACTATAAACTAAAACATAATGTTTTGTATGGCCATTTGAATTTTCCAGTATACTAATGGCATTCAGCAGGGAATGGCGTTTCTACCTACTACCTTACAAAGTATAGCGATTAGACTTCGCAGCATCGAAAGGTAACCAAAGACTGTTTAGCTTTTCGATTTGCTGTGACTGCGTTAAATTTCTGGGTTAAAGTACGGTGGGTAAAAGTATGTTCATAGCTTGGATGCAAATATGAGATTTTGCAGATTGTATTATAAAGTGTTCCGTAAGTGCTTTTGATAATAGTTTGACATTTTCGTTATGTTATCATTGACTATGTTGAAGTGTAGAGTAGTTTTTGTACATTTCTGATTCTTTTTCTGTGAGGTGTCTCCTACAGACACAGTTGAAAAAGGATGTCCAAAATACTTGTCGGTGCCAAGTCCTATAATATGTTTTATGGCTGTGTGAGATTCTTATCCAGATCGCTTGGTAAATATACGATTTGGTAGTCGTTCTTTTCTGTAGATTTTGCTTTTTTATTTTTGAAGATTTTTGATTCTTTAAGTTCTTTGGTCATGAGTAAAAACCAACAGATTTTTTACTGCTATGACTTCGTTTTTTTCCTTGCAGGTGTAGCTATAAAGTACGCATCATGATCTCATTAATCTCAAACTGCTTGATTGATATTATTGCTGACGTTGTTAAACACATCTATTTATTTTGTTATGCCTGCTCTTTTACTGATTTGATTTCCAACAATTCACACTTTAAAGTAATTATTCGTTCGTCGAACGCTTCATCCAATAAATGAATTGTGCGCGCGGTGTGGCATGTTGCACCGTCTTGTTGAAACCACAGTCTCAGCACATTATGGGCACTCAATTGCAGTTTTGCTTATTGCTGTATCTATTTAACTAAAAGCCTTCCAGTTTGCATAGAGGTACGACGCTGGTCTAACAAGCCAGTCATCTTCGTTTATTCGAATCTCGGCTGGAGGGGTTGTTAGAGTCAATAAGGATCGTGACACTAACCCTGCAATTGTCCTGTACTCTAACAGCTGACTGCGAAGTATGCGATAACAGAATGTAGCACGTAGGCTCTGGTTTGCTTAAAAGCAACCGATTTTGTGCTCACACTTTTTTTATCGGTCATTCGATGCCCCTTTATTGAATTAAATCAAGAAATATTTCTTCTTCTTGGACTTTGTTAAACATCACTATTTTGAAGTTTGATGGAAATTGATATATTTTTCTTAATGTTTTTTGAAACGATGGTTCTACAATTGATGAAGGGACGGTAGGGAAAGAAATGAAAATTTTTTTGGTGAAGGTGGAGAAGAGCGGAAAGGAAGAGGGGGGGGGGGGGGGGTATTGGTAGCTATGCTTGACAAGTAGTCATTTTGACTCCTACCTTTTGTCCAATACTGGAAGGTGCATGAGTCGAACCAAGCTGGAATCTGAGATTACAACCGGATTCGAACCCACAACACCCGCCAGCGACCACCCCGCTTTTGTCAACCCCCTGTACTGATTTACTTATGTCAAGAAACATGTACGCTAAGTTTAATCAAGAACAGTCAAGGCCTTCCGGAGTTATGGCGCAACTCGTTTACTTTTATATACTTAAATATGTTAAAACCACACATATTCAAAGTTGATTTATTTGAGATAGAAAAAAATCCACTCTCCAATTTTTTGATATTATGCACAAAAAATCACGATCTTTCAAACGCAATCAACCGATTTTAATTCTGCTTGCACCTTTCTGAGATACTAACATTTGAAAACGGCCTGTTTTTATCATAAAATTTAATATAAGTGTAGAAGTAAAATAGATAGCCAATTTCTTTTTTCACCAAAAGTTGCGTCTTATTGAGCTTCAAAAGTCATCTGAAGAAATGTTTTGCGAAAAATGCAAAATAAAAAAGTTATGGAGAAAAATCGCAAAATAGCAGGGTCACCCTAACTTGACTCAGGAAAATCGCCCTAATATGGAAACGGTTCGAGATAGAAGGATTTTGTCTTCTACAATATTACTCAAAATATTTCAAGCTATGAAATTGCTGCAGCGAATATCGCTCTATCTTGTTTCGTTTGGAAGATAATTTCTGGATCTTGGTTAATTTAAGGGTCACCCTAAAATAGCTCATGCCAAAAAAAGCGCCATCCTAAATCAAGATTTTGTTGCTAAGACGTAAATAGTCTAAAATCAACAACAAAATAACTACTGAGTAAACAATTTTTTCCACCTAATTTGGCTTTCTGGACCATAGTGCATTGATGGCGTTGCCAATTCCAGGCAATCAACAGCTATTTCTATGGCTTCCTGACAACAGCAATTGATACGTATTTCTTCAACTTTTATCAAAAGACGAGAAGAAGAGCACAGGCTGATCAAAATTCTTTTGACGAAGCAATTTCGTGGTGTACAGCGTCTAGCCAAAAGATCGCCAGAAAAAGATTCCAGGACACCGATGCCGCGTGAATGTTTGAGTCCCTATTCCTCCCCAGGTCGCTAATAGGTTTACTCGAAAATCTGGCAAACACGAATAAATGTTTGGGCAAAATCTGGCGATCAATTTGACCGGAGGGAGGAACTTTTTCGGGAAACGTCTTGCCTGTTTCGTTCAACGCAGATACAAAATGTTGTCTGCAATTAGGAGTGATGACAGGACGAAGAAACATAAATCTGACAAAAATCTTGGATATTACCAAATATCTGCACGATTTAACCATGGGTTAAAACCATGGGTATAAACGTCCTATTTGTTTTGCTAACACGACTGAAATGCACTCTGTTGATACTCATTTGTGTACAGCTTGCTTTTTTCATTGGGCTCGATTACTTTACCCTTCCCTTGTATTACGTGTGTGTTATTTCCTGTATGATATAAGTGACCGTAATAAGAATATTATAGAATTGTTAAGTTGAATAAGTATCATGTATCTCTAGGTGAGCGAATCTCGATGGATATTGTCTCTAAAATATATGCACTATTCAGTTGTTGACAAACTCTGTTTTGGGAAAATCGCCAAGAGAATACTATTTGCAAACATTTTGGTGTTCTTTACCAGACCAGATAAGCCATTTTATCGCCTATTTGACATAAGCGGAGATTTCGCAAAAAGAAATATGATTTTACCAACTGCGACATCTAAAGGGACAGTTTCGAATTTAACCGATCATTTTCAAATTCGTCTTGTCTAGACTCACAACTTTGTCAAAAACCGCAACCTTCTATAGTATCATGGTCATGAGATATCATCATAAGATTATAATTTGGCAACTTGCGCCACCTAGTGAAACAGTTTCGAACTTTGTTATGCATTGCCAAATGCATCTTGTTCGAAGAAATAATTTTGTAGAACACAGTAGCATTCTTTCTCGTCACGAATCTGAGATATTCCAAAAAAATTAAAAAGGCTCGTTATAAGCGCCATCTATCGTATCAATTCCGAAATTTGTTGCCCGCAGCAGATTGATCTCGTCCAAATAAACAACTTTGCCAAAGACAGCAACCTTCTATCTCTTCTCAGTCCCGAGATATTAGAGAATCTAGTATCGAGATTCCAGAATCATTTAATTTGGTCGCCATTTACGCCATCTAGCGAATCAGTTCCGAACTTCGAACTTTATTTTCCGTTTCTAGATGCATCTTAACTAGATAAACAACTTGCTCGAAAACCGCTACCGAAAACTTACCAGTCCTGAGATATAGGCAGTATTATTCGCCGTGTACTCTACTTAGTACACGACGCGATCGATTACGTAACATTTTTTAGCGCGACCGCTCTAGGGTTAAGTGTAGTTCAGATGCCAATAACGTTAGCGAAGTTGAGCTTGCTTCTAACAAGACTACAGAACAGGAGTGGTAGCTCGAACAACGCGACGATCAAAAAGTGGTAATAGAGTCTCTTTCAGTTTTATCTTTTGAATGGTTTTCGCAGATAAATGAATAACAATAATTTGAGCAGAACGCTCGCTTGCTTTCGCCTAATATATGCTGTCGTGTACACTCAAGTCTTTTTTTTACACGGGGGATACGTGCCCGCCGTTAGAAAACCACGTAATTAAAAAAATGTTGTAAAAAACGCGTTTATTCCAAAATCGTCATAAAATAAACCGTGTTAATTCAAAAATTGACGTAAAAAAAACCGCGTTAATTCAAAATCATCGAAAAAACCGCTCGAAATTAAAAATCGCTGAAGAGACCGCGTAATTCATTTATTTATTTTATTTATTTCGTCAGCCGATGTAGACTAGTATAATAGTATAGTATGATATAATTCGAAAAATGATTTAAAAAAACCGCGTTAATTCAAAAATCGCATACCTTGGTATGATTGGCGAACAGACGATCAAAACAAAATCGTAAAAATGCTTAACGCCCACAACGCGCTATATCGATCAGTGCATGATCGATTGCGTCATATGCAACACTGACGTCACCGCTTCCGCACGGTAACAGCGTTTGAAATTATTGTTGGCAAGTCTCTGATTATGAATCAGGTTATTGTTCTATGAAAAATGCTTAGTGCATGGGAAACTTCTATGTGGGAAAGGAATTAGGGATTTATTGGGAGCCAAATCGCAATTCGAGACGCGATCTGCGTGATAAGCGTCTGTCAATTAATGGAATGCATTGTGCAACAGAGTAGTTTAACAACTTTATGGATTTTATGAATCTAGGGATTTTATGATACGAGTTTTATCGAATGAGATGAATGATGGAGTACGATTAGTTATAATGTTCTGTTTATATTACAGATTAATTTTAATATTTTGTTTGTACTACAGTTCGAATCTCGGCTATGCGGTACTGCTAGATTAGAGTCAGTAGGATTGTTGCACTATAGCCCCGTGACTGTCCTGTACTCTAATAGCCGGCTGTGAAGTCTGTCGATAAAGTAGGGTCAAGTCTTAAGAAAGACATTTAAGTCCTAGGCTTTTTTTGTGATTTCTCTTACGAACTTGTTTAATTGCTAATTTTCGGCCTGATTTTTCAGGTATCAGACAGTGGCCCCAAAGCTTTGTATTTTGACCTCGATGACTGCTCCCTGATCACGTTATCAATGTGTCTAGTGATGAGCAGCGGTCGAATGTTACCCTTAGATCACGAATAAATTCGGAACGTGGCACAATTTCGGTGATCACGGAAATAACTTTTTAGCACTAATAACTCAGCATTTGTTCTTATTTACTTTCAATCCACGATTTACGCCAGTAAGTTCCAAGGGGAGCTGCAATATCAGGCAATTTTGTTTAGAACAAAACTTTCGTATCGTCTGTGTAAAGTAAAATAGCTGTACGGGGATAGGTTTAGGCAGTTTGTCTACTAGAATCAGCAATTGTTCTAAGTGACTACCTTGTGGTACTCCTAAGCGCATTAGAGGCCATCCAGAGATACCACTTTTTATCTTATTTCAAATTTTACAAAACTGAAATGCGTGGCGCTAAATTTTGTTTTCAACTTGATTTATGCAGTATTTATTATTTTTTACGTGAAAGGAAGCTCCAGTCTGAAGGCCCCGACACAATTGCGTTGCGGAAATTTGAGTTTTTCCATGGAGTGTATGTCAAATTTCCGCAGTGTATGCATGCAAGGTGCCTCCCAGTTGGCCCCGAGGTATGATGCTGGCCTAGTAAGTCAGTCGTCGTATGTTCGAATTTCGGCTGAGAGAGTCTGTTAGAGTCAATAGGATCGTAGCAATTGGTCCTGCAATCGTCCTGTACTCCTTTAACAGCTAACTGCGAAGTCTGTCGTATAAAAACAGAAGGTCAATTTTCGATAACGAAATGTAGCACCTAGGCTTTGCTTTTTTTGCTTTTTTATGCATGCAAGGTGTTAGGAGTTAGGTCCGTATGCAAGATGTTAGGATCTTATTTCTTTTCTTCATAGTTACACATTGTCTACTGCGAATTATTATCGACTGCAAGAAAGTCCGTTTCAGCTTGACTTTCGCTTGACGATTCTTCTCTGTCCAGAGTATCTTTAACTAACCAGAGCACCTCAGCTTGGCCCTCCTAAAAAGGTAAGGGGTCCTAATTCATCATAGAAAAAATTCTCGTCTCCAAAAACCTTCACATGCCTAATTTGGTTCCATTTGTTTGATTAGTTTTCGAGTTATGAAGAAATTTGTATTTCATTTGTATGGTAGCCCCCCCTCTTAAAGGGGAAAGGAGTCATAATTCCCCTTCTAAAGAGGCGAGGGGTCTCCATTCACCATAGAAAAAATTCTTGTCTCCAAAAACACCCACATGCCAAATTTTGTTCCATTTGCTTGATTAGTTCTCGAGTTATAAAGAAATTTCCTTTAAAAGAAAACTTGTCCATGTGGACATTTTCCATACCCCCTCCCCCCCCCCCTTCCGTGGACAAGCGTGGACATTTTTATAACCCCCACCGCCCTCTAAACTGTCCACGTGGTATATGGATGGACCCTATATGTGGGCACGGTTTGTTGCCACGATTTTTACAAAATGTACCTACTCTAGTTTAAACCTCCCGATGTGTCTCCCAGGTATAGCATTAGTCTAGCAAGCTGGTCTATTAGAGTCACTAGCACTAGCGCTATTACTGTCCTGTACTCTAACTAAAGTCTTCAAGGGTCTCAAAGAATCTATTAGTACTAACTGCATTAAATGCTTCTCCTTAGGGAGTGAAGCCGCAAGGTTACCGAGTCTGCTTTGACAAGCGCATGATCGTGGGTTCGAATCTTAGTAGAATCACATCAATGTCAAGTGACTTTAGCATGGGTTTATTCTCAGTCCAAATCACAAATTATTGCCAAAGCTGATTTAGGAATCTATTTATTTCATAATATATCAGGAACATCGGATCTTTTGACATCAAAGTCGCAAATATGAGGCCAGTTGGTGTTTTACCTCGTTAGTAATAATGGGCAGTTTCTTGATACCGAAAGTTGTCTCAATAAACATGGTGCTACAAGATTGCTGCTCCGCAATGCTTGCTCTGCAAGAAGCATAACATCCAACGCTTACTCTACTGACGAAAACGTACAAACAACCGCTGGTACTGTGTATGCATATATTCTGCTATGTCCTACACACTTGCGAGCGCACAGCCTCTTAGCGTCTTCCTGTACAGCCCGCTCACAAGGCAAGCCAATGGCAAACAGCTCGTGAGCGCAAGCGACACAATAAGATGTTGTATGAATACAGATTTTTACAAACGCGGGCCCTCGTGAGGTATGCAGTATCAACTGCTGGATTTGCAATGACGAGCGAGAAGCGTGCTCTATAACTAGCACTACAAGTGTCTCATATTTAACCTTTTCAAATTCGGCCCTGCTGAGGCGGTACAGCCCAATGATGAACGAAATCAAAAGAAAATGAGTGCGCCAAGCCTGATCGAAGGTTAAACTGTAAAATAACAGTGAATCGACAGAATTCTCAACAGTCACAGGGTTTGTCCAAGCAACATTCAAAACGTTTATTGGTCGTATGAAGTCCGCATTTCTGCCACTGGTCATTGATATTCATCACTGTCTTGATTACCAGTTGAGAGACAAAATGCTCCCCGAAAAAGCCATATGCCCTCCCGATAACTGAAAGAATTTTAAAAGAACTAAAGTTCTGTCAGGTCACGAACAGAACTCGAGAAGGTTATTTCGCCTCAAAATGAGTCTATTTGAGCATTAATGTGACGCTACCGCATAAATTGTATGCTACCGTTTATTAGTTCCGACTGTTTAACCGTTATGTGTTCGGCTGGGTACCCGGGTACCTTTTGAGACTTTACAGCCTCGAAAAACAAGGTTTACGACAACTCAGCCAGCTAAAACTCGTAGAATGCTCCTAACTAGTGGGAATAAACCATTTGTCAACAACAGATTGCCTGTAGCAGCAGAGGGGGGTCGAAGGGGGGGCCTTCGAATTTTTTTACCCCGTAAGTGTTCGGATGGGTACCCGGGTACCCACCGAAATGAAATGCTTCTAACTTTATCAATTCTTGACCGATTTTGGATCTTGAACCGTCAAAAGATTGGAAAATTTGTCTATTTTTAGAGCATGAGACTTACCAAGCCTGGGATCACGTCTGGTTCCCGTAAATCCGGATCTCCGGGACCATGTTCCGGATCTAAAACAAATGTGTACAATTGTCAATAAAACCACACAATATTGGTATCAAAATTCATGAAATCACTCCAGGAGTTAATTTTTATCCATTTTGAGTCCATTCAACTCATAGTCTTCGGAATGGCCACTCCGGTGCAAATTCCTGTGGGGCCTTACGGGACCGCTAACATATTTGGATAGAAAACCCTAGCAATTTGTATATCAAAATTCACGAAATCACTCCAGGAGTTGAGTTTTATCCATTTTAAGTTCATTTGATAAGCTGTCCCCGGAATGGCCACTCCGGAGCAGGTTCCTGTGGAGCCCTATGAGACCATTAACATGTTTGGATAGAAACCCCAGCAATATGTATGTCAAACTTCATGAAATCACTCCAGGAGTTGATTTTTATCCACTTTGAGTCCATTTGATGAGTTGTCTCCAGAATGGCCATTGCAGAGCAGATTCCCGTGGGGTCCTATGAGGCCACTAGCATGTTTGGATAGAAACCCTAGCAATATGTATGTCAAAATTCATGAAATCACGCCAGGAGTTCATTTTTGTCCATTTCGAGTCCATCTGACAAGTTGTCCCCGTAGTGGCCATTCTGAGGACAACTCATCAAATGGACTCAAAGTGAATAAAAATCAACTTCTGAAGTGGTTTCATGAAGTTTGACATACATATCGCTGGGGTTTCTATCCAAACATGTTACTGGTCTCATAAGGCTCCACAGGAACCTGTTGCGGAATGGCCATTCCGAGGACATGTCATCAACTGAACTCAAAAAGGGTAAATTTCAATTCCTGGAGTGATTTCACGAATTTTGATATACATATTGCTAGGGTTTCTATCCAAACATGTTACTGGTCTCATACAGCCCCACAGGAACCAGCTGCGGAATGGCCATTCCGGGGACAGCTTATCAAATGAACTCAAAATGGATAAACCTCAACTCCTGGAGTGATTTCACGAATTTTGATATACATATTGCTAGGGTTTCTATCCAAACATGTTACTGGTCTCATAAGGCTCCACAGGAACCTGCTCCGGAATGGCCATTCCGAAGACAACTCGTTAAATGGACTCAAAATGGACAAACATAAACTCCTGGAGTGATTTCATGAATTTTGATACCAATATTGTGTGGTTTTATTGACAATTGTACACATTTGTTTTGGATCCGGAACATGGTCCCGGAGATCCGGATTTATGGGAACTAGACGTGGTCCCAGGCTTGGTTAGTCTCATGCTCTAAAAATAGACAAATTTTCCAATCTTTTGACGGTTCAAGATCCAAAATCGGTCAAGAATTGATAAAGTTAGAAGCATTTCATTTCGGTGGGTACCCGGGTACCTATCCGAACACTTATGGGTGTTAAATTTCCCGTACACATAACGGTTAAATATATTAAATGGTAGTTCTGAAAAGGTCTGTTTTGGTTTTCACCTTGCTAAATGATGGCATCTGAGTATGGATCAACATAACAAGCATTTCACTAAACCGTTCTGCAAACCATTCCGGCGAGCTATTCCGAGATGATTGATATTTTTCGATTATTCAACAGATTGAAATTTTAACGTAGGACTACGTCTTATGGCAAAGTTGCGTGTTACTTTGTATCAGTGAGTTGCTTGCAATTCTTTACAAAGTCTTAATTCAAGTCAAGTATACAAATAGCTAAAGAAACTGACTAAAGAAATGACATTGGAGCTCAGTCGCTCGCGACCTTTAACAAAGTTTCTTTGACAAATAGCGGTAAAGTAGAGTATCGAAAGGAACTAGTAAGATTCATAGGACGTTAGCTAATTGATATTTTAACTGGCTGTCCACATGTTAGTTGAAAGACAATTATACTTCAAATCAATCTATCACAATGAACGGTGCTATCAATTATTTTCGTGGAAATTGACGAATGCGAATTAGTGTTGTAAATGATAACCCGGAACAGTTTTTTTTCGGTTTAACCGTAGTTATAAGCAAGCTTCTTAAGTAAGTGACCTTCGTCAACTGCATACCAGTTTGAAGCCAGTTACTTAAACTTGCCTAGTGCTACAAGTCACCCAAAAATTGTCAAAATGCTGAATCATCGCCAATCATTCAGTTCAAGAAAATTCAATTTTATCTGCAGTTATATCAGTGGCCGTAGTTTGGCCTCAAGGGATTATCAATTGTGCTGGCATTAGTATTCCCTGTCAAATATTCCCACAGATAGAAATCAGGTGACGTTGCTATTTTCCATTGCCATTGTTTTGCAGATTGTGTGGCATGTAGCTCCATCTTCCTGAAACCAGTAGTCGTCCATTTTAATTTCTGCCATCTCATTAGCCAAATAGTGGAAGGCTCTCACTTCTAAACCTTGGTGTTACCAAAAAGTTATTTTCGCCACTATTCATTGAATAATCGTGACGAATATTTACTATCTTTATTTGGAAATAACAATTCCACAATTCACATTGGTTCCATGGTAAAATTGTATTGAAGAAATGACGTCGATGTTATGTTTAACTGTAAAATCATTCCAGCTTATCGCCATTTAACACAAAATAAATCATAATCATAATCATAAATTATAATCAAAAAATAGATGCCTAATAATGTGATTCTGCTAAAAGAATTCAAATTAACACTTTGTTTTGCGTAACACTTCGGAGGTTTATCCTTCAATTAAATCATCTAATTAAGCTGAATCGTGTTCTTTTCGGCACTTCAGTCCTAGTCGCCCATTCTGGTACGTAACAACGTAACCGAATACCACTCAATCAGTGACCATTTACACATTTTTACTGGATAAAACGTTTTTTTTTGCTCCTCTGGTTCAACAACCCGTTACGAAAGGACTGGCTGTCGTCTCCCCGTTTTTTTGCTCCCCATTCTCCCGCAGCAGTCGGCAGATTCTTTGTGTCTATGTGGCGCATCGCTTGTTTGTCACTCCACGCTCCCACCACGCACCACCGCCCGCGCGCTGCATGTAAGATTAATTTACATTTTAATTAATTTGAAATTTTCCAACCTCCTCTACTGCACTGCTTTGTTCTGCCGGCTTTGTTTTGCTGTTCGTTCCAACGCAACGCAACGTTAAGCTCGAATTTTTTGCTTCACTGATTTGTTGTAAACTGAAACTCGAATAGCCCAGCTGCTGCTGCAGCCCCGGCGTTACGTTGACTACGAACGATTTTTTTTAAATAGTGGAAGGAAATTTTACACAATTATAGTCCATGTGTTGGGCTAATAAACTTCTACGAATAATTGTTACGGTAACAAGGAGTAGGATTGAATTGCCAATTTTATATAACCAACCTTATTATCGATTCTAGATCAATGAACCTCTTGAAGGATCTGAAAAGAAAGATTGTGCTAACCCTTTCATAAATCATCCATTGACTTCCCTCTCCGTCACTACTTGTATACATGTATTGATTGGTTTGGTTGCACTTCGACAATGCCAGCAGCACAACTGCCAGCCTCACCAATTTTGCCATCCTGCGGGGAGCAACTTGTTTTTCCGTTGTTTTTTGTTCAGTGCTATCGATTCGGCTGATTTTCTTGTTTTCCGAGTAGAGCAGGTAGTGGGCCCTCTGGGCCCATATCTACCGGTTCTACCGGTGCTAACTGCTCCGAACTGTACGGAAAGTTTCGATGATTGCTTTTAGGTACCAATGAATGTGCACATGCACATTCAGATCCTTACAGTTCGCTCGCAAGCAATTTTCTCTTCCTCGGTGAAGTTGGCGAATTTCAACTTGAATCGATTGTGGCTTGTTTCCTTGTTGGTCGTATTTTTTCTGATAAGTTTGGTTTTTTGTTTTCTTTTGTGTTTCGGCATTATACAAAGCCGAGTGATTTTGCACCCATCGTCAATTGAAGGCAACTACATTTTTGAATGTTAGTTATGGAAAAGTTGATTTGAGTCGTTGTGAAAAACTTGTTGAATTCGAGTTTTTTTTTGAGAACTAAACAATTTTCACCATTGCTAATTCATGAGAAATCGGAGTTGATTACAAAAACGTTCGAGCTGTTTACCTAAGAATTCCAAACAGAATCATTCTGTTTGAATTGATTTTTTGAATAAGTTTGTTCGAAACTACGGGTTATTTTTCCCTCTAGTTTTCGCCACTTTGCGGGACGAGTTGTACTGCAGTTAGTTTTGTTTATTACCATCTTTAGTTTAAATTGATTTGAATGGTTGGGTTGGGACATTATAAAAAATCACTAATTATAACAAACTTTTGGGCATGATTGAACACATTTTAACGCCTTGCTAACTTAATTTTAAGTCAACTTTCGTTTGCACGTTCTTAACCGGTTATGGATGCTGATTCGCTGCTAGTTATAAGAGGAAATGCTGATTAAACATAGTATTAGTTTTTTTGCACTTGGATTGCTGGATTGCTAACGGTAAAAAATAATGCTCAAATCCGTGGATAAGGTGCCTTCCGTTACTTAAGCAACACCGTCAACTGATGATGATTTTATGCTATTTTTCGTCTTTTTTCCAGTTTCAATAATTTACTAGACCTTTTCCAGTAGCAACAACAACGTCCCTCCATACTTCAAACAATAAAATTGTAAACACCAACCAACCTACCTTTTTCGACGATAAAAATCTTCACTCAAATATTTAATATATATTCCGCGCGCTTTGAAAGGCAATTCTAAAGAAGAAAAATCAGACTCATCTATCGCCACGTTCTATCAGCAAACGATAAAGAAGAAGCGACAAAATGTCCCCAGCAAAATAAAAACGTAATCCTTAGTCGTTATCACTCGACACCCGGCCAGGCCGCGCGGTCCGTCGGTAGGCTCTTGTCCTTGTCGTCCGGAGGATAGAAAAGAAGGAGGGACACTGCTTCTGTCACTGTGGTACAAACTTCGAGGAAGCAAGAAGAAGAAAAAAACTCGTTCCTTTGAAGATGATGGCACAAAATCGCGTCACTCTCGAATGTAGGAAATAACGGAAATTCATCTCAGTCCTTCTCCATATCTTTTTTGCCTCGTCTGGGAGCTCCGCTCCGCCGCGAAGATCCTTTCCCCACCCCGCCACCCAGTAGACAGTGGTTTCCTTAGCAAGCAGCTGCAGCGGTAGTTTCGGTCACCGTCTGACGACGTTAAGATTTAGGTCGTACATCACAGTGAGGAGTACATCTTATTCAGAGTAGTTCAGAGTCTGCAATTTCCTGCTTAGTTTGGTGGATGTGGTTAGGGTGCAAGTAAGTAATCCTTGAAGCAGCAAAAAAAACGCACACTTTTTAACGGAGCGTAGGTCAAACTGTTATCCAACTTATCACAATAGATTATATACACACATTCGGGATCGTTAGGAAACCAGAAAGAAAATCTTTGCTTTTTTGTAGACTTTTATGTAATTGTTATATACATATGAGAATAATATTACCGTTTATTATATATTGAAAAAAACTAATTATATGATATCTATGATAACAATAAGCTTTTGTGTTGTCTTGCTGTGCGATTTTGTGAATGTCCCTCTCGCATTGCTTTGTATATATCGCTCGAACATACCCGAAAGCCCATACAAATGTTAAACCATTAAAAACAAAACAAAAAAAATGAGTAAAAGTGCACCTACCTGTTATTCAGAATTCATGGTCCATTGGGGATTTTTCTTTGCTGATACACATGTAGATGTTGTAAAGGTTACCTGTAACGATACATAAAACATTTCCTTTTGAATATTATATAATTTTAGTTATTTCTGACAGATTTAACAGATTCAGTAACTTATTATCAACTGTTTAAAAAATATGGCCATTTTCTAACGTCCTTCTGTTCCAAAGTACTGGATGTGCCAAGAAATTTTGTAAATTGGAAAACATACCTCATGTATGGGGAACTTTTCGTACAACTTTGTAACGACTGGGTACCACAGGGTAGTAATCTGGGACCACTGCTATTTTTTATCTACCTCAATGTAGACGTAGCACAGCGTTACTACAAGCTTTTTGCCATAATTATAATTTGATGATGAGAAAGAAAAATGAAAAATTTCGTTTCGAACGCTAAAACTGATGTGGAAAGCTTCGTCTGGTGACTCATTTCAAATTAAAACACTCAAAAATTGCAAAAATGGTATGAAATTTTGTATTTGAAACAGATAAATTGGGGTTTGCTATCCTCTTTTTGACGCTTGAGGTAGCCTTGTGAAAGGTCCAAATTTGCACCACTTTTTCGAGCATTTCGGATGGTGTTTTACCGATAACCGTAAACGTAATCCCTCCAAATGTGATCACCCAGGGTGTCGATTTCCTGGAAAAACCTGGAAAATCAGGGAATATCAGGGAATTTCGAAATTCAATCAGGGAAATTTTATTCAGTCGGCAATATTGTTTAGCAACTTCGGAATCGAATTAATTTCGGTGTAAAATCTACGCAGCTTGATCGCTTGAATTAAAACTTGTCACTTGCGTGGCGGCGATTTAATCATCTTTCAATTTTGCGTAGATTTTTTTATTTGTTTTGCGCCGTACAATCGTCAGACTTCACTCATAGTAGTGCTAGAAATCGGCATCTTCCGGCCTCACGTACTTCACGTACCGATAGCACAAATTGGGATACAGACTGTAATTTACGCGCGATCTTCAACGTTTTCACTAGCATCAAGCGTTGATCGTAGAATTTTACGCTACAAGCTTCAAGCATTCTTGGAGCATCTTCCTTCAGCATCCATGATTCATATCCGTAAAGGGTGACCGGGAGGATTAAGGTAGTGCGTTCTGTAGAATTTCTACAGGACTGCAGCTGACTACGTAATCCACAGAAAGCCCTATTCGCGTCTGCAATGTGCTGTTTCACTTCGCGGCCTTCATCGTTGCCATATGTCTTCAGTCCATCCAACATCATGAAAGCAGGATTGAGCAGTGTAATACCTCAATAGTTTTTACACTCGAATCGATTCCTCTTTTAAAAATAGGGCAAATTAGGTTAATCAACCCCTCCTCCGGCATTTGTTTTTCCGTCCAAATTCTGATCCGGTGGATCGCTTCGCAAAGCCGCTTGCTCCCCGCGTTTGAAAGTTCAGCCGCGATACCGTCCATTCCTGCAAGCTTACCGTTCTTTAGCTTTTTAATAGTCTTCTCATCCACCTCCTGTGTTAGCGGCTCCACAACTTGACTATCGCTCACAATTCATATCCTGTGCCTACCGATCTCCGTGTTAATCTCTCCATTCAACGCGTCTAGAAGTGCTCCTTCCATCTAGCTGCTTGTTGTTTTGTCAGTACGGAGGTTGTCTGCACTACCATTGCACATCACAGGCATTGCAATTCCTCCCCGTTTTGCAGATATTCCTTATGTGGTTGCTGACGAATCTCCCCTTGGCGCCAGCGAGCACGTGCTTCTCGTACTCACATTATTTTTTAAACAGTGCGTTCTTTTCTCGTAGCTTTATAGTCTTTTTATATTTTTTTTCTGTTCTAACGTGTACCCGGAGTGACCACGCGACTCTTGGCCTGGTTCTTCTAATCTGTCATTCGGCATCAAACAAGCTATTACGCTGTCTTCCAAAAGTTGTGCCTACCACTTCCCTTGCAGTTGTTGGCGCTATGGAGGATCCTCTTTTTTCCTGCTATTCTGTGATTCGTTGATCAAGCTTTCTGGTGTATTCCGCTGCAACGTTATCTGCCATCAACCGCTGGATGTTACAACGCAGCATTTTCTTAGTGCGAGTCGTCGCCGATTTCGATAACCGCGAGTTTTACGACGAGATAGTGGTTAAAGTAGATAAGATCCCCGAAAAAAACCGTACATTGATGATATCCAAAAGGTATTGACAGTTAATCAGGATATGATCGATCTGGGAGCTAGAGTCTTGAATTTTTATGTTGTGTGCTCCCCATAGTTCCTCTTTATCGACAGATTTCACAGTTATTTCGAGTAAAACCATACGTTTTCATACACTGTCTTGTCCAAACCACCCCAGTTATGTTTCCATATCAACTCAAACAATATATTGATGCTCAAAAATGATTGCTCTTATTTTATTATATTCTAACAATATATTTAGTTAGAGTGGTTAGACTTTTGATGTACCTCGAAGCCAGCAGGAACGCGTATTTTTCTGCCAAAAATCTTTAGTCACTCATCTCCTTAAGAATCATTGGTATTAGTTCGTAAAACATGAATAAATCTGGCTTTAGTTTTCAGAAGTTCGCGAAGTCCATGCAAGAGGGTTAAAAATAAAGCCAGAAATCGCCTAAATAAGCTTTGTAATTGAGTTTTGAGGGCCAGGGAAAAACGTTTGATGCATCAGGGAAAATCAGGGAAAGTCAGGGAATTTTATTTTTGAATTTGAGTCGACACCCTCACCAAACCTAGGTTAACTCAACTCAACCGGTTCGTTGTTTTGCATACTACGTGGCAAGATGCGCCGTCTTGTTGACAGCACATATCGTCCAGATCCGAGAGAGGCAAGACAACTCCGAGTCGTTGTCGGGAATGGAATAACTTTCCGGACACTTGCTTCTTGCTCATGAGGAATGATATCTAGCCTATATTGGAACAGCCTATTTTCGAAGATTTGAAAGATATTTGGCAGCAGTGAAGGTGATTTTTTCCTGAAATTAGACCAACTACGCATTCCTAGTTTCTAATTTTGACCAGCTGTCCCGGAAAATATCTTCCTGTGCAGCATCTGGTCATAAATGGTGAAACACAAGTGTCACCCATCGGTTCGAAAACGAAGGTCGCTCGACTCGTAATGAAAACAGCTGTTATCAAGACTGCTGAAGACTCTTCTAGCACAGGTAGCATTCCTCTGAAGCGGTTCGGGCATAGCGCCGTCATATAAATTAGTCGCCCTTCGCATCAGTGAAACCGGCGATCCTGGCGCGTGAAGATGCGTCCCTGCTAAATCAAATATAGCCAGCCAACCAAATAACGAAATAGATTCTGGTTTTCCTGTTAGAACCCGACGTTTAGTTAGCAAAACAGTCGAGTCCCAAAGTCTATTCTAAAGTGTCCAAAGGCACATTGTATCAACGCCACCTAAGAGATCGTCGTCAACACGATTCGCCAGAGGTTCGAAATCACAGCTGAGAGCGTTACAGAGAAAAACTGCACCTAAGCAAAGCCAAATACAGGCGCTGTCCTTACAAATTTTGCCTGTAGCACGGTTAAAGTGATTCACTCTCGGCACGGCGTCATGCACCATGGCTGAGCGCCTGCTGCCTCATATTTCGCTTCCACGCTGGTCTTCTGGGAACATTTACACGGGCAATGATACTTGTTACCAGGGCGAAAGCAGATCACTCAAGCAAGAAGCTGATCGGAATTCAAAATTCATTCCACCTGCTTCGTCCTATACGGGTGGCACCAGGGAACGACTCGTTCGATCGGTCAATGGCAGTTCTGGTAGCCGCTTACATGGTTGGAACCGTTGACTTCTCGGGACGAAATGACTTCCTAATCTTGTTGCGGCATGAGCAAATATGTCTTGACAAGACCGAACAGGAACGGTGCCGCTTAAGCTAGAAGCCATCGAGAAAAGACTGTTCTGTTCAGGCACTGGCGGATAACAGTGTAAGGAGAAAACCTTCTTGTCCTTAAAAGAACGGTTTGGTCCGCGAGCCTGCTGCAACAAAACTAAACCAGTGGAGTGGACTGCATACACATTAGTTACTTCCCTGGACGTCTTCAGAGGATGTGAAGGAAACACTAGTAAACTAAAACTACAGCAGTCCCCCGAATAACGCGGTTTCGAATAAGGACGTTTCCATTAAGAACGGTCTCGAGTGATTCCATTAACGCGGTCGAACGTCCTTATTGGAGTCTACGTAGCATATGGGAATTGACCTAATTAGTTCCAACATGGAATAAATCGTGATCCTGACCTAATAGACGGTTGGTATCTTCGACAAAGTTGTTCAGTACATCAACGGGTTTTCATTGGATTATAGTATTGCGGAATTGTCTCACAACGTGGCGCTAGCGTATATGTAATATTTTTGTATAGGCTGTATCTCGCGCTGCAGGCTATCTAGAAAGTTGCGGCCTTCGGGAAGTTTGCTCAAATGACTGCCACCTTCAAGATGGCATGGAAAAAAGCGCAGAACTGACTCACTACGTGGCGCTAGTGTATATGTAATCCTCTTATGCAGGCTGTATCTCACGCTGCTGACTATCTAGCAAGTTGCGGTCTTCGAGAAGGTTATTCATATGACTGCGACCTTCAAGAAGGGATGGAAAATATTGCAGAATTGCCTCACTACGTGGCGCTGGCATATATGTAATCTTTTTAAGCAGGCTGTATCTTGCGCTGCTGATTGTCTGGAAAGTTGCGGTCTTCGGGAAGGTTATTCATAAAACTGCCACCTTCAAGATGGTATGAAAAATATTGCAGAATTGCTTCACTACGTGGCGCTAGCATATATGTAATCTTCTTAAGCAGGCTGTATCTCGCGCTGCTGACTATATAGCAAGCTGCGGTCTTCGGGAAGGTTATTCATGACTGCGACCTTCAAGAAGGGATAGAAAATATTGCAGAATTGTCTCACTATGTGGCGCTAGCATATTTGCAATCTTTTTATGGAGGTTGTATCTCGCGCTGCTAACTATATAGCAAGCTGCGGTCTTCGAGAAGGTTATCCATATGACTGAGACCTTTAAGGGATGGAAAAAAGTGCAGAATTGCCTTACTACGTAGCGCTAGCATATATGTAATCTTCTTAAGCAGGCTGTATCACGCGCTGTTGACTGTCTACCAAGTTGCGGTCTTCGAGCAGATTATTCAAATGACACTGGGATTTTTCTGGCCATTTAGGAAGTAGCATTTACGGATAGATGGTAGACTAACCCGATGGATTATTTTTGCGAAGACTGTGGGGGATATACGAGTTTCTTCTAAAAACACGCATGCTGAACATAATAGCATAAACATAAAGGTCAGCATTGATTTGCAATTGTGGAGCCCCTCCTCTGGGCACGTCGGTGAGCAGATGCGTTCTATGAAAAAAAGTTGTAGGGACCTAAACTGCCATTTTCTAAAGATGATTAGATCACGATACTATTTTGTGGTTACCGTTGAACCACTATTATCAAACTGGTTCATCTCTACCAGGATGCTTACCAGGATGAGTCGAAAAATTTTGGTTTGTTAGGTTTCAACAAAAATTTAAGTACTGTACAAAATCTTTGTATTTAATTTTTAATAAATGGAAAAATAAATACTGGTTTTTTTCTTTTTTGTTTAGCTATTGAAGGTCTGATGTTATTATCTTTTTCTTGCCCCTTTCTTCAAATAAATTTCCAGACCAGGACACGCAAGTAGCACACTTTTGTCACTTCTGGTTGCTGCAACCTATTTATGACTGAAATCAGTCATTAATCGGTTATCACAACTAGTTTATAACAACTGTGCTAGTAGGGCATAAACTTTTTTACAAATTTGTATAAGCTTTATTAAACTTATTATTGGAATGTGAATTGGTTGCATGATTTTAACAGATATTTTGTATTCACTGCAGCGCAATATAAAGCCTTCACAAGAAGATTACATATACACTAGCGCCACGTAGTGAGACAATTCTGCAATAACTTTCTCGAAGGCCACAAGTTACTAGATAGCCAGCAGCGCGAGATACAGTCTGCCTAAGCGGAATAAATGTACACTAGCGCCACGTAGTGAGACAATTCTGCAATATTTTCCATACCACCTTGAAGGTGGCAGTCATATGAATAACCTGCTCGAAGACCGCAACTTTCCAGACAGTCAACAGCGCAAGATACAGCCTATACAAGAATGTTACATATATGCTAGCGCCACGTAGTGAGATAATTCTGAAATATTGTCCATCCTTCTTGAAGGTCTCAGTCATATGAATAGCCTTCTCGAAGACCGCAACTTGCTAGATAGTCAGCAGCGTGAGATACAGCCTGCGTAAGAGGATTACATATACACTAGCGCCACGTAGTGAGTCAGTTCTGCGCTCTTTTCCATGCCATCTTGAAGGTGGCAGTCATTTGAGCAACCTTCCCGAAGGCCGCAACTTTCTAGATAGCCTGCAGTGCGAGATACAGCCTATACAAAAATATTACGTATACGCTAGCGCCACGTAGTGAGACAATTCCGCAATACTATAATCTACTGAAAACCCGTTGATGTACTGAACAACTTTGTCGAAGACACCAGCCGTCTATATGGTCAGGATCACGAGTTATTCCGTGTTGGAACCAATTAAGTCAATTCCCATATGCTACATAGACTCCATTAACACGGTTTCCATTAACGCGGTCCCTATTAGCGTCCTTTTTGGGGGGATTACTGTATTCTATTTATTGAATAACACGTGGAAAAACACTGAAACGCTGAATGAATCGCGCACTGCGCGCTGCTTATATAGCATGAAATCTTCTTCGCTCCTGCTGCTGCTGCTGCTGCTCGTGCATTAAAATGAACTACCTAGTTCTAGCTAATCTACTTTTAAACATATAAGTGGGTTCGCCAAAATCGAAAAGATGTTCAACACTATTGAAAATTTTCACGCAAAACGCTGTTGGTTCAAAATAACCAAAGTTCGTCCGATAAAACTGGTTCTTCATAGACAGCAGTTTCGGGCAGGCTTCATTTTGCTCATCTTATGCATACAGAGGCAGAATAATCTGCTTCTCACAACGATCAAGTGCTTTCGTTTTTTGTTCAACCGTTTCCTTTCTCTCCGAACGATGCCTGAATACTGTTTTCACACTAGAGACACGAGACTGTTCGCTCCGTGTCCCGAAGAGAATATGCGATAGGCAATTATATGGACTGGAACGATATGCTCCGAGACCTTGAGAGCATGCATTCGGTAGCGCTCCGGCAGGAAAAGAAAGCTGAAACCAAACTGATGCTCACTTGCTGGCAGAACAAAGCACTACAAAAGCAAAACAAAACTCGTCGCGTCGGAGAAGGTAACATCCGACTGAGAGAGAGCAAATCGATTCGTCTCCTGCGCTTTGCCAGTAAAACGCCAAGAATTGAGATTTTTTGCACCGTTAAACACTTTCACCAAAAGTAAGGCTTGTTGTAATTGCAGTGTCGTTTGAGCGTATCTAGCTCAGTTAAGCGTCAGCGATCCAGTTAAAGGGGAAGATTGGCGGGATCTCGCCAGGGCAAGTCCTTTAAAGCTAAACGAACGAATCTTCTCTGCACACGTTCAATTCACAAGTTCCAACCGAGCTGGTGTGAAGTCACACATCTTTCAGTATCGGACGTACAAGTACAAGTACAGTATAAGGCTTGCAGGTAATGAGAATCCTTGAAGTACGGCCCTTTTTTGCGATGAACCCTAATTGTCTACTTGCTTTAAACACGATCGCCGTGCCTGCCGAACGTCAGCCTTCTGTCGAGAACAATGCCAAGATCATTAACATGATCCACTCAATTTAATGTTTGCCTAATTGGCGTTTGATTTCGATGAAAAGTTATCACTTCGCATTTAGCAGTGCTTATATTCAAAGAATCTAGTTTACGTCACGTTGAAAATTTATCCAGCAAAGACTGCAGACGCTAACAATCCTCTATGCTACAAATCGTCAGGTAGATTTCAATGTATTGTAACAGGCGAAAACCAAGGAACAAAAGTTTGCGAAAAGCTCACATGCAGCAGATCCCGAGCTTGATTCCACATCATCGAGATACTCTTTAGTAGTAGTTGAGCCGTATCAAGAATTCCTGTCCACTGTACTCGGTGCTGGGCTTCTCGCAATTCGTTAAGCGACTCGACACACTTCAAGCTTCAACCTGGTCGAACTATCTAGCACGTTGGGCCCCTCTATTCCTGGTACCGGTGGGGCTCTTGAAGAGATCAGATTTCACTGGACAGTCGTCCGGCATCCTTGCTACGTGGCCGCCCTGTTAGTACGACTCCGCCACACTCCGCTTTCAGTTTGTACTCCGCAGAAATAGTCCGCAACGCCTTTAGTTCAAATACGTCAAGTGCACCTATGTCTTCCGTAAGCAAAGGTACTATCTCAAGTCCGTAAAGGACTGCCGGTCTGGTTAGTGTTTTGTACATCGTCAGCTTTGGCGGCGAATGCTCCTTAATCGAAGCGTCTTGCGGAGGGAAAAGTAGGCTCGACTTCCAGCTTGAATGCGTCGTCGAATCTCTTTACTCGTATTATTGTCGTATTATTGTCCCAAAAATACAAACCTACTCATCAACTACATCCAGTCCATCGCCGTCAATAGTCATTGGCTGTGGGAGACAAACGTTGTTTCCTGTGGAGCCTCCTACTACCATATATTTGATTTTCGACGCATTGATTTGTAATCCAATTGTCCTAGTCTCCGTTTTTATTCTGGCGTAGAGTACCTGTGCCGCCCCAAGGATTTTAGTAATGATGTTGAGGTCATCTGCGAAAACTAGGAGTTGGCTACTCTTGTTGAAGAGATGGTTTCTCCCGGTTCGATATGCCCGTTCGTCGGATCACACCTTCAATAGCCGTGTTTAATAACATACAGGACAATCCATCCCCTGGTCGCAACCCTCTGCGCGATTCGATACGACTCGAGAGTGCCCCCGAAAAGCGTACGTAACACATCTTTCGCTCCAAGGTTGCTTTGATCAGTCGCGTCAGTTTGTCCGGAAAACTATACACTTGGATTATTTTCCCTAGCTTTGCAACTGCCGGTCTCTCAACTTCCAAGGGAGCACTCGAGTGCTCTCCGATGTATTGAAGAGCCGCAAGTTCGACGTTGTAGCGCTGCAGGAGGTGTGCTGGAAGAGCTCAACGGTACGTACGTTCAGAGATGGACATACCATCTACCAGACCTGCGGCAACACACACGAGCTGGATACATAGTGATGGGACAGATGCGGAAACGGGTGATTGGGTGGTGGCCGATCAAAGGCCGATTCTTCAATATAAGCATCATCAACGTGCACAGCCCTCTCCTCAGAGAGAATTACCGATGACGACAAGGATGAATTCTACGCGCAGTTGGAGAGTGAATACGACCGCTGCCCAAAACATGATATCAAGATCGTCATCGGAGATTTCAATGCTCAGGTCGGCTAGGAGGAGGAATACAAACCGATGATTGGAAGGCTCAGAGCACACCAGCGGACCAATGAAATGGGCCTAAGACTTATCGACTTTGCCGCCTCCAACAATATGGCCGTACGTAGTACCTTTGTCCAGCACAGAATCCATCACAAGTACACCTGGAGGTCACCAAATCAGACGGAGTCACAGATTGACCACGTTTTGATCGACATACGGCACTTCTCAGACATTATCGACGTCAGATCCTATCGAAGCGCTAACGTTGACTCGGACCACTACCTAGTGATGGATAAGATGCGCCCAAGACTCTCCGTTGTGAACAACATTCGGTACCGACGCCAGCCTCGGCTAGATACCGCGCGGCTTAAGCAACCAGACGTCGTCGCAAACTACGCGCATTCACTCGAAGCTGCTCTGCCGGAAGAAGACGAGCTGGACGAAGCCCCTCTTGAGGACTGTTGGAACACTATCACTGCCTCCCTTATTAATGTAGCGACATGGTTTGGGCTATTTTTAGATACAAATTGTGCCTCTTCCTCCACCTACTGTAGACACCACCGACCGAGAAGTTTAATCTAACTTTGTGTTAACTGGCGGGACGACGACACTATGTAGGCCCTTGCGACTTACAAGGTACTGCGTGTGAACGCTGTTCGTCTGTCAGCGTGTTAGCCGCGATTCTCAGCGCGGGGTCTCGGGGAAAAGCCCCGTTCCTGTGAAAATTTGACCAAACCTCTTGATTTTAGTCAGAGTTAGTTTTGTTAAGCGTAGCTACCTATTACCTCCCCCCCTTTCCTTTCCACTCTTTCCTCTCCATTCCCAAAAAATCCTTCATTACTTTCCCTTACCGTCCCTTCATCAATTGTAGAACCGTTTCAAAAAAATATATCAATATATGCCTGACCGCATTTCAAGGTCATGACTAAAATCACGAGGTTTGGTCAAACTATCAAAACAGCCATCAGCAGTGTAGCGGAGAGCTCCATCGGGCATGTGTCCCGGAATCAACGGAACGATTGGTTTGGCGATGAATGTAGGAGGGTGATGGATGAGGAGAACGCTGCGCGGGCGGCCAAGATGTGCAGTGTCACACGTCAGAGCGTGGAAAGACACAAACAGAAAAAGAGGCAGCGAAACCAAATTTTTCGGGAGAAACAGCGCTACCTGGAGAACAAGAATATGTAGAATAGGAGCGTCTTCATCATTCTCAGGAAACGCGAAAGTTCTACCAGAAACTAAACGGATCGCGGAAAGGTTTTGTGCCGCGACTGGCAGTATTATGACGGACGATCGTGAGGTGACCGATAGGTGAAAGCAGCACTTCGACGAACACCTAAATGGCGGCGGAGAAAGCGATTTCGACGGTGCAACAAACGAGGAGTAGGTGCCAGCCGCAACGATAGGCGAAGTAGTGGCCTCCATGCAGCTAAAGAACAACAAATCAGCTGAAGAGATGACATCGGAGCGGAGCTTATTAAAATGGGACCGGAAAAGCTGGTCGTTTGAATGCACCGGCTAATTGTTAGAATTTGGGGTACGGAACAGCTACCGGAGGAGTGGAAAGTTGGGGTTCTATAAAAAGGGCGACAAATTGGACTGTGAGAATTATCGCGCGATCACCGTTCTCAATGCCGCCTATAAAGTGCTGTCTCAAATCATTTTCCGCCGGCTATCACCAATTGCGAACAAATTTGTGGGAACTTATCAAGCCGGCATCGTCGAAGGTCGGTCTACAACGGATCAAATATTTACACTGCGGTAAATTATCCAAAATGGCCGTGAATACAGAGTTGCCACGCATCATTTATTCGTTGACTTCAAAGCCGCATATGATACCATCGACCGGAAAGAGCTATGGAAAATCATGGACGAGAACAACTTCCCCAGAAAGCTCATCAAACTGATTAAATCTACGATGGTTGGTACTCAGTGCTGTGTTCGAATTTCGGGTGGACTGTCAAGTTCATTCGAATCATACAGAGGGCTTCGTCAAGGTGATGGTCTTTCATGCCTGTTGTTCAACATAGCGCTGCAACGTGTTATGAACCGAGCGGATATCAACACGCGGGGAACAATATTCAACAAATCTATGACATGCCGATGACGTGGATATTATCGGCAAAACATCTGTGGCGGTGGCTGAATAGTACACCAGACTAAAGCGCGAAGCAGAACAGATTGGGTTAAAGGTAAATACGTCTAAAACAAAGTACATGCTGGCCAGCGGAACCGAGGCCGAACAATGCCACTTGGGCAGTAGTATATGATCGACGGCGATGAGTTTGAGGTAGTCGACGAATTTGCCTACCTTGGCTCACTACTAACGGCGGACTATGATACCAGCCGTGAGATTCGGAGGCGCATTATCAGCGGAAGTCGTGCTTACTGCGGGCTTCACAAGCAATTGCGGCCGAGCGGACTAAGTCCCCATACAAAGTGCACCCTGTACAAGACGTTTATTAGCACGGTTGTTTACTGCGGGCATGAAACATGGACAATGCTCGAAGAGGACCTGCGAGTGCTCAGAGTTTTCGAACGACGAGTGCTAAGAACGATCTTCGGCGGCGTACCGGAGAAAGCTACAGCTCTATGGCGAACCCAGTATCCAGAAGGTGGCCAAAGCTGGACGGATACGATGGGCAGGGCATGTTGCAAGAATGCCGGACAACTACACTGCAAAGATGGTGTTCGCCTCAAATCCGGTATGAACAAGACGACCAGGAGCGCAGCGAGCAAGATGGTTAGACCAGGTGGAGCGAGATCTGGCGGAGAGTACTCGGTGTCCGAGGAATTGAAGTGCGGTAGCCCTTAACCGAGTTACATGGCGAAACTTTGTTCAACAGGCTTTGTCTTAGGACGGCAAGCCACCTAAGTAAGTAAGTGCGATGGAACAAACCACACCTTCCATTGACTCCTCCGATAGTTTCTCCTCCTTCCAAATCCTTGAAATTATCCAGTGAAATACCGTTGCTAGCGGTTCTTGGTCAACTCGGCAGACGTACCATATGTTTATAGACTGTAAAACAGCGTATTATTCAGTGACGCGAAATCCGTTTTGGCAGATTATGCTTGAACATGACTTTCCAACTAAACTGGTTTGGCTTTAGGGTTCCACAACAAATGAGGATAATGAGTGAGATTTCTGAGGGTTTGAAACTAAGTGACGGGCAGTTGAATTTACTTTGTTCATCATCGCTTTGGGGAGTGTTACACGAAGGGGTGATATGCAAGGGAGTGTCACCATTATCACGAATTTTGACATGCTCCCAGATTTTGCGGACGAGATCAATATAATAGCTGTGTAAGAGACATTTAGACCTCTCAAGTGGAAGCTGCGAAAATTTAGTTCACCATTAGCTCTCCCAAAACGAAGTACACGAGGGCTGGTAGAGAGCATGGTAGCCCATTCCCATTTTTAAGAAGTGAAGACAAAGTTGTCAACCATCTTATTAAAGTATTTTTGCATCCGAACAATATTAGTTTCTGGTGTGTCGGCAGCCAGTAGTGGTACAACAGTCACGATACGAAGAAGCTTCATTTGTAGCACTTCAAAGGTGCCTTTGAATAATGCGAGTAAAACCGTCCCACGGTAGTGAGAAAGCAGCTCAACCTAACTGTCTCATAGGATTGGATTTCTATCCGTCTGATTAAAATGTCACGACAGGATGCTATTGCAATTGCCGGACACTGGCGGTAAAGTACAAGTAAAGAGCTAGTGGCCGAACGTCGTTGCATGATTATACCTCCAGCTTGAGTGACACACTGCAAAGTGCGGTAGACAGGACCACCCGGCGTGTGGTTAATTGATGAGGTTCCATTAAGGGTCAAGCCATGTGGGAAAGCTGAACGAAATAAGACTCTGTAGGATACACAGTAAAACACTTCGCCTGGTTAATATAAGCGATATTTAAACATACTCTAGTAGTGTACCCTAGATAAAAGATGTTTAGATGCTTGAGAATCGTGATTTGCATTTCCCCACATATGTGACGCATCATCAACCAAATCGCCATGTTTTGAGCACCCGGTCTTGGAACTAATGGTCGTAAACAAGGAAGGACAGATTTGAACGCAAAAAAGTGAACCTCCAGCAGCACTGCAGCCAGAAAAGGGGGGAGAGAAATCATTTTTCATTTTTCCACCGCTGATGACCTTTACTAGCGATGAGATCAACTCGGATGCCGGCCCTACTGGCAGTGCCCCTCGGTCGTTACCCGCGGCACAATGTGCCAAGCTGAGGGCGGGAGGCAGTAGAAAACTTCGTTTATCACCGACAAAAGCCAGCCAGCCAGGCGGCCGGGGGTGGAACTCGTTCGGACACAAATTTCATCCTTGATGTGACAGCACTGCAAACGCTGCCAGAACGCGAAAAGCGAAAACCGCTACAAAAGGCGACATTTATGAGACAGTGAGTGATGAACTTCACGGTGTTTTTTGTGTGTCACCGGCTGCTGGCGGACGACTGATGGAATAAATCCTTCCGCTAAATGAACTGTTCAGTGTTTAACACTAAACTCACTGATAATAATAATGCAGTGGTGTCTCGACTATTTTCCCCATAAAGACTTCAACAAATCCGAGAAATTTATGCAGGTTCAATACTTGCGAAACAACTGCAAATGTGCAACAGACTTTATTTTCTCTGCAACTCAATTTCTCGCTTCACTTGCCACAGCTCTATGGCAGCGATTGCATTCCTTCGGAAAGATTCACGTCGTCATTAGGATTTTTCAATGAATATAAAATTACTTCACGACATACCAGAGGAGAAAACGCATCAACTCTCGTTTCAATTCTAAAGCCATTTATTTTGCAGCACTTTTTCTCGGCTTTTGCTGCTGTTCCGTTGCAAATTCTACCATCCGGACCGGACCGAACGACCGGCTGACTGGTGGCGAAGCCAGGCCAATAAACGTGTGGAAAAACGGCTCGAATATAGTAGTGTAGTGCAGCTTAGCCTTGCAGCAGAAGCGACCGACGGCTGCCTTTCTGCGACCGGTTGCGATTTTCCCAATAATTTTCCACTTCCGACTTTCTGCCTCCGAAAAGCCACACTGAATCGGTCCGTAAGGTATAGCGCAGGGAAACGATATTGTGTAAATACACACGCTACTGCTCTCTGTCTCTCTCCCTTCTGCCATGCGGTCAGCATTGAAGCAAAATGCTCCGGGGCATAGCCCGACTGACTGAAAAGTCTCATCCGGACTTGCTTTGCCGGCTGCTGGCTGCCTAGCTGCCTGACTGATATCGCCAACGCAAAGGATGCCGGGAAACGGAATGATAATAATAACTTTTTCATCTCACCCCTGCGCTGAGCTGCGCTGCCGGTTGGTTGGTTGCGTGTGATACGCTGTCGAAGGTCGTTAGCTTTTCTACTCGAACAGAAGTGCATCCTGGCAGTTCGAACCGAAACTGTGTTTGTTAATTGCTTTGCAGCATGCAACACCTCCACCCCCGGGGGAGGAAGAAAAACCTAGGCAATGCAACAGCAGTCACGCGTTATGAGATCGGAACGGAAACATTGATACAATCGAACTTGAAAATTTGGCAGTTTCAGTTCAAGTTTGGTTAGGCCAACGAGTACTTTGAATAGTAAAAGGTTGAATTAATAAACTTTTTGGAATGTTCAGAACAGTTTTTGCTAGTATGAAATGCTTTGTCCTTATGCAGGTCTTAGACCACCCCGTCAAGGGCTCGTTGCTGTTTTGGATGATCCGTGGATTGTTCTTGGAAGAGGATCGTCTCGTTTCGTCTGGTCGTCTCTCGTCGCAAAGGTTTAAGCTTCGATGTCGATGTCAATATCATCAATCAACGTCAATTTTCTCGTGCCACGATAAGTCAGCTATGCTCGATCAACTATATCGTACGCTGCCTGGAAGTCGATGAAAATATCCCTTGTGGCTCTCCCGGACTTAGAAGCATGGCTGTAAAGCTCATCCGGCAGTACGTCCTTGCTGGTTTTTATTTTTTTCTGCCAATCTCTTGCTGAATTTACCTCTTGCTGAACTAGTGGTCTATTCCGTTTACACTTTTGCTTCAAATTGGTGGGTTAGGTTCAGGTTCTATTCCGTACTCTTGCATATGCCAGGACAACTCTTCCAGACACTATTGACGATTATCCTCCTGCTGGCTTTTCTTGCATCTTAGAATGTGCTTTTCCGTGATATCTCTGTGTTCGTCCGAGTTTTACCTCGATAATCTACCCACGCAGCCTCCGGGTAACTTTGAGCTTTAGATTGTTTGGATTAGAACTCTCGAAATACAAAAGGGAAAAGGGGGAGTTGGTCGGGAACCTTGTAACTGCGATGCCCTCACAAGGTTTTAACAACCGTGGTTTTCAAGCATCACGGAAAAACGCTGTAGAAAATTACCTAGTTGATCGTTCCTTTTCAAGCTTTGAGACAATAAAATGAAACCCATTAGTAAACATAACCGTATGCTCGCACCATAGGCTTAACTCCACTCATAAGATTCCGTATAACATCTAGCTGCAGCTTCTATACGGAAACCCACTTTTTCTTCATGTCTTCCTCAGATTTGACCTTGGGATACTTCCGTAGTGCCTGCTTCATAATAGCCCAGTGATGGGCCTTAGTTGCGGTATATTAGGGAGAGGGGGGTTTATATCTTTGGGTACGAAAGTGACCTCAACATCTTTTGAATAGTGGCACGAAGCTGGATCCGGCCAAAAGAACTATACGTTTTGCTTCAACAGAGGTAGCAGACGCTTCTGTAGACACTTCTTGAGGTAGATCTGCCCGTCTACAGTCCCGATAGTCACGAACGGCGCACTCCGTTTGCCACATGAGCAGATCGCTTGCCAAATCATGTGTTTCTTGGCAGACTGAAATTTTCTGCTTCCTTATTTCCTCCGGAACATCAATCTTGTGCTGGGCGGTGAAGAAAAGTAGCCTCGGAAGCTACCGGAAGTCCATGACAAGACTATGAGCCTTCGTCAGCATCTCCCACGTAACAATGTGAGTTTTATTGTACTCTTATTGCAGCTTTCAAGATCAATTTTGGTCTTAAATACCATCATAAGAGTGTAATAAAACCCAAACTGTTACTTGGGCTGGGTGTACAGTTTCCGGGCCCGTCACTTTCTCACCGTATTTTGCCGTTCGTCACGATTTGGTGCCTTCTGCACTTTGTAGGTAGACCTTCCCGGTCCTTGGCTCTCTAAACAAAAGACTTGGACAGCTTCAACTTTTTAGTCACATCCCTGATCGAACCATTGGGATTCCGCTTAAACGCTTTCACAACACGCTTGTGATCTGGATCACTAATAGCACATCCGTTCGATGCTCACAGTTTCGTAGTAACGTTTAATCACACCGCACGATTCCGAGTTATTTACCGATGCCCCAATGAGAGAGTTGAGGATTTTCCAGGTGCTTGTGCAAAGTCAATTCGTGACGTTGCTTTTCGGGTGACGCCATTTGGTCCAATTTTCGAAAAACTGACAGCGATAAAAATACAGTGCACTCTAAACTTCTTCTACCTAAATTTTCAAAAGAAAATACACAATGGGTAATTTTTACAGCGTTTTTTCCGTAATTGTTGTGGAACACCCGTTATAAAGAAGCAGAAGCTCTTGGTTTGCTTCGAAGTACGATGCTGGTCTTACAAGTCAGTTGTCGTATGATCTTGGTTGGAAGAGACTGTGAGAAACAATAGGATAGTACTTAGCCCGTCATTGTCCTGTACTCTAACAGCGGGCTGTGAAGTCTTTTGGACAAAATTAAAGGTCAAATCGAGTATATTTACCTAACTCTAAGGCCCTGCATTCCATGGCCTTACCTTGGTATATAGGAAGCATGCGATGGTTCGCTATTATAAAGAAAATATTGCTGTTGCAGTTAAAAACCGTAATAATCGACGTGCGACATTCGGTTTTATTCGTGTTCTGTATGTCGCAACTACGTCGCACGTGGTGCGCTGTGATCGCACATTGATGCGCTATACAGCGCACCACGTGCGACGTAGTTGCGACATACAGGATAAGAGTAAAACCGAATATCGCACGTAGATTATTACAGTTTTTAACTGCAACAGCAATATTTCGTCGCGCACCCCAGGGTCGGGTTATGCAGCGACGACGTTTGTTGTATATTTTCCGCGGGACCGAAATTTTGTCGAGAAACAAGACTGTTCAGGCTGTAAGCTATGTTTAAACCGCAAATCTGTAAGTTGTATCTGCTTTGTCGAATGTAAGTTGTGTTTAGAAAATATGCGTCTGCTCGGACAATGCCATTAATTGTCTCGGGGAAAAAGTCCGGGTTCGGACTATGTTAAAAGGGATTCGTGAGGTCGGGGCGCAACATCTTCCCCCGCTTACAGAACTGCTCGGCGCCTTTTGCGCTGCTTGGAATTTTAGTCTTAAAAATAATTTAGGTCTACGGTATAGTAATTTTCCTTTTTAAAGATAATATTTACATTATATTTGTCTACATTTTTATATTTTTAGTATTCTTTCTATGTTTCGAATAGAACATTCTTCTTAGATTCTTAGTTATTTGAGCGATTTTATACAATCGCATTATACTGCTCGTAGTAATGTGTTCAACATGTTGTATATGTTTGGTATATTAATAAATTCTACTATAAATGTTTTGGCGAATAATGTTTTGTTTGAAATCTTTTTTGTTTATTTATAAAATACATCATCTGACAATAGTAATCTTAATGATTAACAAGCAGCACAAAATAAGCAATATAGTAGTATATTCCGTTCCGTCCGAACATGTTTTGCCCTACAACCGTCCAGGCAATAAAGTAGATCTCTGGGCCTCAGAGTCCTTTCCGGTGCATACATATTAAGCTGCATATTAAGTATTCTAAGTAGGAGCATCGATCTCACTAGACAAAATTTTTTCCACAAAGACAGCTTGAGTGTTGAACGGCCTTCGCTATAAAGTCTGCATTTCAAGAAGCTGGCAGCGCTCTACATACGGTGGCAGAAATCGTAGAGCATATCGCACGAATTTCTGCTGAACGGCTTCAATTCTTGCTATCCAATTAGAATTGAATGGGCACCAAACAACCGAGTTGGTCTCAAAGATGGAACGCAGGGAATAGTAAAGTAATCGAAGGCACATAGGATCTCGAAATTCTTCAGCAATTTTGAATATATATCAAAGCTCCAAGCGGATCGACGCCTTAGCAATTATTTCTTGAATGTAAGCGAAGTATCCAAAGTAACGCCCAAATTACGACCTGGTTTACTCTAGTTACCGTCTTACCAAACATGGTACAATTGAACGTAATCAGGTTAGATTTTCTATGAAATGAAATCATACTGCATTTCTCGGTGTTAAGAGTTAGTAGTTTGCTGGAACACTACTGAAGAAAAATATCAAAAATATCAAAAAGAAAAATATTCGCTGGAGCTTCAAATAGTACAGTATCATTGACAATCTTGAATAATTTCACGTCATCTGCAAAAAAACAATCGGCAATCCTCCGGGAGTAAAAATGAAACATCGTTTATGGGGAAGTCCTCTGTGGCCGGACACTAGTTTTTTCTCAAAAACAAAACGTTTTAAAAATATTCGGAAAGCATGTAACAATAGTTAATAGCAAGATTTCATGGTGACCCAATTATGACATCTTTGTTTCAAAAGGTAAACAAATGTGAACTGTCGAACGGTTTAACCAATAAAACAAAGGGAATCGAGTAAATTTTATAAAAGTGCAGTTGCAAATATTTTTAACTAGCTGATTACCAGATCTTACTCGGTGCCCCTTTGGCTCTCAGTCACTTGTACATCTGTTGATTGAACATTGTACGAAAATTCTCGTAATGCAAGAAACAAAAACCTGTTTTCATTTTAATGTGTCTACTCTTTTTGTCAATTTCCCTCATGTTGTCCCATAGCCACTTGCAAAACTAACTTCTTCCCGGTAATCCCAAAAATATACAAAAACCGTTTTTGAACCTTCCCTTTCTTAATAGCCACCCTATTCGCCCTTTCAGAAATCCAGAAATGTACAACTGCTATCGTTCCAATTGCAAGAGGATGGCACCCCTTTGCCCATTTAAATCTTTCTCTCCTCTTGTAAGAGACCATCTCCCTCTTTTGTCAACCCCCCTGCGCTGATTCTTTTATGCCAAAATACATCACATGTGTTTGACAAGCAACGTTTAACCCTCCGTTACTCGCACTGTTGTATTTTGTACAACGCCTGTGAACCGTCAGCTTTATCTCGGTATATCTCAGGATTCCAGCAATAATGAAAGTAACTGTTTTATGCAAAGTTGATCCACAGACCAAGATCTTTTAAACGGTGGAAAAATTTTGATAAGTTTTTCACGAAGTGGCTTTAGTATTCGAGTGAATTCTGTTAGGTTTTAGCATGCCAATAAATCGAAGTTGGCGTGAATAACGAAAGGTTAATGAAGAACAGTCCAGAAGTTCCAGAGCTATGGCGAAACATATATTCATACTAACGTTCCTCGTCCCCCTACTTGTCGATTCTCTCCCAGTCAGCTTTCTCTTCTGTCACGTAGCTAATTATGCATTGGTTTGCTCTATGAAAACCACTATATGGAAACGAAACAAAGCGCTTTTTTGCCATATAGGGTACGGGAGGGTATTTTCAGCAGGTTTCTAAATTCAGCCTATTTTATATATCTGCCCTATTCCTCTTCGGTGAAACCCCATCTTTTATCGAAGTCATTTGCATAACTGCAATCGGTTTAATTGCCAGAGAACCGTATCCCCTTTTACTTAGTCCCTTGTTAGGGGTTTCCCCCTTTCGGCAACCTCCCAGTGCTGATTCCCTCACGCCAAGTGTGCCAAGTTTGATGAACAACCGTCCAGGCGTTTCGGAGTTAGGCCTTCCCCCGCTGTTATGAACCCCCTCTCTGTTGTCAACCCCTTTAATTCTGATTCCCTTATGTCAAGGGTGTTTCGGAGTTATGGCCTCCCTCCCCTGTTAGTAACCCCCCCCCCTCCCTTATTGTCAACCCCCCAGTGCTGATTCTCTTATATCAAGAAACATGTGTGCCAAGTTGAGCGGAGAAAGGTCAAGGCGTTCTGGAGTTATGGTGGAACATATATACAAACATACTCACGCTCACTGTTATATATATAGACTAGCTGACCCGACAAACTTCGTATTGCCACAAATTAAACTGTATTGTTCATTAATCGTGAATCTCGGATGACCTTTGTCACAATCTCGAGTTTTGCAAGTTTCTGAGGAGTTCATGGGTGGTTTAATATACAAATTTTCCTCACAGTAAAGTAGAAAACAACTCCCTCCATTGCTTAGCCTAATAAAATAAAGCGGATAGCATTAAAATATTCGCCATGATTATATAACATTTCGCCGCATACCGTTTTGCGGAACACCACTTCTCGGTTGACCATAACGCGGAATATAGAGTTTTGCGGAATACCATTTCGCGAAAAACCTTACGCGCGATATACCATTTCACGGAAAATGTTTTCGTGAAAAATACCATTTCGCAAGGGGTTATTCTCTCCTTACTTGCTGTCGCTCGTTCGGACCCAACTGAAAGAAAGTAACAGAGGGCAGTGGATCTAGGAAAATAAATAAACCTAATTGATAGTTTTTGGTGATCTTGTTTTTGACTAATGTTTTATGGAAGAGTCTAAAATTTCTCGAGCTCGATTAGTTTTTAAGTTACGCAAAAATTTCTGTCTGATTTGTATTATGAGAGTCCTTATCCCCCTACCACGGGGGTGAAGTGACTAAAGTCATTAAAAAAAATAAAAAAGTTCCTGCCTCCAAAACCCCCCACATGCCAAATTTGGTTCGATTTGGTTGATTAGTACTCTAGTCATGAGGAAATTTGTATATATTTCATTTGTATGGGAGCGTCTCCGTTTATAGGGGGAGGGGTCATAATTTACCTCCTGCAGAGGGAAGAGGTCTCAATGCACCATAGAAAAATTTCATTTGCTTTAGTTTCATTTAGTTTAGTTTCATTTTCTTGATTAGTTCTAAAGTTATGAGGTAATTTGTATTTGTATTTTTTTTTGATGTAAAAATGCAAGATTTTGATGAAAAAACTTTTTTTTTTAAAAACTGTGTCGTGTCCTTTATAGCTGGACACCAACTTGTCCTCTATGACCGGACAGTAAAGCAATCAGCGAAACCCCTCCTAAAAAGGGGAGGGGTTCTAATTCATAATAGAAAAAAATCTTGCCTCCAAAAGCCTCCATATGCCAAATTTGGTTCCATTTGCTGGATTAGTTCTCGAATTATGCAGAAATTTGTGTTTCATTTGTATTGGAGCCTCCCCTCTTGGTGGAGGGAGGGTCTCTAACCATCATAAAAACCTTCTCTGGCCCCAAAAACCTCTACATGCCGATTGGTTCAGTAGTTTTTGCTTCTCTAAGGAACATCCCGACAGATAGACCAGACAGACAGACAGACAGACAGAAATCCATTTTTATATATAAGTTAAAGATAATAAATAAAAGATGTCATATTTCTGCACGTTAGCTTGATAAAGTTGTTTTCCGAAACAGTATAAATTTGACGTAAAAATGCAAGATTTTGATGAAAAAACTTATTTTTTTTAAACTGTGCCGTGTCCTCTATAGCCGGACACCAACTTGTCCTCTATGACCGGACAGTAAAGTATCAGCGAAATTGGCTTACTTCGTATAGAATTGCTTTATCTTTGATTCCTATGTGAAACAAAATTAGTTAAGCAATGCAAAAGGTAGAAAAATTAAGAAAAAAATTGCAGCAAAATATCAGTTTGATGTCAACCTATCAACGTGCCTTGTAAATGGAGTTGCTGCGTAAATTTTCACGTGTATTCCGCGTTACCAGTACACTAAAATAAAAGATTTATGTGTATAGAACTTTATTCAACTTTTATACAGCATATCTGCTAGGACTGGACTCACAAGATTTGTGCTAGAGTTTTAAATTGTTCTAGGATGTTTTACTTCTATTGATGCAGGTTTTTATCATGTCCGAGCATAAAGTACAGCTTTCGATTTGAGCTTATTTGTACACAAAATACTGTCTACTTTAAGAATTTACCTTGCAGCACAAATATTGTTACTTTGTATTTTTGTGCTCATAATATTGTTTTCCTCCACATTAAATTGAAAATAATATGTAATAAACCTGGTATTTTTAGAGCTTTATCTTAAAAATCTAAAGTGTCCAAGCATAGTGGACTTCCCCCTATAAACAGCGTGAAGAGCAATGATCCAAGATTACTACCCTGTGGAACACCGGAGAGATTCGAGAAATATGCCGACTTACTTCCATCTTTACATAGAGCATCCGATTTAAAATATAGGATCGGAGCCACTGTATAAGCATAGAACAAAGCTCAAGCTTTTCCAATTTTGCTAGAAGAATACTGTGATCAACTCGGTCAAATGCAGCTTTTAAATCAGTGTAGACCGCATCAAATTGCGCACCTACGCTCATATTTTGTATGCACGCTGCGCTAAACTTTGCCAGCTTTGTAACAGTAGAGCGATTTGCATAACAGCCATGTTGCTGTGAAAAGATGTAGTGCTTGCAGCTTACGAAAAGAGCATCGTGTATTATAATTTCAAAAACTTTTGAAACTGCGCAAAGAGATCTAATGCCTCTGTAATTTTTAACGTTATGTTGATCCCCCTTTTTGTAGCTTCTAGGTCGGGATCATTGCAGGTAGATTGAAATCTAGGCCATCTCTAGGAATGCTACACGGAGCGAAAAAGCTCCAGTTTGTGTCAAACAAAATGATTGTTGCTTTAAGCCTCAATAAAATATTTTTATAACAACCTAAAATTATTGTTGTTTCAAAACGAGATTCTGTTTGAATCAAGAAAATAACAGTTTTGAATTAAAAGTAAAGTATTTTCAAATTTGAAGTTAACATTGATATAACAATAAATATTTCTATTTCAATCATACCTTTCAGTTTGAAACAAAACGAAATTTTTGTTTGTGCGTAAAACAACCATCAATATGGTTGAAACTACATTTTTATTCTCCGTGTAGTTAATACTGCGTTAGTTTGCGCCATAGTAGCAGCGGAGTCACCGAAATTGTGCTGGAAATGTTGGGCGAAAAAACTCCATTTCTCTAACAACGTGTTTCCATGATAGTCACCCAGAAACATATCATTAGGCAATGCTTCTTTCCTCTTTTTGCTTACGAATGACCGGAAGATCCTCGGGTTCGTCTAAGGTTACACTGCATTCGATGATGATTGTATGATTATTTAGTGCTCTATATAAATATTAATAGATTTTGCAACTAATAATGGGAAAAATCCTACTTAGAGAGTATGAATCAGTTACTAGTATTTTAACATTATTGCACACACATGGAAGAATCACAACTGGTCCGACACGTTCGAAACTCCCACATTCTCCCACACCCCCAGAGATCTGCTTTCCAACTATCCTATGTTATTCCGTGCCATCCGCACATGTTTTGCCCTACAACCGTTAAGGCAAAAAATGGCTTGACAGTACCAATACTGTGTACGGGTGTTTCGTCCGTAATTGGCCTTGCCAGCGTTGAAAGAGATTTCGTAGGCTGCTCGCACTTCTCGTGCCGGAAATCTCGTGCCGAACTGTCAACGCGTGAGTGTTAGCAAAAGCAAAAATACTTCCCTTTCTTTTTTTCTCACGCAAAACCCTGAACAATATCAGCAACGCTGGCAAGGCCAATAGGGATGGAAAACTTTACCTTTCGTTAAGTGTACGTTTGATTGACTATGGCACTAACAATTGATGTCTGTGCTAGTGAACACGAATGCGAATGTGCTAAAAATGACAAACATAGAACATGCTTTAGCATTTTGCAATTTTAGTGCGAAATTATTAAAAATAGGTGCGAAACGAGGAGAATTCACTCAAATAGTTTCGAATTCGAATATTTATTAATTTTTCTCACAACTGTTTTGTTTCACATCCTGCTCGTACAGTAAGTAATGTTGAATTAAAGCAATCGCTTCCGTTAAATCGCCCTAAGACGATTTTCCGGAGTGTCAGCCAAGCTCCCGCTTGCTAGCCTGTCAACTAGCTGTTTATTTGCGCTGGTGATGGGACACTGCGGCAAATCGTGCCTCGTTCCAAATGTGTTCATCCAAATATCGGGATTATTTACGCAAAAAGAACGTCGTCTCCACAGATTACGTAAAAATCGATATTTTCAGTTCTTTTCCGCCCCTGTACAACTGGGAAGGACAGATAAAACTTAAAGCTTAAAAGATTCGCAGTACGTAATTTTTGCTCAATCCCAAATTGTTTCGTCGAGTTGGATTTCGTGACACGACTACTGGTAGCACTACAACCTACATCCTAGTTGATTTGCAGTTTAAGCTCAACCGGACACGCGAGCCTCCGGAATTCGGGGATTCATTTGGGTTCGTTCCACCGAGCGACGATGCTCGTTAGTCGTTACCCTAAGCAGGAAGTGACCTCAATCATCACTCAACACTATTTTACGCCGTAGCGGAGACGGAGACGGGGACAAGCGCCGGCGGGGACACGCACGCTTGTGTTGTTTGCTTGAAAATTCCCGAACGGACTGTTTTCGCGCGTATGTTGTTGCCTCGACGGTAAAGATTTGCAGTAGTGCGACTATTCACACGCTTGGCAAGCAGTAGCAAGCAATCTCCGGAATTGAATTTCACGCCTGGTTATGTTTTTCCGCTGTGACTCGTCCAACGACGACGACTACGACGGCATAATAGAACGACGAAACGAATGAAACGAGAGAGCGTACTCGGCTGAGTGCTAGTTATCTGTGAAGTTGTCCTTATTATCCTCGCCGGTCGGTCGTGCAAGAAGCGCATTAGCTGTAGTAGCACTAGATTTCTGACTGTCAGTCAGTTGAGTTGAGAACGGCCAGACGACTGGAATGTTGGATGGAATGTAGGTTCTCGGATTCCATGCTGGATTCTGGTGATGGAGAGAGGTTTCTTTTTGAAGTGACACACCGAGCATGCATATTATGGCTTTAGATTATGGCAGAAAATGCCGAACGAATATCCGATATTATTTGTTATCAGTTTGCAGTCCGTCTTTGATCACATATCAATTCATTGCTGTCGTTGCTTTATTTTCAGTGTTGGTTATCCCGGATAACTCACAGTGAGATGTACGCGATGGAGGTTTGGCACAAAAACTTTGTTTCCGTTAATCCCTAAAATCATTGTTTCGTGGTAAGTCGATGCAACTATTTAAATTAAAAATTCCTTATCAAATATGTATATCAACACGGTGACCAGTTAATTTAGAGGGTCTTTATATGCTTAAATGATAATCTTGTACTTATGTTATTCCACTATAAAACTGCTCCTTTAAAATTTCATCGAATTATGCTATCGAACTTAGAATTGAAAGACATCCACAGTCTTCCGGGTTCTTCAAAAGAGATAAATGTGATCCCCTCATATCTAATAAATTCCATTTTTATTACTCCCTCACAAACATATTTCACGGAGCGAAAGCAGCCGGTGCTGTGTGTCTGAAGGTGCTGCACAAATTCCATAAATGTAATATATTACAAATCAATCCACTGCGCGCCACGTGATCCCCCGGGGATCACGGATTCCCGGCAGAAGAAAGCGCTATCATTCATGCAAATTTACCCAGCGCCATTACAAAGAAAATGTTTTTCTTCCGCGCCAGCATCGCTCGCTCGCTTTGAGCATTTTCCATCGATTTTCGTTATTCGCTTATTGCATTGTTCGCCGAAAATTCGACGGTTAGCCATCCATTCATGTTCGATGTTCTCCCGGAGTAAACCCGGAACAAAGCTACTGGTTTCACTTTGGGTGGTGGTGGCAGCCCAAGAAAAAAGGTCAGCAAATATAGCGAACCTTGGGAAGAGGGTAGGGGAAAGCTTTACCATGTTTAGTGTATTTCATCTTTACAGTACCTCTACGTACTGCTAGCTGTAGAGCTTTACGGGTCTGCCACACCTACTCCATAATCTTTCCGCTGCCATTTTGGTGGTGAATCTGCTCGCTCGCTGAAAAATGGTTCCCAAAAGGATGGCAGGATGCAGACGCAGCACAATCTCAAGGGGTAGATTTTTTATAAAACTTGCTCCAATAGAATTGGATGTGGTCAGTTTTATGATGGCCCAAATGGTAGAAAAATGGTTAGAAACTGCTTCGTCCAATTGTCTGTGCTAGGCAACTCATCCACACGCTTGCTCTAATGTGTGTGGGCGTTTTGTGTGCTTGAAGAGTGTGTGATTTCAATAAAACTGTAATGGACTTTAGGATATATCCATTAGTTTACACACCCAGCGCGCATTCCGGTCGGTTGGGTTGGGATTCAAATCTGCAATTGTTCCACAGAGTTATGTTTAAAAATAAATCCAGTCCGCCCTTTTAAATAAACATTCTCAGCTCTCGACCCGGCAGCTCCGAATAAATTGTGTTCATTGTTTGGTTTCCGGCGCAGTCCGCGTCCGCTAAAAAAAAACCGTCCGTTTCTTCCTGGGTCTTGATTTTAGTGCTTTCGGTCGTTAAACGTAAATGAGTCCAACAACTGGAACGCTCGCTGCCATTAATGGCGACCGCCGCGGGGCTTTGCTACGTGGACTCTTTTTTTTCATTATTTGACCCTGCTTGATGATGATTCCTGCAGCAGAACAACTCAACGGCGCTACTGCTGCTGCTGCATTCGGTCCGGCTCGTGAAATAATTGAATTACTGTAAAACTCACTCTGCAACGAAATTATTTCGCTAATTGGACCTGTCAATTGGCAGCCCTTATCACGCGATTGTACCTCCGGAAAATTTTCCATTAAAATGTTCCGAGTTCGGCTTCGATTCCGGTGGACAACGGATTCGGCCATCATCAGGGTGACAGCGAGAAGGGTTGTCGGGCCAATAAGAGTATCGGTAGAAGCCGGGGCACGAAAACTTTTTGCAAAACGAAGTAGATCCGTTTTGCTAATTGTATTGATACAATATAGTGATAATTTCGATTTAAGAGGACCTTTCAAGAGTTTTGCAGTTTTATTAGATTGAAACCAATATTTTCTCCATTGTCCATTGTGAGTTAGTTTTACTGAGTCAAGTTTAATTAGAGCATGTTTTAATTTAGTTTAAGACTTCAGTGTCCGGATTCAACTTCAACTTCGCTGAATTTTTCACTGTTGGTCATCTGTGGACTATTTTTAGTTCGTTTTTATATTTTTGTCAATAATGCAATAATTTTTAAGACATTTTGAGGTCTTTGTTGTGTAATTTTAACTGCTGTGGCAAGACGTAAACCGAAGCGAAGGTGAGCGCGTCCAACATATTTTGGCCTGGAAAACTCCGGATGGCGCTTCTATTCTTTTGAACTTAATTTACTCATAGCAAAAATTCTACACGCGAGACAACACAAAAACTATTTATCGCTACCCACGATATCTCATTCGTGCCTGGTGGCCTGACAGCTGAATGTCCGAAGAAGAACAACTCCATTGTCGTTATTATCAATAATCGATAGTAACAGAAATGCGAGAGCGTAGGTGAAAGTGGATCGGGCACAACTTGAGGAAAGGAGCGATTCAGATCTGATCTGTAGAGAAACACTCGACTGGAATCCGTAAGGACAACAAAGAAAAGGTAAACCCAGGGACTGGATGCGATGCAGCTTAGCACGATTGTTGACGAAAACTTGTCCTGGCGCCATGGTGAAAGTCATGGATGGCGAGTAACCGTCGCCAGTGGCGATCTCTGTTTCATTTCTTTGTGGACCGATGTATATGGATATGGACTCTCACCTTCGCTAAGTCTATATTTTTGGCCTAATATCAAGAATTTTTCAGTTTGCCTGAATTTACATTTTTCGCATTAAGCATTTATTCTTCCCCAACACGTAAGTAAGTTAAACTGCAAAACTACAATAGTTCAAAATAATGGTCGCAGTGGTAAAAGTTCCCAAAAGACGAGGAAAGTAAAAATACTGCATGAACGGCGACAAGCCGGACAGTGGAAACTATGTCCGTTCTGATTGCCGCCTAGGAATTGCTTTCCCGAATCACTTTGCGCTGACTATCACCAACACCAATTGCGAACAGATTTGAGTGCATTTATCCAGCTGTCTGCGTTGAAGGCTAGTCAACGACGGATCAGCTATTTACGCTGCCACAGATACTCTAAAAAGGCCGTGAATACAAACTTCCCACTCAACTCAGCATTTGCACCATTGACTTTAAAGCTGCATATGATACCATCGCCCGTAAAGAATTGTGGAAGTTCCCCGGCATTTAATACGGGTCCGAACACTGATGCCGTGGGATTGGATTTTGTTGCTTCTGTTAGATGCCAAAATTTAGCCAATGCACCTCGTTTTGTAGTGATATCGATTGTTCCAAAAACGTGGACCATCAGCGACTGATAAAAAATAAAGTCACGCATTGTCTCTTTAGCTGTGAGGTGCTATTGTGCACGCTCTGATTTTTATTCGTTTTGTTCGCGATTAAAGCCTTTTTCGATCGACGGATTCGTTTCGAGAATCTGATACAGGGCTGTATGACGTAAACGATGGTTCCTCAGAGTTTTCTAACATAAACTATAGCTACCGTGAGAGCAAGTTTACAATAATTTTGCCGCTGAGTCGATTATTACCTGTTGCTGACGTCATCTCTACAAATCGTTTTTATTGGGCTGAATGGTCAGGAAATGGAGATTAATTGCTGCTGTTAATTAATAAATATAAGGCCTGATGAACACCTCAATGGCGAAGTCGCAGAAGAAGGCGGAACGGAAATTAACCTAGGAGCGCCTATGAAAGACAGTAATGTCCTAGCAACTGATCCCCAAGAAGTCAAACGAGAAATCGGGCTGCTGAAGACCAATAAAGCCGCTGGGACGGACCGCCTACCAGCAGAGCTTTATAAACATGGCGGAGAAACGCTAGCAAAGGCTCTACACTGGGTTATTTCGAGGATTTTGGAGGAGGAAAAGCTACAGGAGGAATGGATGGAAGGAGTGGTTTGTCTCATCTACAAAAAGGGTGATCGGCTAGACTGCTGCAACTATCGTGGTATTACGCTGGTAAATGCCGCCTACAAGGTACTCTCCCAGATCCTGTTACGCCGGCTGTCACCGATAGCACAAGGTTTCGTAGGGAATTATCAGGCGGGTTTCTTGGCGGCTCGCGCAACTACGGACTAAATTTTTACTATCCGACGGATCTTGCAGAAATGTCGGGAGTACAACGTGCTCACGCATCACATCTTTATTGATTTCAAATCAGCATACGATTCAGTCGATCCAGACAAGCTTATGGCAGATAATGCACGAACACGGTTTTCCGGACAAACTGACGCGACTGATCAGAGCTACATTGGATCAAGTCCCTTCGAGACGCGGCGAGGGTTGAAACAAGGTGATGGTTTATCCTGCATGCTGTTTAACATCGCTCTTGAGGGGGTGTTCCGACAAGCGGGTATCGAAACGAGAGGCACGATTTTTACCAAGGGTAGCCAACTTCTAGGTTTTGCAGATGACTTCGATATCATAGCCAGGAACTTTGCGACGGCGGAGGCAATCTACGCCAGACTGAACGCGGAGTCTAGCAGAATTGGGCTAAAAATAAATGCCTCGAAGACCAAATACATGAACGGAAGAGGCTCAAAGGAAAGGAAACAAACGCGCGTCTCCCATGGACGGTAACCGTTGACGGCGACGAACTAGAAGTGTTAGAGGAGTTCGTGTATTTGAGATCGCTGGTGACCGTGGACAACAACACTAGTAAGGAGATCCTTACTCTGGTAAACGGCTGAATAATGCGTACCGTCGGTGCCTTGTGCAGGTGTAGGCATAAAATAGACCCTACAGTGGTTCATAGCCTCTTATTCAGCAACTTCTATTTCTACCTCCTCTTGGTACCAGCCGGGATACTAGCAACGTTTATTGAGATCGGGTAACCAACCCCGGTGGAACCCAAGGTCGTATGCCAACAGGAACGAAGGACTTTTTCGAGCTTCGTTGGCCCTCCGGCGAAGCAGGGGGTTGGTGTAGCAGGCTTTGCAAGCCGTCACCACGAACAATACTAAAGCACGGAACGAAGAACAAGGAAATTCTTACTGGAACAATCGGAATAGACCCACGCGACGTAAAAGGACTATGGATTGGAAACTCGGGACGTGGAACTGCTGATCTCTCAACTTCCAAGGGAGCACTCAAGTAACATATTGAAGAGCCGCAAGTTCGACGTCGTAGCGCTGCAAGAGGTGTTCTGGAAGAGCTCAACGGTACGTACGTTCAGAGATGGACATACCATCTACCAGAGCAGCGGCAATGGGGGCAGATGGGGAAACGGGTGATTGTGTGGTGGCCAATCAATCCTCGAATGTGCAGGTTGAGAATCAAGGGCCGATTCTTCAATATAAGCATCATCAACGTGCACAGCCCTCACCTCAGAAGTACCGATGACGACAATGATGAATTCTACGCGCGGTTGGAGAGAGAATACGACTGCTGCCCAAAACATGATATTAAAATCGTCATCGGGGATTTCAATGCTTAGGTCGGCCAGGAGGAGGAATACAAACCGGTGATTGGAAGGTTCAATGCACACCAGCGGACCAATGAAATCGGTCTAAGATTTATCGACTTTGCCGCCTCCAAGAATATGGCCGTACGTAGTACCTTTTTCCAGCACAGAATCCATCACAAGTACACCTGGAGGTCACCAAATTAGACAGAATCCCAGATCGACCACGTTTTGATCGACAGTCGGCACTTTTCAGACATTATCGACGTCAGATCCTATCGAAGCGCTAACGTTGACTCGGACCACTACTAAGTGACGGTTAAGATGTGCCCAAGACTCTCCGTTGTGAACAACATTCGGTACCGACGCCAGCCTCGGTTAGATCTCGCGCGGCTGAAGCAGCCAGACGTCGCCGCAAACTACGCGCATTCACTCGAAGCTGCGCTGCCGGAAGAGGACGAGCTGGACGAAGCCCCTCTCGAGGACTGTTGGAACATTATCAAAACAGCCATCAGCAGTGTAGCGGAGAGCTCCATCGGGCATGTTACCCGGAATCAGCGGAACGATTGGTTTGACGATGAATGAGGAGGGTGATGGATGAGCCGAACGCTGCGCGGGCGGCCAATGTGAGCAGAGCCACATGTCACAACGTGGAAAGACACAAACAGAAGAAGATGCAGCGAAACCAAATCTTTCGGGAGAAAACGCGCTACCTGGAAGAGCAGTAATATGCAGAGTTGGAGCGGCTGCATCGTTCTCAGGAAACGCGAAAGTTCTACCAGAAACTGAACGGATCCCGCAAAGGCTTTGTGCCGCGAGCCGAAATGTGTCGGGATAAGACTGGCAGTATTCAGACGGATGATCGTGAGGTGACCGATAGATGGAAACAGCACTTCGACGAACACCTGAATGGCGCCCAGGCGGAGAACCATGGCGGCGAGGAAAACGAAATCGACGGAGCAACAAACGGGGAAGAGATGCCAGCCCCAACGATAGGCGAAGTTAAGGAGGCCACCATGCAGCTAAAGAACAACAAGTCCGCTGGAAAAGATGGCATCGGAGCGGAGCTTATTAAAATGGGACCAGAAAAGCTGGTCGTTTGGGATATGGAACACACGTAAACCCTCTGCTGTAGTTCTGTAAATTGAAAAAGATGACTGAAACTGAAATCCATGCCGTCATCGATTGTTTTGCTCGACATTTGAAAATTTTAGATCAATTGGTAGAAGTGTCTACACAGGTTAGGAGGCGATGGTGGTGACACAGCTATTAGTATCGAAACTGGACGATGGCGCGCAGAAGGATTGAAAAGAATTCGCTGTGGAGAAAAAGCAATCTGGATACCTTCACGTAATGGAATTCTTGGAAAGGCAAACTCGCATTCTTGCTACGATATCGGTCAATCAATCTGCCGAAAGTCATCGTGCTTCATCTTTCTTTACTACACCGTTCAAAAAATCCGTGCCGAAACTGTCCGTCCAAACAGCTTCAGAAAACGCGTTGCTGAAGTGTGTGTCGTGTGGTCAGACTTGATTTTGCTCATCTTACTTTGCCAGTAAAACACCGAGAATCGAGATTGATTACAGAGGACGGCATAGGTCTGCTTGTGGTGGATTTTATTATATCAGCAATTGTCCTGATCTCGTAAAAATGGGAAGCTGCATATGATACCATCGACCGTGAAGAATTGTGGAAATTTCCCGGTAAGCCAATCAGACTGTGTGCGGTAGTTTGATGCACTCCTTCCGAGTGCCCCCCGTGCAGCATACATTCTCTCGATTAGATTGGATGCGGTTCCAGATCGTAAACTCCAACAAACAAAAAAAACAAAATCCGCTCAACACCGGATTGCAAGCAAATTTTATCTCCGAAAGGTTATATCCGACAAGACCTTGGCGTTCCAGGTTTTCCCCGAGCAGACCCGGCCGTGATTTTTGGCACACTTATACTATATTCTATTCTAAGTTACGTATTTTGATAGTATCAAAAAGTTTGAGAACATGTCAAACCAGTTAGATGAGGTTTGTAGTTTAATAAACTGATTTTAATGGGGTCACGACACATAGTCAATTATATCTGGCAAACCATATGATGCAGATATTTAGTATCTTAGGCAAAGTTTAATGAAATTCAAAGATCTACAACTTTGCCGAACACAGGAACATGCTATCTAGTTCCTATGAAAAGTTAATTTTTACAAATGTGTTATCCCCTTAATACCCAATTATATGAAAGTGTCAACAATTGCAGAATACTTTTTTAGGGAACTTCTCCGAAGACACCTAAGCTCAAAAACGTAAAGAAAAGCGAGAAAAGACTTTTGCCCACCTTTTTCCAGAATGGTCGCACTGTGCGGTCCCCGTATGACACAAGCTCAAATCCGGCAAGAGTTCTGACCTTTGAAAGGTAGTGAACGGCAATTCATATTTTTCGCAATTATATTCGCTACTTTCGAAGTAAGTCGGCGTCAGTTTCACAATCCCCTGGTCAACTCCCAAAGCCTCGTACTTGTGTATTCGCTGTCACCGAAGTCGACTATTGCGTCCCGCTCTGAAGCCCGTACATAGTAAAATAGCATCCCAAAAGGTACACATCGCCATTTTCGTGTGCTTCAGGACAAAGGCTGTTCACCTCGAGCTAACAGGGGATCTTACTACTGCCGCTTTCTTAGGCGTCTTGCGACGCATTATATCCTGTCGAGGTCTCCCTACCGAGATACATTCGGCTAACGGCCTCAACTTTCAGGGTGCCAACAACCACCCGCGAGAGCTTGATAATTTGTTGAATGATCCGTCTACGTCGGTTGAGATCGCCAATGAAATTTCCCAGCCAACGTGGCATCGCGTGGAAGTTCATCCTGCCGCGTGCACCTAATTTCGGTGGCCTCTGGGAGGCTGCCGTGAAGTCTGCAAGGATGTCACTCATTCAAGTTCTGGGTTGACGATAACTTTTATTCGAAGACAGACAACGATTCTTACCTAGGTCGCATCATTAAAGTTTTTCCGGATCCCGAATACTGTATGATAATTTTGAATTTCATTAGTGTCCACTTCGTAGACTTTGAATGAAGCGAGCTACCAGTTCCCTTTCTAGGCACTCAGTGTGTAACTATCAAGAGCGACAGCAAGAAAGAAAGTTAGTTTTATATCTTGCTAATGTATCCGTCGTTAGTTAAACATCTCTGCTAGGTTCTCATGTTTTTCTTTGGCTGCTAAAATTTTAGTTTTAGTCGAAGAACGTCCTTCTTAGCTAGCCTTAAAATGATAAATTGCTGCGAATCCATCTTCTAGAACAATTTTTCACACATTTTTTCGAGAAGAAAAACACTTACACAAACCCACAACTGAGAAGAAAAACATTGCTTTTGGTACACATAATTCAGCATGGATGAGAACGAACGTCTGCTTCACATTCCCAAACACTAAACGATTTTAACCGTCGCATCTCGCGTACTCGCAAAACATTCACAAAGCATATGGAGTAGAAAGTGCTTTCAAACCAGCCACAATTTCGCGGTTTCTTCGCGTACAGTACAGAACCATATAAAACAAAGTTGTTTATTATTTTCCAAGCAAGAATAAAACGGCTTCCAACCAAGTTTGCAGCAGCAGAAAAAAACAACAAACCTGTCTGTCAGTGTGTTTATGCTTCTTTCAGTTTCAGCCCCTCCCCAAAACCCGGACCGGCCGACCGACCGACCGGCCGGGGAATCGAGCTTTAAATTTTAATGAAGTAATAATGATTATCATAAAGTTGGCCCTTGCCATGGGCCATGGAATAAACTCCCGTCTGCGTCCGCTTTCGGCTATTTCGGAGGCTCGCAATTTTTCCTTCTCACAAAAAATTGCTCAGCTCGCCATCTACTGTTGAGTTTATTACAGCATGACAATTCAGCTCGACAGACTATCATTGAAATTACACTATGCCTTTCGATAGTGCCATTTTTTAACGTTACGATTTTTATCTTTCAATTTGACGTTTTGGAAAATTTTGTTCTATACCATAAAGCTTTAAGCGAATTCTCACGCAACCGCCTAACCGGGGTGGATAAATTAGACGTAGGATTTCGGCGGCTTCGAACATAAGCTGGTTGGCATCTATCATCCGAAATGAAGATGGAACGTTGGAAATTCCCAACAGCTGCTGGTCTGCGCTCGTAGCATTTCATTTACCCATTCCAAACTGCGGGGGGGTGGTAAGCACGCATATAGCCGGAGGAAAATTCGCATTTCAAGAAACTTTTCACCACCTCCTTCTCCGCTCCGCTACTGGCTGAATTCTTTATCATCGGCATGGCTGCCAGCCGCCGACGGAGGCAGTCATTCTCGTGCCGTCGAATGAGAAATCGTTTTACAGTTTTGCTCCGGCAGAGGATTGTCATTCATTCATTGGGTAGTGATTCGACAGAATTCCGGTTCGGCCGTGGTGACTGAGCGGAAACCACCACCACCGCACAGAGCAGGAGGAGCGTGAAATTACAGGCCTTTGCCTCGCCCGCCGCTGAAGCAAGTCTTCGTCGGCAAGGATAACTTATTTAGTTGGATTGTAAATCACTATCTGTTGCGCTGTGGGTCGATACCTAATGCCCGGCAAAATTTGCCATAGTCGTTGTACTACTGGAATGGTATGAGCATGCTTTCGAAAAACAATTCCAAAGGAAAATAATAGCTATGCTGTGTAACATATTTGCCGGGTTTGGAGTTATGTTCTTCGATGCGTGGGCTTCATGACCCTTCTCAGTTCCTTGTGTGTTCTTTTCAAGACAAGTTGGGTTGGATTTTTTTCTCCCACAAGAAGGGTTGATGAAGAATTTGATTTATGAAAAAAGAAAAAGTAAGCCTGTTTTCTTCATAAATTTAAGAAACGGAAGTGTTCAATGAAAGAAAATGTCAAGAAGTTTCTCTTATTTTCCTTACCTATGGAATAAATTTTGTTTGTTCAATCGTCTAAGGCACACTAGGAATTCCTGTTAAATTTTTTACAGACGATTGATTAAATTCCTCAAATAAAAAAATACTACCCAAGCCTAACGTCTGCTTTGGTTTTATGGTTCTAAAAAATGTTCCTTTTTGAACAATTACATACCTATTAATATTCTATTACCCACAAATCACCATACTCCTCCATTACTTCATCGGCCATGGAAGCGCACGCTCGCTCATCGAAATCACGCAGTTCAGTGCGAATGCGAACAAGTGAACGGGTGAGCTATTATCGCAAGAAATTGAGCGGTAGTGCACTCGCTCACCCGCTGGAGCTAGTTCACCTATCACTAGTGGATAAATATTGAATCAACTGCGAGAGAGGTGGTAAGCACTGGGCGTAAAGTACTATATTTTGTCTACAAAACAAAACATTTTCCATTAGAAATTTAAAGTTCAAAGAAAGCTCGACAGAAAATCAATTGACTGTGCAGTGTAACAGCTAGTTGGATGCCGAATGCCAGCAAGTGGTAAATTAACACAATCAGACCAGCAGTCGCATGACCAGTACAGGGCTACATGTCCGAACACAGAGAGATATAGGCTGGCCAGGGCTGCGGAATAGAATTCAGCGTCTCGAAAGCTCGAGTACGAAGAGCACGAGATCGCCAGCAAATAGGAGCCTGGAACGACACACTTGTCATGCCTATGATGGGCAATGATAGTGCTGTCAACTAGCGTTTTGATAAAAACGGTGGTAGCCACCTGATGAAACGAACACTTCTATACGAAGATGCGAAGTCCTTCACCGGCGAGTACTATCAGTTAGATACGTTAGACTACTAGATAGGCTCCGGAAATACGACTTGTACACTCATCATCTGTTTGTTGATTTTAAGGCGGCGTACGATTGAGTCAAACTAAATGAGCTGTGGCAAATAATGCTAGAACTTTTGCAAATATATTAAGAATGTTAGGGCCTCGCGTTTGATACCAAAATAATTGAGTTCTGATGACTTATCTGGTTAAAATCGTTCTTAATTATTGTAAATTTTATTGTGTTGTATATGATTGGTCATAACTTTACTATTGAACCAATTAAAATCCAATTCAATTAAAAAACAATATAATAGTGGTCTATGAGGCGAATAATTGACCCCTTGAAAAAGCACATTTTTAAACAATATTTTTGAACTGTCTGATTTCTTGAAATAAAACTCTTCCAATAGGAATAGGAAGTCGGAAGGCACCTAAATTTCAATTCAACGCTCCGCTGCGATTAAACCAATTGGTTTATTCGGAGTATATTAGCGGATTAAGTACACAACCTCTAACACCCTCTACAAACGACTAAACAAATTATCAGTAATGTAAGATACATTTTCGCCTCGTCGGTACATCCATAGAGAAAGTGAAAAAATTAAAAACAAAAATTACACAAACACAACACGGAATTAACGTTCACAGATGTCATTCTACCAGAGAAACAGAAAAATGTAGTGTACCCGGTACCATGTGGAACAGACGATGGGAAAAACCTAAATCGTACAAACCGATAGGAAGCCACAAACCAGGATAGCAGAACACGAAACGGCTCACTGGTGAAGGCTAAATAAATACTATGTGAATGTGGCGGGAATAGTATAAGAATGTAAGATTTCTGTGGGATGCGGAGATTCCCTATGAAAATTATAATTCGCGAATATTTATTGTCGCTAATGCCTAACTATTATGATGTAATGGCAATAAATATTTGCAGATGACAGACGATAGCTGAAGAATAGTAGGCAGAAACGTTACGCAGTATAACTGTCGGTTACATTATTTCACCGAACATATACCACCAGAATGGAATGATTGAGGGGGCAAATAACACCCGCCAGAAAGTTGCTCACTTCATGGGGGAAATAAAGCTAGAAAAACGGCTCCTGATTTCAAATCCGAAAGTTGCCTCCCTTTACTGCCTCCCCAAGATACATAAAAACCCATTGGCTATGAGACCCATCTCGTCTAATGTCTGCACACCTACTGAAAAAATAGCCGCTTGGTTAGTAGGCGAGATGAGAAAATACCCCATTAGGCACGGATCAAGTGTGAAGAATTCGCTAGAATTGGTAGCACAAATCCAAGATACAGTTGTACGACGGGGAGAAATTCTGGTTTCGTTCGATGTTAGTGCTCTATTTCCGAGTGTGCCAGTCCCCGCTGCTATAAAAAGCTTACGGGAACATTTAGAGAGAAATCGGGCTCCCCCCATTCACATCGAAGCCTACATAACGGTGGTGAAAGAATGTATGAGCCAGAACTTCTTCACATTTAGGGAAAAAATCTTCAAACAAGAATTTGGCCTTAGTATGGGGAGTAAACTCTCACCCCTCCTGGCTGAAGCGTTCATGAGTGACTTTGAAGTCGAATTGGGAAAGGAAAAGCTTTTCCCCAGAGTCTGGAAACGGTATGTCGATGATGTTTTCGCGATCGTAAAAGAAAGACACCTGCCGCAAACTCTAGATTTACTAAATTCTCGATACCCCACCATAAAATTTACAGTGGAAAAAGAAGTGGATGGAAAATTACCTTTCTTGGACCTGTTAATAACCAAGAAACAGGACAACACTCTGAAATTCGGAATTTATAGAAAGCCAACATCCACAGATCGATACATCACATCTGATTCCAATCATTTTGGTGCCCAAAAACAAGCGGCCTTCCATTCCATGGCACACCGTTTTGTCTATATCCCTATGGAAGAAGAAGACTTCATAGCAGAAAAAGAAAATATATATAAAGCTGCCAAAATTAATGGATACGACAAACAGTTTGTCGACAGAATCATCCGGGTACATGAACGCAAGAAACATAAACAAAATGTAACCACACTACAGCCAGAGAGGGAGAACATCGAAAGAATCTGCATACCGTTTTATCCCAAAGTCACAAACCCGATAAAAAATATTTTAAAACGACATGGCTATCACGCAGTTTACAAAAGTAATACTACCATACGTGATTCACTGTGCAACGCGAAGGATAAGGTTCCTACCAAAGATAGGTCAGGAATCTACCAAATCAATTGTAAAGACTGCCCGTCAATATACATTGGCCAAACTCGTCGTAAAATCCAAGCCAGGATAAAGGAGCATAGGAATGCAACAGAGAACAAACGCATAAACGACTCCAGTGTGGTGATGCATGCCATTAGTCTTCAACATCAAATAGACTGGGACAGTGCAAAAATGTTAAAAAATGTGAGAAAATCGTCACACTTAAATGCCTGGGAGTCTATGCAAATATCTACAGCTGAGCAACCGCTAATGAATGAGGACGATGCTCCAATAATATCGCCGCTCTTCAGTTTGACTAAGTTATGGATGTAAATGCTCCATCTCTTCAAGATAATCAGTTGGACATCACCCCGTTGATGGGAAACATATTTCCCGAAACCGGTCGGTTTAAAAGGTAAACTATCCGTTTGTAAAAACTATTAGTGTTATGTCCCGTTCACTAAATATTGAGATATACAACCAGGCCATAAAATATATTTAGCTTTGAATTGGTTTTATGGCAAGTGGAAGCTGTCAAACGTGCACAGTAAAGGATGTGACACATGGGCGTAGCGACGGGGGGGGTTTTGGGGGTTCAAACCCCCCCCAGGAGAAAATTTGTTATACACTTTCAAGCTTGAAATTTCACAGCCAGCTGTTGTTTAAAGTATAGGAAAATGTACGGGGCTGATTGTACGATCCCCGTCGGCGTCGTGAACTTAGAGCCGGGGTGGTTTGTGCTGTTTTAAGCCCCATTTAATGCGATCTTGAGTTACTCGTCGTCCATTTTCCAGGTATCTCTGAAGTCGCAGTTTTTACTTAAAAAATAAAAAATGTCGCTTTAGACCTGGACGAGCCATCTCGCACGTTGAGTCGCTATGTGCCGGTGTCGGTGGGGTTGTTTTATAGAACCGTTTTCCTTACGACGTGACTAGTTCACTGTACTTTACCCCAAATGTACGTTGGTAATCTTCCCGAGCAGTGTATGTTGCCTTCCCGATCAAATGAAAATATCAAATTTATAACAGGATGAGTTCTAAATAACAAATATTTTATAACAAAATCTCCTCTGCGTTTTGTTATAAACTTGGTCTCGTTAGTAGTTCAAATAACAGAAATTGTAACAAAATTTGCTCTAGGCATATCACAAATATATCAAATTATGATATAATTTGATCTAGTTTATAGCAAGATGAGTAACAAAAACTAGTATTCTGTCTTGCTGTATAACCAAATTGTAACAAAGCGTGTTATAAGTAACAGAACGAGATAGAATCTTGGTAGAAAATTTTGTGTGTCTTAAATTTTTCTATCACATTTATAACAAAGTTTGATAGAAATATCAACTTGAGCAACAATTCTGTAAGATTTTTGTTAGAATCATCTGATCGGGTTTGATTCATGCACCTCCGCTACTCTTCGCTTTCAGCTTGCACTTCGTCAAATGCCGTCCGCAAAGGCGCGTAAGTCCTCCGTGAGCATGGTCTATCGGTCTAATAGGGGGTTTGTACATTGTCAGGTTCCTAAGGTGGCTTATGCCTCTTAATCGCAGCGTTTGGCGAAGCTCAAAGTAGGCCCGTTGTCCTGCTTGAATATGCCGCTGGATCTCCTTATTTGTGTTGTTATCCGCGGCTACCAGCGATCTCACATACACGAGCTCATCTACGACTTCTGGATCGTCGCCGTCAACGATTACCGTCCGCGAAAAAAGCACGTTCGTCTCATTTGATCCGCGTTAAATCAGACCAGACTAAATCGCAAAATTTAAAAGAATGAGTTAATGACAGCAAACGTTCAAGAATTTTCTAAGCTACATTTTACTCTAATAAGACTACATAAATGTTGCAAACAGTCAGTGTTATGAGATGATTTCGAACAATTGATAGTTACAAACCATACAGAGCAGCAAATTTTGAACGCGTTTTTCTCGAAATAAGATTTTTGTCACTTGGCTCGGTCTGACTTAACAGCGACCATTTGAGCTATTATCATTCATGTATTTGGTCTTCGACACGTTGATTTAAAGCCCAATCCTGCAAGGCTCCGCCTTCAGTCTAGTACAGATGGTCGGTGTTAAGTCAGACCGAACCAAGTGACAAAAATTTGAATTCGTGAAAAACGAAGTCAAAGTTTGCTGCTGCTGTGTAGTTGAAAGCTATCGATCGTTCGAAACCATTTCATATCTCTGGCTGTTTGCAACATTTGTTTGATCTTATTAGAGTAAAATGTAGCTTACGAAATTCTTAATCGTTTGCTGTCATTACCTTATTATTTTAAATTTTGCGACTTGGTCCGGTCTGATTTAACACCGACCAGATGGCCTTCGTCGTGGCAAAGTTTCTGTAACCTGCTTAGCCACCTGGCAAAGTCATCTGCTTAGCCAAGAAGTTTGCTACATTTACTAAGAATCAAACCTCTCTTTTCGAAATCTGATCGTCGGATCACCTTACGAGCGATGTCGAGAATCATACAGCATAAGTTGTTCTTCAGCACTCTCGCTGCGTCTTGAAGAGACTCAGTTCTATGGATTTTAACAGCCTCTTCCAGCCGAGATTCGAACATACAACGTACCTCAATGCCGGCTGGGAAGCCATAACTTTAACTCTGTTATTTCCATTTGATTTTTTGTCTGATGAGCAAAGCAAAGCCGTGGGATTAAACGTCCTTTCTAAGACAGGACAGTTACCGGGCTAGTACAAAAATCCTACTCACTCTATCTAGCAGCACCGCCTAGCCGAGATTTGAACATGCGACGACTGATTTGTTGACCCAGCATCGTACCTCGAAACCAACTAGGCGGCATTTGTCTGATGCAGAACACTCAATTTCAACCAAAATAGTTTTTAACTGAAAATAATACTCCATTTCCTGAATAAGCTGCTTACGGTTATACTATGTCAGATTTGTTTTGGTAAAACCCCCCCCAAGGAACTTTTCTGGCTACGCCCATGATGTGACAATTGAAATTTGGTCGACTTATACACTCAAGTCGCTTTTTACGCGAAGGATACGTCCCGCGTAAATCAAAACCGCGTAAAGAAACCGCGTAAATTTCGAAAATCGCGTAAAAAACCGCGTAAATTTCGAAAATCGCGTAAAAAAACCGCGTAAATTCCGAAAACCGTGTAAAAAAAACCGCGTAAATTCCGAAAACCGCGTAAAAAACGCGTAAATTCCAAAATTCGCATAAAAAAACCAAAATTTTGCGTAATAAGAAACTTTGTGGATTTCAACACTACGCGAAAAAATAGACGTTTTGAGCACATCCGCGTAAATTCCGAAAATCGCGTTAAAAAACCGCGTAAATTCCAAAATTCGCGTGAAGTAAACCAAAATTTTGCATAATAAAAGTCTGTAGATTTTAACACTACCCGAAAAAATAGACGTTTTAAGCACATCCGCGTAAATTCCGAAAATCGCTTTAAAAAAACGTGTAATTTCCGAAAATCGCGTAAAAAAACCTCGCAAATTCCGAAAACCGTGTAAATTCCGAACTTCGCGTAAAAATAAATTAAAATTTTAAATTAAAATTAAAAATTTACTAAAACTAAAATTTAATAGACTAGAGAGAGCTGTAACCGAAAAAGGCAGAGAGGAAAGTCGGAATGGGGGAGGGAACGAATGAGGCAGTAGTGGATTTTATCACCCCATTAGGGCCAAGTTGTAACCTTCGATCGCAAAGCAGGCTTCTGCCGTGCTCTGCAAAATATCTCAATTCTCGGCGTTTTACTGCCAAAGCGCAGAAGACGAATCGATTTTCTCTCTCTCAGTCCGATGTTACCTTCTCCGACGCAACAAGTTCTGTTTTGCTTTTGTAGTGCTTTGCTCTGCCGGCAAGTGAACATCAGTTTGGTTTCATCTTTCTTTTTCTACCGGAGCGCTACCGAATGCATGCTCTCAAGATCACGGAGAAAATCGTTTCAATCCATATAATTGCCTATCGCATATTCTCTTTGTGACACGGAACGAATAGTCTCGTGTCTCCAGGTCCAGTGTGCGAAGAAAATATTAGCTCTGCTTGTCGTTGTACTTCTTCTGCGCAAGATGAGTGGTCGTAAGAGAGCACAGTATTCAGGCATCGTTCGGAGGGAGAGGAAACGGTTGACCAGAAAACGAAAGCACTTGATCGTTGTGAGAAGAAGATTGCTATGCCTCTGTATGCATAAGATGAGCAAAATGAAGCCTGCTCCTGAGCAACAGAAAACAGACAAAACAAGACACGTAATGAGCAGTTGAACAGCGAAACCAAAGAATAATGAGCGATTGAACAGCGAGCGATCAAACAGAATTTGAAGCAAAAAATTGATCGCTCTACAAATAAACGCTGTTCGTGAGGGACGAGACGGATTAGTAATTTTGGAATTAAAACCCAATGAGGCTGTCAACTCGGTGTTGGCAATGCATATGTCGTCACCGTTTCAAAACCAATACGACGAAGGTTAAAAATTGTTGGAATGTGTGATGAGATGTCCGCCGCAAAAGCCTTAAAAGAGCGAAACAGTGTGTCGAGTAGTTAGAGTTGAAGGTGGTTACACGATATGGAATTAACAGTTCATTCATTTTTATTGATTCAGAAAGAGTGAATGTCGGATAGGAACGATGCCGAGTGCTAGAATGCCTTGGAATCGTACGCTGCTTCAAATGCTGCGATTTCAATCATAAAAGCACGCATTGCACTAAAAGTGAGACGTGCAAGATATGTTGGTGCTCATAAAACATTTCTGTGAAAGTTGAAAACAGGGTGGCAACTACCTGGAAAAACCTGGAAAACCTGGAATTGTCAGGGAATTTGAAATTACTTGGAAAAACTTGGAATAATCAGGGAATTTTTAACAAAATCAGGGAATTTTTCAAACAACCCAAATGATCGATTCATTGAGTATTCAAGAATACTTAGAAATAGATAAACAAGTACGGCACACAAGCGATAGATTGGGTTATCGATACTTAGCTCAATGTTTTGCAAAGGGCCTTATTCTGTTATATAACAAATTTAGTTTGCGCGTTTCGTTTGGCGTTAGTCAATCGAATGACTGAAGTTTCAGGGTGGACATTGTGCGGCATGTAACACAATTCGCAGAACATCGAAGTAAATGCCAGTGGCACCGCAGCGAAATTCGGTTTTCGAGAAAAATGTTGGAGAAATTCCACTGACTCACGGCAGTACATAAACTTGCCATACTGTTGTAACAAGTTGTAACCGAAATGCGGATGTAACGACCCTACCTTCCACGTTACGAATTTTTGGCTCTATCTTGGACCCGGAAGAGTAAATCCCGATCAATCCATGCAAAGTGAAATAAGCCGCGTTGGTCAGAAAGTAGAACAGCCACCAGTGGTAAAGCGAAATTAAAAATTAGCTCAATTAAACTGCTTTTTTGCATGGCTTATGGCTCGAAAAACGAAAATTAAACATACGAACATTTCCGCGTGGCTGGCAAGAAAAGCACCCCGGCGGGTTCGAGAGCTAGCCGCAATGGGCACTAAAACTCCGCTTGCGCCTGAGTCTGCGAATAAACTTGCGCGGGAAAAAGAACAGATGAGGAACTCACGGGAGGATTGTAATTTGCTGGTCGGCAGAATAAGAGAAAGTGATTGAAGAATTCGCCTAGGGAAATAGAGTAGGTGGGGAAATTTTTCTCAATACCTCGTAGATTGATAAACAATTCATATATCAATGATCGAAACACATTTTCAGTTAAAATTATATCGCAATATGAAACCTAGAATTTTATTAAACACCGGGAAAACCTGGTAAAATCAGGGAATTTGGTTTTTCGTATCCAGTTACCACCCTGGAAAATAAATGTGATAGCGGTGTTTTGCGAACTCAAAGGACTCAATATAATTCTGTGATATCAAATTCCAAAGCAGTAAATATTGGTGTACCACAAGGTAGTGTGCTAGGTCCTGTATTGTTTATTTTATATATTACCGACTTAAAGAGAATAGTGATATAAATTTAAAAAACTGAACTCGGATCTACTAATGTTGGCTAAATGGTTAAAATACAAAAAACTGAAGTCAAATATTTACAAAACCAAATACATGGTGATCACTAATAAGTCAATGAGCTGTGAAATTGTGTGTACATAATCATTTGTTGCATCGTGTAAGTCAAATTAAATATTTGGGTGTTCTGATATATGATAAATTGAAAGCCAAAAGCCATTCCACGTAATCCGTAGAAAACCCGATTCGCGACTGCAATTCGTCGTTTTACTTCGCGGCTTACATCGTTATCCCATGTACCAAAGCACATGAATTTCTCCACTACATCATGTCGTTCCCCATCCAGCTCCAACTGGATACAAATACCATTTGGATTCGCACGTTTCCTACCAGCAACCATGTACTTCGTTTTAGCGGTATCATTGGTAACCCAGTCTCGCTGGTTCCCATTTAAAAGGCATAAAGACGTCTTCCATAGCTCTATGGTTGTTTCCGATGATATCGTTTTCATCTGCAAAACCAAGAAGCATGTGAGATTTTGTGATGACACTCCTATTCCTTTTCACGTTTGCTCTTCGTATTATACCTTTCAAGGCAATATTGAATAGCAGGTTAGAGAGTGCACCCTCTTGCTTCAGTTCTGTTATTTTGACGCATGATTTTGACCTATCCAGGGTAAAACTAGTTTTGTCGGAAAATAATATTCTAGCATTATCTGCCACAGATCATTTCGTTTGACTGAATCGAGCGCTTTTTTAAAGTCCACAAACAGATGATGGGTCTGCAAGTTGTTCTCCCGGAACTTGTCTAGTAGGGGAACTGTGGGTAAGACGGACGGGTGGTTGATTCTACCAGTTAAGCATTAAAATTCGTACATGTTTTGATGGGCATCCAACCATCTTGCTATCTCATGATGTCTGAACGTTTCAATCAGCATTTAAAACTTTCCAATTTTGATAAAGTACAAAAAAACTAAAAATTGGACATGATTCTTCGTTTGGATGTCCATCGGAATTAAGCTTTTTGAGTGGTTTAATTCCAAAATGTTGCCCATAGCATGAGGTATTTCGATTTAATACCTTTTCAAGTAACGTCTGCATTGAAATAATACGTAATTTCATTTGCGTATGCAAAATTGTGAACACTTTAAAAAAAACGCTGCACCACTATATTTTACGTATTTAATTTGTTAAGGGTCAAAAATAATAATATGCGCTCAGTTGGGGCGATTCACAATACCTGTCCATCTTACCTCCACACATTGTCCGTTTCACCCGCAGCACTAAAAAAGTTCACTTTTTCGGACCATTTTTAAAACTCAAAATACACATTGAAAAGCATTTTTTGTTGAATATTTCACTAGCTCCTTTTGAAAACAATATGTTGAACTGAAGTAAACTGTATTTAGGTTTTATAAATCATTAGTTCTCTGTATTATATTAGCTATTCTTCTTAACCTGTTCGTCTTACCCACAGTTCCCCTAATTGAGGCAGGGTAAACATCTGAACTGTCCGCAAGCCGTAGTGCCGATAAAAAGTGTGGCCCGACGCTTTCCAGCGAAAACCTAACTTGTGTGAAAGTGCCCTCTACTAACGGGTACCAACTAAAATTTTGGAATTTTTTCGCGGCCCTTATGCTCAACAACAAACGATCTCAGAGAGAAATGAGAATATGTATGTGTTAGCTCTCTTTATTTCCTCTTTTTGTTTATATTTTTTGTTTTGTTTATGCTTGCCCAGTTTTGCTAAAAATGGCGTCGAAACAAGAAGCATTTCGGGAGCGCGTTGTACATTTCGTGTACAACAGATATCTCGGCAAAAAGTATACGGTACAACATTTAAAAAGCAAATATGTTGCGGCTTCGACTATTCACCATATTCTAAGATGCCCAACTACTACTCGCAAGCAAGGTAGTGGAAGACCAGCCAAAATTATGGACGCAAAAGGACATCGTTCTCTTTCTCGTTTCTTCAACAACAAGCCCTCTGGTTTGGCTATCAATTAAGATGCACTAGAGGAATGTTTGAAAAAAATTTTGATCCCGTTTCTGAAAAAAAAACATGCAGATGGACAATACGTGTTTTGGCCAGATAGAGCTTCATCGTATTGCATTAAAAAAAACACAAGCGTTCCTGAATAGTCATTCGATCTCATTTTTACCCCAAAACCACGACCTGAACTATCTGGCTCAGTGCGCCCAATCGAAGATTTCTTCGGGATTTTGAGTTCCTTGGATTTTAAATGTACACTAATTTTTTTCAACAAAGGATAATGTATCTTTAATTTCGGTAAATCAGATCTGAGAAAAAAATTCCAAAATTTTAGTTTCCACCCGTTACCGTGCATCAAGCTAAAAAACGAGCCAGACTGTCGACTTATCAGAAAGCAGTCACTACTAAATTGCGACAATTAATGAATCAGGACAGCCCAAACTCAATCTTCGAAGCTGTATACGACGATACTGTTGGAGTTAGATTGTTAGTTGTGATTGTAATGGACGCCAAACGAATTCGTCGGCAGGAGTTCTGTACGCAACCGAAACGAAAATGGCAAACATTTTTATGCATATGAAACTAGCAAAGCTCGCTAAGAAACGTTCATTGGCGTGACTTGAAAGGCGATATTTTCAACGTCATAAACAGTTTTCAGAGTGTTGAGTTTTTCAACAGAAACCAGCAATTCAATTAGTGTGTATGTTGTAATAAAATGTTTTTATAGATTTTAAGATATATGTAAACCGTGGATATTCGAAGATAGCAAATGAAAAGGGCTACCTTCACGCTATCAAGACAGAAATAAACAAACAAGGCGACATCGCAACCGAGACCGTCAACCACGATTTTCACGTGAACAAGTGTTTGTAAAACGTGAGCTGCCTTTCCTGAAGCAGTACGAGTGTTCCGTGCTGTTTTGGCCTGATCTAGAATCATGTCATAACTGAACAAAGGCCATGGACTGGTCGTATGCCATCAACAGCGCACGGATTGTGTCTAAAGATGAGGATCCTCCCAACACGCCAAAGCTCCGCCCGCTCGAGAAATATTGTTGAGCCATCATTAAGCAAAACTGTTTGGAGGGCAGAAGCAGTTTGAGGCAAACTGGTGATTTGCGGTGAACAAAGTGGACTGTTGGTAGGAGTTAATTTGTATTTTGTACCAATTAAACTTTAAAAATTTAAATGATTTGTTTTGTTTAAAGGAAGATTTAATCAATTTATACGCCTTCTTAATTGATCTTTGATCTTAAACACCCTCCACAGCAATAGATTAAATTAAAGGACTAATTACCCTCATTCCTCAACATGAAATTTTGTCAGCTGAGGAAGCCAAAGCTGTTTTTTACGTTATTTACAAACAATTAATACCAACATTGCTGCTGCAAAATTTAGATCTGAAACGTATCTAAGACAATGCAAGACACCCTGGCAATTTACGAGCGTTCTGAGTATCTACTCTTCTAGCTACATGCTACAGAAACTTTCCGTTTCTCGTAATAATAGTCCATACGTTCTCCTTGGTATTCCCATGGTGCAAATTATTTCGATTGAGTTTCGTATAATGTCTCCAGTTTACCTCCGCAGAAGCCGGGAGAAACCATTCCAAACAAGTAACTGACTGGCTGACTGGAAAGCAGGAAACCGTATGAAAACGAGCATAATTCCTTGGAATGCGGAAAACACTCCTGGCTTATATCGTAAAGCGATCAACTCGTGGGAATTGCATCCGCATCAGGCCGCATGTTTTCTCCGTTCTCGGTCTGGAAGCTACTACTATGGGTCTCTCTGAGTGTGTGTGTTGTAGGCGTCAACGGACCGACCATACGGTTACACTCAAGTAGAAGAAAGTTTTATTTTCATTGCCCAACCGCACAACACCCCGCTTTTGTTTGATCCATGTACTGTGTCGTGTGTGGATGCTGCTGCTTCAGGCTGCTGGTTGCTTGGCTGTACAGTAATCAAATAAAAAGGACATTTTCCTTTCCGGATGTTGTCGGTGCGGGGCAAACTTTTGCTGCTACGTTCTGTGTGTTTTCGGATGTAGGACAAATACACGAACCGGATCCTCCGAAGGTCGTCGAAGGAACAGTACGAACGAAGGAAATGGAATCAATTCGAACGAACGAACCACCAACCAACCCATTCGGCAGGAAGCTTCAAAACGACATAAATTCAGGATAGTAAGCCGGATGGCGAGTTTTCATCTTATTACAAGCCGTAGGGACGTTGATTTGCTGGCTGATTTCCTAGAGAAGGCCAACTTTTCCGTACCGAAGTAATTGGTTTCGTTGGGGAAGTAGTTTTCTTAAGTGGTTACAAATTATGCCGAACCTAGTTTTTCCTAGGGTCACCAAAATTGTGCCACAATCTTCAGCCTGCGGCTGATTATAACTGAATCTACGGTGGTGGAGAAACGGAAGCGATTCCCAATCTGTGCTTGCTGTCGAAATTCCAACCTAAACTGTTTACGTAAGAAATCGATAGGCAGTCGGGGAACAAAAAATAAGAACATGCGAGCATATGAACGACAATGATTTACCGAAGCGAATGTGCCGACACATCACCAGCTCTCCCGTCAGGATTGAACCATGACGGGACGTTTCGTAAACAACGGCGAAAAAAAAACGGAAGCATATTTTCATCGGCTCGTAAAACCCCTGTTACGATGATTGATAGTAGTCACGGCATGGAAGACCTCGTATGTTGTATTGGTAGGTCAAATCGTTCCATTCCGGGTGGACCTGTTTTGCAAACTTGTTTTATTTTGTTTTGTCACTTTGAATCTCGACACCCAGTTTGGGTTGCTACCAAACCGACTAGGGACATTTCACACTTGTTTGCTTAAAATCTATATGATATAATATAAAAATATTGTACGGTGTCGAATGAGTACAGTTAAAGTGTGTTTCCATCCGTTTTACGTTCCTCATTACAGCCTGTACGCCATAATGAATGTCCGGTATTATAGCCTGGATATGTTACTCGCATTAGCTGATAGCTTTTCCACATAAAACTCAGAATAGCGTGCGGCTAGTTTCCAGGGATTGAGACCCGGCACGTACCACCGAATGGCAACAGCTTTATTCCGCTAAGTTGCTGTGAGCGGTTGGCGTGAAACTATTCAATTGATTCACTCCTCCAGCAAACGTTTTCCTAAATTATCCTGCTGCATATTTCATTTGTTGCGGGAGGCACAAAACGGAAGCGTTATAAATTATGCACTCGATTGCTAACAATTACAAGCAGGTCTCAACACCCGTATCGATTAAATTGTTGCATTGTTTCGTTTTATTGAGCTGTTCAGTTATGCGTGACCTAGTATCACACATTTCCATTTAATTTCAAGATGATATTCCTAATTTATTTCCACACAAACAAGAGTGTGAAATCTTCTCCATTCGCCCGAACAAACTCGCTCATCCACGAAAGCGAGTAAATATAATGACTGAAAAACTCCTTTGGGATCATTTTTACCCTCTTACAAGTAGCATTATTTATCCTTCTTCCTAAGACGACGCCGACGACGGTAACGACGATGGGAAGACAATTTTTCGTTCGAAATCCCAAAGCAGTTTATCCGTTGATACCCTACAGGAGTATCTCATTTTCGGGCAGCTTTTAAACGACACGTTTACATACACATTCTGATCTCCCATTCCTAAGCCAAGGCAAGCAAGGGTGGGTCTCGGTATGTATGTAGAATGTTTGGCATGAAATTTAACGAAAAAAAAAACTTCCCCGTGAAAGAGGAAGTGCGACTTTTCAGGCATTACCAAGCGGCTAAACGTGTCTGGAATATTTTCCGTACCTTTCTAGCTTCCCCATCAGGTTGATGGCCACCGTGCCACGGCCACGAGACCACGATATCGATTTGATTCGACCACACTCACCGCTGCTTCCAGCTGAGGCAGACACTTGTCTTAATTGTGATAAAAGGTTTCGGCTTTTGTGTGTGTCGCAGATTTAAATCGACAAACTTTTATCGTTCTAGGAAGCCCTTTTTGTGCCCGTCACCGGTACCTACGAGTGTCTAACTCTACTCTACCCCAAATTAATTTTAATTTTTTATGGCTCCCCGAAACTCATTCGTAAAGAAAACTGGATTGAAGACTGGTAAAAGCCGTAACCGAGTCTGAAAGCCGCCCGAGTCGTGTAAGCTATCTCAAAAATGGAAATGTTCTCGTTCGCCGGCTTTCGTGTTGTGTTTCTCCGCAACATTTCCAGGCACTTCCCGTGGAAGTGAAAACCGCATGACGACAGCAAGCTCATCAAAATTCAAACCCCGGCCCCCGCGCACAGCACAAGAAGTACTCGTACGTACATACATAGATATGAGGCTGCGGTTGAAACACGCGAGCGATGTGTATCAAGGATATGCGAGTACCACCAACAACAACAACAACAACAACCAACGATAGGATGCGAATACATCCGAAATAAAGTACAGAAGGCGCGCGTTCAACTGCAACCGGTCTTCTTCAGTTAACTAATTCCGGCAAAGCTTAGTTTTGGTCTGCTGCTGAAATTGCACGAGAATGGGAAAGGCTTTTTTTGTTGGTTTTCATACACTGCGGGTAGGTAGCACGTTTTTGAACGACGACGCGACAGGAACGCACGTATTCCTGCGGAGGTGTTTGCACACGAGTGTTCATATTTTATGTGAGTGTTTGTCTGTGTGTCAGTGTGTCAGCCAGCGTCGTCGGGCGGTGGTGTGTGCACATGCTTAACATTGTATGACGGTAGACCACGGATATAGCGCATGCAGTATCACAACACTAACGCTCTGATGTCGTGGTTGGTTGAAGGTGCAAAAACGTGTGAAGAATTCTTAAATTTTCCAAGCGATTGAGCGCGGTTCTATCGGCGCGAAGCTAGGTTTTCAGTTTTATAGTGATAATTGGCAGCTTTCATAATTTAATGAAATTTAATTTAATAGGACTAATTTGAATAATTTTTTAAATCTGAAAATGCGATCGTCACGAAAAGTGGTTAGATTGTACTCTATGGAAATGGCTTAAAATGTACTCTATTGAAAAAATACTTTTTTGCTATTGAAAAATTACTGCAAAATTACAGTAATTTAGTTTGAAAAGTTAGTTGGAATCAATGTTGCGAATCGAGTGAGAACACTTACGCAGGCGTGAAAGAAACAGCCGCCGGTGCTGTGTGAGATATTTTGTTACCCACACACTCGCGCACGCTCATCCTCACATCGTCTTCCTGCATGGCTTATTCCCGTGGCAAAAAATTTGTGGGGAACCAAATGGCCGTGAGGCTGCCCAGGTAACCAATAAGCACTAAAAATAGCATGCAATTGGTTGTATATGTGCTTTGCCAACAGCCTTTGTAATGCTAATAAGCATTTTAGTCACCTAAAATGCTGCTTAACAACTACTTTTGGCAAAATATACGGCTACTTTACGACTAACTCTCGAAGTGCTGCCATCATTGTCAATATGTTACAAATATTGGTAGCAATTATTGGTAACGCTAGCATTTACACGGCATTTGCAATGCAGATTTAATGCTACCATCTTTTGAACAAAAATAAAAAAATTTACCTCTCCGATTGAGTGTACGTTATATGCTGCGCTTCATTAATCAATGACTGCTGGGAAGCTGTTGATTTTGATGTACATCATATCATATATCCGTGTCTTTTTATGCTCCCTTTAATAAACGCTTATATCCATTATTGCCCTGTTTTTCGTGAATCGGGATTCGAACCTGGCTCCCATTAACGACGCTGTAGAATTGTTGCTGCCCTTATCCGTTGACCTGTAAATGATACGAGGAAACGGAATTTTTTTGTCCCTTTTAAGCTACGCATTTGTTGATTTCATGCTACGCGCAATGTTATTTATATCTGGTACGGCAATGCGAAATTGCTACTTGCTTTCACCCAAAAATTCCGGTTGAATTGCGGCAGTATAAGAGATTTGAAAGCCTGTTTGTCAAATGTGCATATAAACAAACGCAAACATATTTCTCTTTATTGTTATTCTCTTTACTAAATCGAGAAAACATCAGCAACAACGTCAACGCACGCGGGTGCAACAATTATTACGACGTATAACGTTCAGTGGCATTCGGAAACCAAAATTCATATTGCCGTACCTGTTCCTAATCATATTGCATGAAGTGTCAAACACAGTCAATATCTTCGCGCTGCACTTTAATACAAGTTCATTTTGTGTAATTCTGCGCTTGATTCCGCTGGTAGTGGCAATTGTTTGTCGATTGGTAAGTTTATTTTCTCATATACTTTATTACAATAACGACACAAAAATTTTACGCAGGCGTTATGAAAAAACGAGTTGTTGCAAAAAACGGCTCTACAGCAAGAAAACAACAGGGCAACCGAGAATGTATGCTGCGATGTAGCTACGCAAACCACCCAAGAAGAGTCGATACTTCTCAATGATTCGATGGAAGCAAAAATCAACAAATGTTTAACTCTACTCGCACATGTGAATGCAAAATTAGATGCTATGGGGTTCTGCGAAATTTCCAAGTGCAAGCACACAGTGCAACCTGTTATTATCAACAGTATCACCTTGAAACCAGTCAAAGATGTCCACGAGATGGATGTTTTAGAGGACAATTGCAGGAATGAAAAATTTGTGCATTCAGTCATTTCTTCAATTGGCGAACTTCATGGTCGTCAACGGTATACGGGAAGAGGTGGCACTGTTTGCCTTCAAATCATGGACTACTTCTTTGACCGCCAGTTTCTCCTTCGATGCTCGTGGACAGGAACAGGACGAAAGTCTGCTGATCATGAACAAGTGCAGCAAAAGATTCCGTTTTGTAAATATGAAAAAGTTATCAATTTATTTTACCAGACCGTTCTACACTCGGATCCAGAGTTTTCATTGGCTGAATGCAAGGCGTTTTTACACCGCTGCTTAAGAAACGCAAAGCAACGTTTTGCAGACATCGGAGGCACAAGGAAACCGGCTGCACGCAGACGCAAACTACTACGAGACTTCAATTATCAGGATGCAGAAGCTTAAGAAGAGGATGATGCAAATGCAAATGAAGCTGGACAAATTTGGAGTGTTGAGTACCTTGCCGATGAATAACCCTTCACAATTTTTAATACCGTTAATGCAAATGAATTTTTTTTTAAAAATCCAGAAATGTTCTCTATTGTTACTTAATAAAATAAACAGTAAAACTGATTCTAACATTAATTTTTACATTTTGTTTATATATTTTATGCTGGAAGCGTGTGATGGAGAGGTACAAATACAGTTTTTTCATTTACAGGGATTGCAACAAGTTTGCAAAAAATTTCCGTTTCCGTCTCCCACTTTTTTGAATGGTCCATTTTTGAAATAAGTTTGATCCAAACACTTCAAACTTTTAAATCCATTTTCTAGCTTTAACAGAGCAGTTTTCGAGCATTGTGAGTGCTACATTAAGAAAATGGTTTAAGCATCGTCAATGCTTATTTGATGCTCTTATGTAATCAAAATGCTGATTACCGACAAGAAGTATTTGTATAGCATTTCATATGCTCATGTACAACAGCTGTGCAACCAAAATGCTAATATACAGCGATGAGCAGCTCGAATGCAAATATAAGGTTGATTTACTGCTATTGCTAATGCTTATTGGTTACCTGGGTGGTGGCGCACTGGGATACAAAATTTACGTTACTTTTTCTTCTTCATCATCATATTCGCCCTCGATTCTACTCACGGGCAGGGATGCCACATATAATTCTGCGTTTTTTGTTGGAAAAATCTGACAATCTGTACGGCGAGGAAAAATATCTGCAAAAATCAAAGCAAAATGAGAGTGAAAGAGATAGAGAGTCATTTTGCTGACTATTTCCGTCTCTTTCACTCTCATGTAAAAGCTCAAAAATCTGTTTAATCTGTGTAATTTGGCGAAAATCTGTATTCTATGCATACAGATCTTTACTGGCGATTTCTTTAAAATATCTGTTAAACACAGAATAATCTGTGCATGTGGCAACCCTGCTCACGGGAGGGAGCGCGAGCCCTCGCGTGTAATCGGCATCAGCAGATCGGACTGCAACGACGAACGACGAGCGAAAACTGTAGCTGTTAGCTAAACACATACGCGCAAAAACTCGTTGCACTGCATGACGAAATAAGAGCGGTAGTTTTAAAGGGGTGCTCATGCCGGCGTGTTCGTTAGAATGAGTACGCGTGTGTGAGAAAATTAAACCACACGAGTGCGGTCTTCGCAACACTGGTTGAAATCTTTGGAGTGGAGATTTTCTTCACGATTTCTCAACTTCCCAAGTACGGACGACAAAGTATTTGTTTTTGGCAATATAAAATAGATCTCCTATCAAAAATACGGTAAAATGCTGACAATTTTTATCCTATTGGTTCCATCAAAAACTAAGGAACTAAGGACTAGGCAATTCCATTTTAAAATAAATGAGTTTTTGATTTTGAAGAAAAAAACGACCCGAACAGTTTAGACCTTCCAATAGGTAATACGTCCAGCAAACTTTATTCACTTTTCGTAATTATCATCATAGGATCATAGGATTGAACGCTGTACAGAAATAATACATAACCAGGTGCGTATTTCACGTTGTGCTATGTTAGGACAGTCTATGCTGTAAAAAAATTGCAGAGATCGAGAACGTAAAACAACCCTCAGGTATTTTTTAGCAGCACAACTTTGCCGAAACTCCTACCAAATCGACCACAAAACTAATCGCAAAGGAGGTTTCAAAAGATAAATATCTAGCTCCACTCCAAACTCATTTTATAAAATGATAAAATGAGAAATGGAATAGAAGCAATGAGAATGAAATTGGTCTAAAACAGAAAAAAATACGACAACTGAGAAAATACAGAGAGAACAGTGATAACCGAAAACAGGGAAACCAAAGAACGAAGATAACAGAATGCAGAAAATATAGAAAACAAAATACAGCATACAAAAAGAACGAATGCAGAACACAAAAAAAAAACGAAAACAAAAAGCTGAATAAACATAGAGAACTGACGGACTACATTACTACAGCGAACGATGAATGTAAAACTGCGTCATCTGGAGGTGAAATAATATTTTTTGTGAGGTGCATATTGGTAAAGAAATCGCAGGGTGGCAACTACCTGGAAAAGCCTGGAATTGTCAGGGAATTTGAAATTACCTGGAAAACCCTGGAATAATGAGGGAATTTTTAACAAAATCAGGGAATTTTTTAACCAACTCCAATGATCGATTCATTGAGTAGTCAAGAACACTTAGAAATAGATAAAGAAGTACGGCACACAATCGATAGATTGGCTTATCGGTATTTAGCTCAGTGTTTTGCAAAAGGCCTTATTCTGCGAGGCAAGTGAAGTGATATAACAAATTTAGTTTGCACTCACTTTGCGCGTTTCGTTTGGCGTTAGTCAAGTCGAATCGAATGACATTGAAGTTTCAGGACGGACATTTTGCGGCATGTGACACAATTCGCAGAACACCGAAGTAAATGCCAGTGGCACCGCAGCGAAATTCGGTTTTCGAGAAAAATGTTGGAGAAATTCCACTGACTCACGGCAGTACATAAACTTGCCATACTATTGTAACAAATTGTAACCGAAATGCGGGTGTAGCGATCCTACCTTCCACGTTACGAATTTTTGGCTCTATCTTGGACCCGAAAGAGTAAATCCTGATCAATCCATGCAAAGTGAAATAAGCCGCGTTGGTCAGAAAGCAGAACAGCCACCAGTGGTAAAGCGAAATTAAAAGTTAGCTCAATTAAACTGCTTTTTTGCATGGCTTATGGCTCGTAGAATGAAAATTTAACATACGAACATTTCCGCGTGGCTGGCAGGAAAAGCGCCACGGCAGGTTCGAGAGCTAGCCGCAATGGGCACTAAAACTCCGCTTGCGCCTGAGTTTGCGAATAAACATGCGCCGGAAAAAGAACAAATGAGGAACTCACGGAGGAGTGTAATTTGCTGGTCGGCAGAATAAGAAAAAGTGATTGAAGAATTCGCCTAGGGAAATAGAGTAGGTGGGGAAATTTCTCTCAATACCTCGTAGATTGATAAAAAATTCAAATATCAATGATCGAAACACATTTTCAGTTAAAATTATATCGCAATATGAAACCTAGAATTTTATTAAACACCGGGAAAAACCTGGAAAAATCAGGGAATTTGGTTTTTCGTATCCAGTTGCCACCCTGAATCGCACGCGGAAAATCTTTTCTTTAGCATTTCTTGGCCTATCTTTTTGCCCATTTCTTTGCAGGTCGGTACTAGGGTTTAGTGCCGCTGATCAGTCACGGTGAAATACCAGTTCGGGTGGATTCGTTTTCGGATAGCTTTCCTTTCCATTTGGTATACTTTCTTCTTTGCTCCTTTGTAGCACACTATCAGCCTTGTTCAGCCTTTATTTCAACAAATTACAGGTAAAATTTTAGTCCGTCCCAGTTTTCATGTTCTCCCATTGCATTACTTCCATGGGCAATCCTGCTCAGTCGATTATTGCTCGGAAGACGGCACCAGCTTGATGCTATCTCAATTTCATTCTGGAAGCGAAAGGAAAATTACGCTGAACGCATGAATGCAGTTGTACCCGTCTATCTATAGCATTTGTAATAGAAACTACTAAAGTGTTGGAACTGGAAAGAACGGTAAACATCTGAATAGGGTTACCATTGCCCAAAGTGGTGCCGAACATTCAAGCCGTTCTGTTCTGTTGTCAAAGAAAACTAAGGATAAAGCTTACTAAATTCCTAATAGTTTCATCAATTACCGAAAACCGTTCATGTAAGGACGAACACATTCTTAAGGGACATGTGTATAATGTGGCACAGGTGGGCAATACGCCCCAGTTCGTTTATTCCCAAACTAGCACAAATTAAAATGCAAAACTAATGAAATTCGATGAAAACAGCCTACTATGCAAGTTTGACAGTTGTCACTGGCTGTCAACCCAAAAGGAAAATAAATTTGTTTTTTAACAGCTTCCGATGTAATTTTTTGCGTCGTTTCCGTAAGCTTTTTTGTGGTTGAAATCTGTAAATATCCTGTTGTTGCGATTCGATTGCGTAAAGTGAAGCTCTAAAGCATTATCTCAGAAAATCGGAAAATGGCGAGTTAATGATGAGATTTCTGGCGCAATTTCAGAACTTTGACACAAAGAAACGCCAGTTACAATTCCAAAATGAACAGCTCACCGAAGAGAATCTACTGTTACGGAATGCATTACAAGGCATTCAACAATAGCTTTTTGCAGCGGAGTTGACCATTTTTTTGGAATTTACGGCACCTACAAAATTATCGTCATGTTTAACCGCTAACAAGTTACCCGATCCTTCGGCCGAAGAACCAACAATTTCCGCTATTTCACCGGATAAAATTCAAAAACAGGTGCTCAAATATGTATCTGAAGATCGCCACGAAATGGCCATGCTTCTATGCACGGACGCTGTGGATGAACTAGAGAGAACTTGTGGGCATGCTCATCCTAATGTTGCGACCATATTGAGCACCTTAGCGCAAATCTACCACGATCAGTGCAACAATAAGGAGGCTAGACGTCTATTAAAAGACGTGCTAGCTATCAGAGAGAAAACTCTCGGAGTTCATCCTGATGTCGTCGCAACTTTGCACAACCTCAATACATTGTACGATAACTGTGGCAATTCCCAGCAAGCAGAGATATTCTGTTCGAAAGCCTTGGATATACAAGTTCGTTTGGTGGGTGAAAATCATCCGGACGTAGCCAATAACCTTCACGTGTTGGCATTCCTGTGCCAAAATCAGCAAAAATTTGAAAAGGCAGGCTTTTACTACGAACGAGCGTTACAGATTTATGAAGCAGTTTTAAGGCCAGATGACCCAAATACGGACGCTACTCGGAACAATTTGGCTATATGTTACGTAACCCAAGGCAAGTTCAAAGATGCAGAGATACTATACAAAATCGTGTTGACGAGGGTACATGAACTAAAATTCGGTCCTCTCACTGACGATAACAAGACAATATGGCAGATGGCAGAGCAGCGCGAGGTAGACAAGGGTATAAGTCGTGACAACACTCCATACAATCTTTATGGAAACTGGCACAGGATCGACATGGTAAACTCATCCACGGTTCAGAAGACGTTGAGAAAACTTGGTACCTTGTACCGTAAACACGGGAAACATGCAGCCGCCAGCACACTAACGAATTGCCCTTCACGAATGACATTAGCTGACCAAGTCCCCCCATCTGCATAGGAACCAAGAAAAACAAAAAGAAGTAACAAAGCGAAGAAACATTGCTCGAAAAATTATAAATTACCTGTAATTAATATGTTAAGGCATGATGCATTATAAATAAATACTTGTTTTAAATATCTTTTTAAATTTCGGTTTTTCATACTTATTTTACGAAATGCTTAGAATATCGACTTTCAAGAGCTTTTTCAACACTACTACAAAAGCGCAAGGCGCCAAGAACATATCGAGTAAAAATCCATACTAAATGGCAGAAACACGCCAACACATAAACTACGTCTTACGCCAAGGTTTGGGATAGGGTGTCATTCTAAAAAATCAAAAAATGCGAGCGTCACGAAAATATGAAAGATTTTGAGCGCTGATAGCTCTGCCAATTATGGATGGATTTTCGTGGCATAGATACCGAACGACTCATAATAGATGTAGCAATTATGTGATTTCTATTGTAATTTTCTTTTTCAATTTACGAATGAGAGAAAATTAACAAAAAAAGATTCTAGTTCAAATATCCCCATACATTTTCTTCGCGATCGCCTTACTTCACATGCAGGGACGCGCCTAACACACGCTGACAGACAAACATCGTCACGTACAGTACCTTGCAAGTCGTAAGGGCCTGCATAGTGTCGTCGTCCTGCCAGTAAAAACCAGTTAGATTTAAACTTCTCGGTCGATGGTTAACTACAATAAACGTAGGAAGAGGCACAATTTGTGTCTATAACCCAACCAGACGCGTCGCTATCTTGATGAGTGGGTTTTGCAGTCACCTTTTGTCCAGCGCCTCTAGGTACAAGTACCAGCGAACCATATGCCCTGGCGGGTGTTGTGGGTTCGAATCCGGTTATAATCTCAGATTATAGCTTGGTTCGACTCATGCACCTTCCAGCATTAGACAAAAGGTAGGAGTCAAAACGACTACTTGTTAAGCGTAGCTACCAATATCCCCCCTCCTCATCTTTCCGCCCATGCACGTATGCGGCCAATATGCCTCACTTGCGACGGTGCAATATGTCCCATTGCAGATGAGACTTTGAATACAGATAAATAGATATAAGTGAAAGTCTATTGCCACTATTAACCTCAGTTAGTATTGTATAATCAAAGTGTTAGGGATAATTTATCAACTACGTCTAAATTCCAGGTAAATGCTCCTCCTTAGAAACAAACTATTCATCCAGTCATTTTCCTACGTTTTCATAGAAATTGATGCATTGATTGAATTTTCGAAATAAATGCAATTTTTATCCCCAGTTACAATCACATGAGCATTTGTGAATGAGTGAGTGAAATGCTACCTATGTTGTTCCGGTTTTCCAGATATTTCTGAACAGAGTTTCATTGACTACCTACATTGTTACATTGACTATGACTACCATATGTTCGAACATATACCCTGGTTGAAGAACTTTTTGAGTTTCGAGGGTCAATTAGAAAAAAAATCTATAACTAATATAATAATGCCAATCAACAAGCTAGTCATCGTATGTTCGAATCTCGGTTAGGCGGTGCTGCCAGATTGAGTCCGTAGGATTGTTTCACTAGCCCCGTAACTGTCCTGTACTCTAACAGCTGGCTGTGATGTCTGTCGATAAAGAAGGATCAAGTCAAACTTTCTTGGTCTTCAATTAGTAGTAGCTGGAGCAACTATCAGAGGGGTCTCAATTATACTACCTCATATTTGCTCATTTGTAATCAATTTCAGGCTGCCAATATAACCCTGATGTATTCCATGTAATTTATTCTTGGATACATTTCAGGAGCTGACATTTAATTAAACTTGGTTAAGTCATAATAAAATCTGGTGAACTCGGTGATTCTTCGCTAAAATTGCCATGAAACAGGAATAAACCCATTTCAATTCATCATTATTCGAGAGGGTACCGGTTCGGTTGCTCTTCATCGTCTTTAGCAAAAATTCTTCCAGATAATATTTTTCCTGGATTGCCGATAACATTTTCTTGCATATTAATACAAAAATATTTGTTCAGGAGATATGAATTTTTGAAATTTGCAATGTCCAAGAAATATTCCTATTTCCGGGAAAGATTAGTTCTCTCGAATTTTTTGTACGTTAATACATCCATGTACTATACCCATGAACAACATTTTACAAAATTGCTGGACCATCAGGCCCAAACCTATTGAATTATCTTGTAAAATCCGTGGTGCTCACACAAGAAAAGTAATAGACGAGGGTTTCCCATGGTAGCCCGTTCGGTTTGCTTATAGAATTTATAGAAACCTATAATTCTGTAATTTTGTATAAGCATTTTTCAAAGGACTAAATTTGATCAATATTTTGTGTCAAAAAAAGCTAATCTTCAGTTGCTATCCACGGAAAATCTTGCATTGGTTTTAATGGAATCATATCTGCACGTCAGTGACGTTCAAAACGCACCTATCGAAACTGTGAAAATAATTATTTGAACGAAGCAAGTTACAATACCTGTTACGGTAACAAGCATGCGTGTTTCGGTTATAAAACTTCACATAAAGGAAGACGCTGCGTGGTAATTATATACAACTTCCAAAGAGTTCCAGGCACACGTGAAACGGCTCCTATTTTTTTTAAAGGGTATCTTAAGTAGCTAATTAATTTATGAAAACAATTTAATTGGAAAAATTCTAAGCACTTGCAAAAATTCGTTTTATTGTCACAAGCTTTTTTCCCTTAACATGAGTGGTAAAAAAGACATCAAAGAGTTATCACGTTCCCAGTTCAGAGAAGTATTCTTGAACTCAACATTTTTTCACTCGCTTTTGATCCCCAAAGCTCCCGGTTGGTTGGTTGGTTGGTAACGATGAAGAACAACCCCCACGAGCACAACCCTCTCACTTGGTTTCAATTGATTCACGGCACTGTTTTCGTTGCGCAAATTATTACTGCACTTACACCGAAACGAGAGTGAGTGAGTGAGTGAGTGAGTAGCTCGTGAAGTTTGTCGATATTTCCAACATTTTTATGCAACGCCGGGGCGGGCTTCGCACCTCGTTATGTGGGGGTGGTGGTACCAACCAAGGATCGTTCGTTCGTTCTCGTCGCGTCAGTTTCCCGAAAGAAGATGTCATTTCATCACTTCCAACAACCCAGTCCGGACAAGTTCCGCCGTGTACCACTCACTTGCACGGTTACAGCTCTTCAGCTGGTTTCGCTGGTGGTTTTTTTTTCTCGTTGGCACGGTGTGGTGGTGTTTATTATTTCATAACAATATCACAAAAGTATTGAATAAATGAAAAGCTGACGACGATAATCCCTCGAAAATGGTATTATACAATTTTGTGTCTGAAAGCGGAAGGCGAAATTAGTAAGCGTTTTTCCCGAGGTGCATCCCCGGCGGAGCACCGACCGGAACCAGCACAGCACTGGAGAGCAGCACCATGAGGCATGAATAAATAAAGCAGTTTTGAGATAAGGTGAGGAAACTAAGTATACGTTTCGAAGTTTCTCCCGTTTTTCTTGCAGCTCTTCGTTCGGCTGGGGGAAAAAGTTCCCAAAGAAAAATCAGCTTATGTTGCATTTCCAGCGCTTTTTCCTTTTTTGCCTCGCCCACGCGTGGTGTAACCGAGTATGAAGCAGCAAAAACAGGGAAAAAAAACGTGGAAAAAAGTGCTGTCGGTCGAACCGAGCATCGAGACCGTTCAGGAGTGGGTGAGTTTTCTTATGAAGATCAACTTATGTTCTTGTCGTTGGTGACAGGCAAGAGCGTGTTTTGCAAGTGTACTTTTGATGCTAGTCGTTTGCCTCTAGCCGCTCGGTTTCATGTCACACGGAACAGACGGCGGAAGAATCTAGTTTCCTTTACTAGCGTAAACATCAATTTTTTCTCTTTGTTACACAAGGAGACTATACTTTGGTCGATACTTACCACACACGACTCACTGGGGGGAGGATTAGTGCAACTTGCTAAAAGCTCTAATCACTTGTATTGTTCAGTTGCCGGTCACGAGTCACGCGATCACTCTTTAATTCCACTCTAGCAGCTTAATTTAGTTAAATGCACTTATTTCCGCACTTTAACTCCACTTGATTTAACTTGCGTTTTCACAAGACTCACATGCTAGGCTCATCCAGGCTACGGACCAAAGTAGAGTGGCTTGCATCCACGGGAATTATCTTTCTACGTGTGCCTCTGTTGTTGTTGCTTTCGGTAATTTATGGGTTCATTATGAGTTTCATTTTTCTTCTTCTGCTTCCAGATAGTGCCGGATTTGCACTGCTTGCCACAATTGTTGTGGAAAGACTTTAACAAAAAACAGTAAATTTCACTCGGTTGAGAGCTACACTTGAATAAATTGCTTGAATTGGATTGTCGGTCGTACGTGGCTGTCGTTTTCTTTCCGTCTTGAAGACGACAGTCTGGAAAAAATGGAAACAGAAAGATTCACATTACATTAGTTGAATAACCATGCGTCTCCATCAGTTGAACTAGTTGACGGAACTGAGATTCATTCCATTTATTGGAATCAACGAAGAACAAGAGTACACACAAAAAAAACTCAAACACAACAATTGTGATGCACAGGTGAGCAAAATGCAACAAAACCAACTTCATTGCGGTAACCTAAATTCTCGGCTTTTGTACTTATAGTCCGGTTGCTGCAGGATGGGTCGGTGGAGCAAAATGGGGACGCAGGATATGCTTGCCTTTGCTATTTCTGCTTGCTTGCTTGCTTGCTTGCTTGCAAGCAAGCCTCCAAAAATAATAGCGCTCGGCAACTGCTGTGAGCTGATGCTGATGCTGACAAAAGTGCAGCACCGACAATGGCAGAAAAGAACACACGACGAAAGGTTCGGCCCTTCCCGCGCCGCCCGCGCCTATTTGCTGCAGCAGTCAGTATAGGTACGACCGTAAGTGTGTCCGTACCCTTGTGTGTGTGTGTGTACGTATATGCTTATAGGTGGGTGGCATGTTGCGGAATGTCAACCTGCCAACCAGCAGTGCAGTGCAGCAAAGTTGCAGCTTTTTCTCGTTGTATGCTAAACAACGCGACCTTTGAAACAGCGGCGGATGACAGAGAAATCAATGCTGCGTGCACACAGCACACAGGGACTCCAACTCAAAATTTGCTGGTCTGTTTTTTTTTTGTCGCTCCTCTTACGAGGAAAGCGAGGGCCACTAATTTGAAAGGGATTTGGTGAGAGTATATCCCCTCGGCTACAGAGTATGGTTTCGGTCGGTTTCGGAGCGAACGAATGGGAAACTTTCGGTCCGTGAAAACAGGAAATGGTAATCCCGGGTTTCGTTGGGAAAAGTGTAATTAAATTTGTGGTACCACTTCTCAGGTTCGGCTCAGGCGAATAGAAGAGGTACTTAGAGGATGTTTGAAGTGGAAACTAATTGGAGAAGAAATTGGTTTCTCTGCAGGTTCTGCGAGCACCCGCCAACACGTTAGTGTGTGTGTGTGTAAGACCCTGCAAATGTGATGCTGTTAATACCCTCCGAAAATGCGATGTATTTATCTGTCAGTGGGGGATTGGGAAAGCCGGCCATTATACAGCACATAATTATTTTCCGTGCTAATCCCTGCGATGAATATACGGCTTTCGAGCTTCAAGGAGATTAGTGTGAATTGGCCATAATTACTAACACAAAACATCCCCCTTTGTGGTGCTTGTGAAGTGCTCTAAACAGTGAATTAACTTCTCGTCCTTTGACAACTTTAAAGTCATTCGCTTCCTCTTGATGAACCTTCCTTCTAAATATGTTCTAAACGTGATGGGTATTCCTACTTAAGTAATTAATTTCCTTTGATTGTCATGTAGCTTTGTGACGTTAAAATTTTTAAATTAAAACAATCTAATTTACAACCTACAGCAGCATGTAGCTTTGCGATTTATAATTCATAAAGAAACTAAATTCCAATTTCCCTACGATAAAACTGAACCTTGTCGTGGTGTAGGGCTTTTTAACTAATCAGTAAATGAACAGCGGTCACGTTTACTTCTGAATGTGGGTATATATCAAAATACTTTTGTGATTTCAAGTGGGACTCGGGGTAAAAATTTACCAAATGTGATTGTTGCGTTGTTCAGAAAGTGCTTTTATTCCGTTTAAGAATAATGCCAGTATGGGGATCTCTGACAATAGATGAAGTTTTCTGGGATTCATCCCTGTTTATAACAACTGTCACAAATATCTCCGAAAAATGTCGGATTGATTCAGTTGGTCGGAGGCTTAGGGTTAGTAAGGGGATGTAAGCGGGATACCAGATCCGATTGGATGCCGAAGGACCACTCTGTAATGATTACGGGTAATAGCACTTCTTAGGTAGCAGATGGGAAAATTAGGTCAATTCGTGTCGCGTGTTCAAGTTTCGGCTAGGCGGTGCTGCTAGATAGAGTAGGATTTTTGCACTGGCCCCGTGGCTGCCCGCGGGCTCTGTCTATGGGAAGGGGTCGAGTCTTAAAGAGACGTTTAAGCCCAGAGCTTTACAGCACTTTGGTCTCGGCGGGCGAGTCTCTATATTTTGAAGCTTCTGTCGACTACCGCGAACGTCCAGCTTGTGCTGCGCTCAATTTACTTTGTATCGTGGGAATGCATTGTGAATGCTAAGGGGATGAAAGATTAAATTTGCCCTGATAAGTTGATCCGAGTTGCTCCGAAATTTGTCTTATCTATTGGTTCATTTGTGGTTGTTTGTGTTGGGAAACTAAAAGCGTGCGCGCGGTTGAAGACCAGTGTCAGGCGGGGCTGACGAATTCTCCACTTCTTCACTATACCACATATTGCAACTCGAGTGGTACAAAAAGTCCAAAGCACAGTTACAAATTCGATCTATTATTTTTCTTCTCATCATCATCATTATCATCATCATCGTCATCATCATCATTATCATCATCATCGTCATCATCATCATTATATTTAAAATATGACATTCCGGCCTTTGGCAGAGAGATCTTAGAGTCAGTTCGTGGAGTCCGCGCAGGGCCGAAACGCCTCCGCCTGCGGGTATAGGCGTGACGGCTATGCTTGGGGCTCTACCTGTGTTTTAGTGGGCGCCAGTGCCTGTCTCGTCAGGTAGAATTGATGTTTGAGGTCTCCCTGACACTTTGTTGACAACACAAAAGGGCCCAGCGCAGAGTTTTATACGCTATTAAGCGACCAGTTGGATAACCCGAAAAAAAGGAAAAAAAAGGAATAAAGAAACTAAATTCCAATTTGCATTGCATGCAATTTCCAATTTGCGTTTATATTTGACTCTTCGAGCTTTCAGCATCATTTGATGATTTTTAATTCTAAAAATTCGACCCCATTACGGTGAAGTTTGTAACAGTGGAAGTCACTTTACGCACTTTACGAGGTCTCTTTCGTGCATTTATCCAGCTATTGGATAGCTGCATTAGATTGGATTTGTCCTACGTGTTTCACACGCATCAGCTGGAGAAAAAATGGAAAAATGAAGGGCAAATCATTGAAAAATAAGAAGAACAGTGGTCCTAGGATATTCCCCTGCGGAACGTCAGACAAACCAACGAAACTGTTTAACTCAATGTTGCCCAATTTGATATAATGCAGGCGGTCAACGAGGTAAGATTTTACTCATTTAGGAAAATGTATTGAAACTTTAAGACGTTCAATTTCAGCTAATCGATCGGTAGGTAAATGGCAGGATAATGCGTGCCGTCAGAGCTTCATGGTCTTTTTTACATCTATAGGAATAAAATAGACCCCACAGTGGTCGTCAGTCTCTTGTCCAGCAGCTCCTCTTCCTGCCTCCTCGTGGTACCAGTCGGAGTACTTACGTTAGTAATAACCGGTGGAAACTAAGGTTACCCATGCCAATGCTGAGTGTTAGCCCTCCGCCTACAAATAACGGATGTCTGTAGTAGTAAGGGTTTTTGGCTTTTATGTAAAGACTTGAACAAATAAACCCTTCAGCTAAGGTGTTATGCTATTCGTGATGAAAGGTTATTCATTGGGAGGATTTAAAAAGTACCCAGCCGCTAACGGAACCCGTAGGGTACCAGGGAGCCCTCCAATAACATCTTTGGCTCTAATGCGGCCGTCGTCCCGTCCCTGGTGGGACTTTATATGAATTTCTCAAAAACGAATTTTGGCGGCTGTAGGAATGAAACAATATGTTTCAGAGCCAACGCCAATGCATGTAGGACAGAGTAGCAGCACTATAATTGATCTTGTTTTTTTCAAACGATGATGACTGCAAAGCTAAAGTCGTGGAGGAGTTAAAGATTTCTGATCATGAAACCATCTGCATTCAAGTTGGTAACATGGCAGGAGCTAATCTCCCGGTGCGAAATATGCAAATCGTTTCTTGGAAGCGATATTCGAGAGGGCATCTGCAAGCCATCGTGCGGGCTGACGAGACACTAACGAGCATCAGTTATTCGGTGGATGATGCTTCCAATCAAATGCTGCGAATTGTAAATGGTTCTCTCCAGTGGTGATTCCGATACCGAAAATACTCGACGAAACCGATAAACTTGTTACCGCTGTACGAAAAGGCGTTAGAGACGATTGTGAAAGAGCAATTGATGGCGTATGTAGAACGTGCTGATTCATTGCTGGAAGAACAGTCAGGTTTCCGGAAGAACCATTCATGCGAATCTGCTTTAAATTTATTATTATTGAAGTGGAAGCAATGCATTAAACAAGGCAAGATACTCTTAGCGGTTTTTGTTGATTTCAAACGTGCCTTCGAAACAACTGTTCGAACGAAGCTAGTGGAAGCTCTAAAATGTTCTGGTATCGGCGGAACTCAACTGAAGTGGTTTCAAAGCTAGCTGGAAAATCGCGTACAAGTAACGAGGTATAAGGGATGTTACAAGACGTTCAAGTAAACCTTGGAGTTCTTCAGGGTAGCGTGCTTGGACCGTTGCTGTTTATTCTATACATGTATGATGTGGAACGAATTTTGGAGATGACAGAAGTTAATCGTTTTGCGGACCATACAGTACTGTTAGCAGTTAAACAGTTACGATGAGTGTTGCAATGTGATGAACAATGAATTGAATAACTTCTCTGAATGGTTAAAATGGGAAAAACTTATGTTGAACGTTGCAAGAACAAAATGTATACAGGGATACCTCAATATAAGACAATTTATAATTTCAAAAAGTTGTCTTATATCGAAACATGGTTTTTTCAAACAAAATTTGCATTAGCGGTTGCCAGTTTTGCTCTGTGTTATGTGTTTACGGTTTTTGAACTATTTATTATTGTTTGAACTATTAGTTTTTTACTATTTTGGGGTTATTTTGAAATAATGAACATCTTCATGGCACCGATTTCAGAATGGAAAATCAGCTCTGGTATCGTTACCAGCTATGTCAAAGAGATTTGTTTCGATATAAGACAAAATTGTCTTATATCGAGGTTGTTTTATAACGAGGCTGTCTTATATCGAGGTATCCCTGTAGTAGTTACTAAACGGCTGTAGAATGGCGGAGATAGAGCAGTCCTAATTGACGGAGAAGTGATTCAGCAAGTACAGATTGTGAAATATCTGTTTCTCGCATCAAAAAACAACAGATGAAACGAATGCAGATTCTGAACAAAGTTATGCATTTGATTCTGTGTTGTGATCGACTAACGCCAAGGATGTTTATGTTAGATTGTTTGCAGTGGATGTCTATAAAGCAGCGAGTCGAGTATAATTCGTTGGTTTTTGTGTATCGTGTGACATAAGAAATGGCACCTCAGTACACACTTTAAAAAAAGTACCGAGTTCGGTAAATTACCGTAAATTTTACCGAACTCTGAGCATCAGAACGTTCGGTAAAATTTTTCTATGATGCCAAACATTACTAATGATCCGTAAACTTCGATTGGCACCATCGAATTTTACCGAACGTTCGGCTGCTCAGAGTTCGGTAAAAAAAAATTAAGTGTGTACCTGACAAACACGATAGTGTACTGAAGAGATGTGCATCGCTACTAAACAAAACATGCTGGAGATCTCAGACTGCTGAATTTCCGAAAAACGTGTATGCAAAACTCATTATTTTATAAGAACTACAGTTCATTCTACCAGCTCCCAGAAACAGCAAAACAGGCAAACAGTTTAAGAGCACTCAAACAAATCTGTAAGATATTTGTAACGCAAAGAGCCTTGGATTGAGAGATATAGATGAGAATACACGGAAGTAAAGTCAGATGAAATGGAATCTCTCTGTATCAAACTATTATCGAAAGATCCTGCTCGTAATCCTTCCACGTTACAAAAGATGCGTATGGGTGTGAGGTGGGCCATCCAAGAAGAATATTCTTAAATCTTCTGGCACCGGCAGCGCTATAGAACCCCATTACGTAATCGCAAGCGATGATCCTGAGTTTACCGAATCTCATTCGGTGGAGAGTTGTACGAAATACGAATAATCTTTCCAATCCGGCGACACGGTCAAACAAGGACGGAGCACAAAAGTTTTCTTGTGTTACGCTCAAGTGGCTCTCCAATACACAAAAAGACAACATGCTCTCATGCAGAGCAAGTGGCAACGGTGGAGGCTTCCAGCCTCACAATCATGTCAAGTTATTACCAATTCACTATACTAACCGCAGATTAGCCAACAGCTATCCGCAATGAAACCCTGAACTGTATTGCGGAACAGGATTCTCCAACCGCGTGGTCAAAGTTTTGGAGCTAACAGCTAAAGAACGGCCACTAACTCCTCGTTTGCGCCGACTGACAGACTACAAACCCTCAAGATGTGGGATGAAGCACGGTGTGGCTCTTGCCGTATCAAGCATTCCTCTCCACTGTACTTGGTCCTGGGCTACTCGTCGCCAATCCGTTGAGCGTCTCGACACACGCAAGTCTGCTTCAACCTTGTCGAGCAATCTAGCACGTTGGGCCCGTCTTTTTCTGGTGTCGGTGTGGTTCTTAAAGGGAAAAAGTAGTTTGGTCTAAAATAGTCCGCAACACCTTTCATTCAAGTACGGCAAATACACGTAGGTCTTTCGTTAGAAAAATTACTGTCTCATGTCCGTAGAGGACAGTCGGTCTGATTAGCATTTTGTACATCTTCAGCTTTGTGCGGCGGCGTATGATCCTTGATCGAAGCGTTTTGCGCAGGAAAAAGTAGGCTCGACTTCCAGTTTGAATGCGTCGTTGAGTCTCCTTACTCGTATTAATGTCGACGGTGATTAGAGATCCCAAATATACGAATTCATCAACCACTTCCAGTTCATTGTCGTCAATAGTCACTGTCCGTCGGAGGCAAACGTTTTCTTTGGAGCATCTTCCTATCATATATTTGGTTTCCGACGCATTGATTTGTAATCCTGTCCTCCTAGCCTCCATAGATTGCCTCCGCCGGCTCAAGGATTCTAGTAATGATGTCGTTTGCGAAGACTAGAAGTTGGCTACTATTGCTGAAGATCGTTCCTTTCGTTTCGATTCCTGTTCGCCGGATCACACCTTCAATAGCGATGTTGAATAATTTACAGGACAGTTAATCCGCTTGCCACAACCCTATGCACGATTTCGAAGAACTCGAGAGTGTCTCCGAAAGTCTCGTCAGTTTCTCCGGCAAACCGTATTCGTGCATTATCTGCCATAGCTGTTTGCGCTCGCCTGTATCGTATGCTGCATTGAAATTCACGGAAATCTGATTCCCTGAACAACGTGGATACCTCAAGCGAGAGGATCCTCCCTCTGCTTGAAAATCAGAACGACAGCTATGGCAATCAGTGTGCTGAAAACTGTGAAACTGCTGGGAAGGACGGTATGCGGGTTGAACTTCTAAAAAAAGGAAGCGAGCGGCTGTACGAAGCAATCCACCGGAGTATTGTCAGGATCCCAGTTGGTTGGAACGAAACCCAAGCTACTGGTGAAGGTTTGCAAAAATACTATGTGAATGTGGCGTAAATAGTATAAGAATGAGTCCGACGATAGCTGAAGAGTAATAGGCAGAAAAGTTAGGTAACATAATCATCAGTTTCATTGCTTCATCGAAAATTTCCAACCAAACCTGAAGATAGTGATCTTGCGGTGACTTAAAATCAAAGAATTACTCAGTTCTGCCTATAAGCTGCCCTCCCGTATCCTGTTGTTTAGATTAGAACCGTTAGCGGGCTCCTTAGTCGGTGAGTACCAAGCTGATTTTCGTGAGGGTTGCTCCACGACGGCTTAGATGTTAACCCTGCACCAGTTACTGGACAAGTTCCGGGAGTACAACTTGCAGTCTCATCATCTATTTGTAGACTTTAAGGCGGCGTACGATTCAGTCAAACGACGAATCTAATTGATGAATGAGTCAAAATCATGCGTCAGAATAGCGGACAACCTCAGCCGCTTGCGTGACGTTGACTGGGCTGAAGCAAGGAGGTGCACTCTCTAATCTGCTAATTAACATTGCCTTGGAAGGTACAATACCAAAAAGCAAACGTGGAAAGGAACGGGACAGCATCATCCCGTAATCTCAAATGCTTCTTGGTTTGGCAGATGACCCCAAGTAGCACTCTTTTGTCATTTCTGGTCGCTGCAACCTATTTATGATTGCAATTAGTCGTTAATCGGTTACCACAACTAGTTTATAACAACTGTGCTAGTAGGGACGTCGATATCATCGGGATCAACCGTAGAGTAGCGGAAGAGGCGTTTAGTTTTTTTTAAATGGAAAACAGCGAGATTAAGACTTAACACAGTCAAAATGAACTAGATGGTTGCTTGCAGGGAACGTGTGAGTCCAAATTCTGTTGGTGCCGAGGTGAAGCTGAACAGGGAACAATATAAAGTAGTGGAGTAATTCATATACCGCTCGTGACATGTGACAACGATGTAAGTTGCGAAGTAAAACGACGAATTGCAGCTGTGAATCGAGCTTTCTACGGATTACGTAGCCAGATTGTACTGAAAATTCGTAGTCTAGCCATCTGGGTTTTTATGATCGAAGCAAGGGTTATAATTTTGTTCCAAAATTAAAAAAAGCAAAGTTCAGTCAAATTTTAGTTTAACTAAAAGTCTAAGTCGTGTCTTCTATCATCTTTTGGTGTCGAATTTTTACCTTTGTATTTGGTGTCTTTTAGTCGTTTTTTTGTTCTTTCTAACTTATATCTACCTTATTGGTAACTTTACATCGTCTACTTATCTCTTTTCAACAGTTTGCTATTGCGCCTTTTGCGGCGTTTTAGTTGCCCTTGATGGCGTCTTTTAATTGCCATTTGTATTTTTTTGGCATTTTTTGTTGCTCTTTGCCATTTTTATCGTCTCCTCATCGTCTATATTTATAGTTCGTTGTATTTTATCTTCCTGTTCAGTATTTTTGTTTCTTTTGGCTTTTTTTCGGCGTCTTTTCTTCGTATTTTTGCATTCTTTGCTTTATTCACCTACTTGTCATCACTTTTTGGTCACCCTTCCATCGTCATTTTGTGTTTATTTTGTCGTCTTTTCGTTATCTTGTAGTAATCCTCTTGACACCTTTCTGCCGTCTTTTATCGTCTGTTTGTTGTCTTATTGGTCATCTTTCATCGTATTTTAGTAGTCCTTTCTTGGTCTTCTATCTACCGACAAAGTAAAAATGCAATGGCGACTTCCCTTTTAATTTTACTACTCATTACAGCAAACCCTCTCTCTTCACTATTCTGTTCGTTTCTTTCTGTCAGAACTGTATTAGAAACTGTCGTAAGTTCATGGATTCGTATTTTTGTAACTGAAAGAAATTTTCAACCTTATCCGTGAAGTTTTTGAACATTTGATCCGTAAGTCCATAGAAAATTCCTAGTAGATCTGACATCACTGAGCTAAAGTCCCGCAGTTTGCGAATTCCTTGAATTTTTTTTTCATGTGTGGACTCATTACTGCGACCAGTATGGTTGATTTATTGTAATATCGCCCGGGTGTTTGCTGTATGACCTGCACTGCATTTCTTTTTGCTATGATCGCTATTGAGTGAGCGATATGCTTATTAAATTTTATGCGTGCTTGCGTGTATTAGAGTTTACCCTTCCTTCAAAGCTTAATCTACTTTACCCACTTATTCCTCGCTACCAGCACTATCCCATATTATAGCCGTCCCTGGCGAGGACTCATTCGTACCTCTGACCAGTACACTTAACTATAGGAGGGACATTGGCACTGTCAAGAGGCTTCAGAGAGTAAATATAGAATTCAGCACGAAGGAAGGGTATATGGAGGGGCCTGAGAATAAACCCATGCTAAAGTCACTTGACATCGAATGGCTTGATTCTACTAAGATTCGAACCCACGACCACCCGCTTGTAAAAGCAGACTCGGTAACCTTGCGGCCCCCCAATTCCTTGAATTCATTGAAATCACATCGATCCTGCTAGGCAGACCCAATTAAAAACGAGGTTCCTGGAACTAACTATGTCTGGTTTTTGGAGGAAAGGTGTAGATATCCTCAAAGATTTGAAACTGTGTAAAAATTTCTCTGAAGGCTTTTTCCAACAAACGATTCAAATATTCACTATACGCTTGACGTTGTAAGAAATGTTAATTCTATGAATTCTACACTCTATTTGTGGATTTCAAAGCGGCATACGATCCAGTTGAACGAAATCGGCAAATCATGGAGATAATATAAAATTTTAACCGCACGATTTTTCCTACGTTATTTGATTATAATATGTAGTAGATTAGCTCATAAGGAGCTGAATAATCTCTGATGACGAAGTGGCACGTCGAGCTGGCTGGTCGAAATGAGTATAATCTGCCGTGTACGGGATACGAACAGAGCTGGAGACAGACTACTATGAACTGTGGAATTTGATGTACATTGTAAACGTGGGAAACGATTTTAGAAGCAACTTCACTAATGTTAATAATTCGTTCTTTTGTGAATTGTGTATGAAAATTTTATGCGAAAACTAGCCGACCGACACCGCTAACCCTGGAGGTCATGAAGACTATCAGAAAAGTTCGTAAAAACTTTTGTTCGATTTATAGGAAATCATTTCAACTCGCTCAAAATTACTTCCCCAATAAATTCGAAAACCATCTCGAAATTCCACTTTAGACCGGAAATGTATTTATTTAGTACGCAATAACGATAAATCTCTGCCGTCAGCCAGAAAATAATACGTCAGGCAGATGTCAACCGGGATGCCCCCTGCCGGGCCATCAAGCGTTTAATTAAACATAAATCCCGAACCTAATGCAGCAGTCCCATAAAATACCAAAACCCGGTTGCTGCTGCTCACATCCTACATCCCACATCCCAATGCCCCCTTCCTGGCAGGATCATCACCGGCTGGCAGCAGCAGCAGCAGCAGCCGGTTCGGGCCATCAACTCGCCATCGGGTGTGGAGCGGAACCAAACTCTGTGCCGCATCTCGGAAAACACTTGTCTCACGTCGCATAAAGGATCGCTATTTGTAAAATTATTGCACACACATAAAAAGAAAACGCTCGCTCGATTAAAACTGGTCAACCTACCAATCCAATCCAATAGCAGCGGCACTGACTGCCGGCGGGAATCCTTTGCCAGCGAGGAGGTGCCAATGAAAATTGCTAATGGTTTCGTTTCTCTCCCCGGGTGCGGAAAGTAAGCTCTTGCGGGCTGCATTGGACCCCTTCGCCAGCAGCACCAGTCGATATTCTCTATCGCGCTGGGCAACTTGCCCAGTCCGCTCAGTTACCATACCCTGCTCTGACTAGTCTTTTCTTCACTTTACGTGCGAATAAAAATTGAAATGAACAGATTGCCGTTTTCCACACTTCCTCCTTGCTTGCTAGCTATCGTAACCGAGTCGGGCAAAATTGACCGTTGCTAACTGGTCTAGTCGGACTGAAGCCAAATAATACGAGAAACTAAATTCAATCTAATCACCAAGCCACACCCGAACGAAGTCAGTACCGTACAACAGTACCGGGGCAGCCGAACGGTTGAGCGGGGAGCGAGGATGTTCCTGCCACATCCGTTTCCTTCATACGCTTTGTGCTGCGCGCGTGAAAGTTATGCTAGATATTTTTCATTGGAAATTGCGTCTGTCAGTAGCGAGAAGAGTCGGTCGGACGGTCGGTCGGTCGGTCGGTATTCGTTATCTTCACACAAAATTGGGATCCAATTCCGATAGACACGGTTTGTTAAGTTCTTATCGTTCTTCGGATAGCTTTCTGCGTTTTTTCCTTCCTTCGGGTGTGCGCTCCTGCCTGCCTGCATGCATACCGATCCGGTCACTGGCGGAAAGGTCAATCTGATAGCTCCCCAGATGGTTTCGGTGAATACATATTCAAGTGGATGCAGGTTGACTGCCAAGCTTGCTTCCGGCTAGTCCGATGGTATGTGTTGTTTCGAAGCGTGACCGTTGAATTCATATCTGCTCGTATGCTGCCAGTCACTACCGGACCGGTTGGATTGTTTTTTCGTTTTATGACCAAAGCGATTCTCTACTAGGTCCATCAGATGTGACAGACTATGATTGTTAGTATAGATTGGGTGCCGTAAAGGTTTGCCGAAACTAATCTTAGTACTGAATTCAAAGAATAAAGTACGATTCAATTCACCTAATGGGTGCAGAGATCTTCGTTGTGGAATTCTTAGTAGCAACTAATGTTGGACTAACATTCCATCCAGAAATGGGAGCATATGGACTTAACCGACGCCGCTTGTGGCTCTAAAAGTTTGAATATGTTGATTTATTACACAATTAGAAATTTAAGCTCCTACTTATTGAGGCTCTGGCGACACTGGGAGTTGAGTTGTTCAACAATTTTGAATTCCGAAGGAGCATTAAGTTTTTTCATAATCTACGTCTCGTCGACTCGGCCATTTATTCCACAACACTATAAGTTAGAAACGGAGTTTTTGGCGCATTGACAAAGTTTTATCAGAAGCATAGTTCGACCAACATTACAACGGTCATCATAATAAACTTTTGAATTACTCCTCTTCAGTAATTTTGGCAAATAAAACCAGATGGGAGAATTTCATTTGGAAAATGATAACATTGAAGTTTGGCTACTTAGAAGCTTGTACTTGTAGCTTGTGTACTTGTAAAAATCTTTTAAACATTTTAGAATAATAATTAAAAGTGTCTTGCTAAAATATAAGCCAGTATGCCCCGGTATTCAAACATTAGTAGTAAATCAACCGTTTATTAGTATTTCTAACATTTTTCACTGCACGTTGCTGTTTATTAGCATCTTGACCGTCAAGCATGCCATCCAAAATTCTATTCGAATTGTTATCAGTAATTACTTGAAATAAACGTTGTCAACACTATTGGAAGATAAGCAGTCAGGTAGTCGTATATTTCGTATTTAGTAGTTATGCTCATTGGCTTGCATTTGAATAGCGTTTTTTCATCGTCAAATTTATAGAATTTAGAGACTCTCACAACTTTCAGACAGCAGTTATAAAACCCACTTTTCAGAAGGTTTTTATAACCTGCTAAAAGAAAGATTGAAGCAGCGATTGAAATTGGTTATAAATCAGTTGCCACAACTGCTTCATAACAACTGGGCTAGTAGGGATACTTAATAAGCGTTGCTTCAATGTCCCTCCTTTACCTAATTTTCCGCTCTTTCCCCTACACGCCTTGTCCCACTCTGTTTGGGTTACTATAAACACCTTTGCTGCATTAGTTTCTTCTACCGTCCCCTCCCCTTTGATCTTGGTATTGCGTATCATCAAATTAAAACCTGAAGCAATGATTAATACTGCAATAAAACTTTCATAAAATTAAAAAAAAGAAGTGGTTGTAGAATTGTTACTTAAGGAGTATTTCCTTCAATATTATGCTTTGTTCAGGACCCAGTCCTCTACACATCCTTGTCAACCATCTTGCTGCGCATCGGGGAACCTAAAATTGCGGTGTGCAGTGAAATTAAAGAGATGTTTCACCAGATCCGTATTAGAGATCCAGACAAGCAGGCTCATTGTTTGTAGGAGAGACTCTACGTCTAGAGAGTAAAGTGATGGATCTGGAGCAATCGGTGCATATGGAACGAATCCTTGGAATGGTCTGGCAGACGGGAAACACCTTCTTTTCTCTCAACAACCTTCTCAGAGAGGACATTAGCAAAATGTCTCTGTGTTTGTTCGGTCCACTTGGTCTCACTGCACTGAAGGCAAGGTCGTCATGCAAAACCTCTGGATCTAACTGCGACAAGAAGACAAAATCGATGAAGCACTTTCCTGTCTCCAAATGCATGTATTCGTGAACGCATAGAATCGGCCTACACAGCGTTCGAATATTTCCATATAACCGACCGTGGAACCCCTGCAGGTGCTCTGGAGGCAGCAAAAACCGAAGGAGTACCTCTCAAGCCGCTTTCTATTTCACGACTTGAGTTTCAGGCGGCGCTTCTGGTAACTCATTTGCTAAATGAGATCGCCTCATCCCTCCAGCTACCTATACAGCGCAGATTCCTCTGGTCGTGGCTTCGTTCCTGCATCACCACCTCAGCTTTCGTGTCACGTCCTTTTTCGACTCTTCACCCACAGCGAAATTGACTATTTTGGACCGTAAAACAGATATCCCAAAATGTTACTTGTGGGATGGGTTCTTATGTGTCTTTCCACTAGAGCTGTACACGAGGAAGTCGCACTTAGCTTGTTTACTCAAGCTCTTGATGGCCGTACGAAGGCTCGTTGTACGCTGTGAAACTTCTGATGCATTCTACTCTGAAAATGGAACCAATTTCGTCGGAGCAAACAACCTGCGGGAAAACTAAGAACGGCAAATTCGCGAATTATGTACAACAAATTCTGCAACCTCTTAGCATATCAATCTGCCGCCAACTCCTCACATGGGTGGTCTGTGGGAGCGTATGGTACGCTCCATAAAGGAGGCACTTGCTGCAGCAATGGCAGATTACCTCCACCGTCCATGTGACGAAGTCCTTCGGGAAACAACCGAGATATGACCCTTGTAGCTGGAAAATCACTCAGAATTTGGAGATAGTTTCTGTCAAAGGTGCATTGCCAAATATCTTCCCATACTAACTCGGTGTACGAAGGGGAAGCTCCGGAACCTGGAGATATCGTAGTAGTAGTTCACCAAAAAACTCGACATGGCTGGGTACGTAGCAGCATTCTTGGGTTGATTGAAACGTGACGAGGTCAAGTTCAAACGGCGGAAGGTTTTATTACCGGACTTGCTGTCAAGATAGTCTGTTGGACGTTTTAGAATTTTAAATTATCGGAAACCAGAATAAAAGATGAGTGTTGAGGTTGGGTCTCGTCATACATTGCCGGGTGACTCTCTGACAAACTTGTTATGGAATTATCAGGAGTTGTCTATCGAGTGTCTTCCGCGGCGAATCTAGTAAAAAATCTTTTGCTCCTAATATAGCTAGCAGCATTGGTACGTACTGAGCGAATTACCGAGGAGGATCCTCGGTGTAACACGACCCGTGCCTAAGGATGAATGCTTGAGAGGATCTAATTAAGTGTCCCAAAGTCGTACGGAGCCTGCATGATACTAAGGCCTTCTATTGTAAACTGCTCCCTCTGTTCCAAACTGATAAAGGACAGTTGATTCTTGTCCTTTGCAAAGTAACATTGTTCCACCGGCATCGAGGACTGTAACTCTTGAAACCAGGACGCACATTCATGAAACAGTGAATGAAATGACTGGGTTAAATAGAAACAGAAATGATGCTTGCACTTTGGCCAAAATAAAAATTACCAAAAGCAAGGTTGAATGGGCGATTGACACTTTTGAACCCATCAAATCACCCGGTAGGGAAGTAATTTTCCCGGTATTACTACAGAAGGGCAGGGCGTTTTCAATACCTATCCTAACGAACGTTTTTCAATCAAGTACGATACTAGGCCATATATCAGCGACTAAAACACGGCAGGCTACAATGGGCTGGCCACGTAGCAAAAATGTCGGATGCGATTCCAACGAAAACAATATTTGGCAGAGAACCCGACAGAGGCCGATGACTTCGAGGCAGATCCCGTACCCGTTGGATGAGCGCTGTTGACGAGGATGCTAGAGCAGCGGGTGTTAGGGGCGACTGGAGAGTGGTAGCCCAAGGCCGAGTAATGTGGAGACGGCTCCTGAATTCGGCATGGATTCGATAAGCGGATTATCGCCGAAACAGTAAGTACAGTCCGTAACCAGCAGCATGGTGATAAGTACGGGTCACATTCGTCCCGTTCCTCTAAGAAGAAGAACAAAACTTCACCAAAATTCACCGACGGGCAGATACGCTTATCGTTTGTTCTGTTAAAAACAATGGAAAAAATAATTGATGGGCATGTAAGGTCGTCATATTAAGCCAAATATGCTTGGAGTAAATATCAATTCGCGTATCAAGAAGACAAATCCTCAATAACAGCAGTGTAAACTGTAGTAAGAAAACCAGAAAAGTCTTTTGAAGCCTAAGAAACTACACTAGTTGCCTTCTTTGACATAGATGGCGCGTTTGATAAGTTGTCTCATAATTCAATGATTACAGTTATGACGAAACGTAAACGAAATCTATTATCCGCTGGATTAGCGGCATATTATCGACACGAGAGTTATCACCAAACCTTACTACGCAGAATATCCCCGCTCGAGAAGCCTATAGGTCTTACAGTGACAGTAAACATCTGAATCGGTACTTGAAGCAGAACTTGGTAGCCGAGAAGCGTGCTAGGCGTTTGTACGAGCAAGTTTTGACGAAATTCAACGGGTGTAGGGTTTGTTGCTGCTTCGTCGTAATTGCCCATTCCCGTCCTATCCAACACAAATTATTAAAAATATCAGCATTTTCATGACACACAATGCAAAACTAGTTATTCCCTAATAATTTAGTTTGTTGTTTATCGTACGCGATCAATCAAGGTGAGCTGAGATCTATTTAAATGCTTTTTATCATTAAAGAAGTCCTACCAGCAAAATGTTCTACGTTTTTTCGTGCGACGAAGAAGAAAATGTCGACTAATCGTTTTAATTTCCGTCATTCATAAATGAAAATAACTCACGCAAGGCATTGTCGTTATTCTACAGCCAGGAAAACTTGCCTGACCTGCAGAAATTTTGCAGAATAACATTTGCCATGCCGTCCTACACTAATACATGCGCTTTAGCTTCGTAAACATTGTGGTGACTTTTAGTTCGGACGATGAAAAATTTTTATGGACGGATTTTAAAACGGTACGACGAATTTAAGCAATAAAGTCAGTTGCGTCATTTCAATAATATGCTTTAATAATCTCTTTTCAGTGATTTCATAGTTCACGGATCGGAAGGTAAGTTTGTTTTAGTCAAATCAGCACAAGAACTTTTGGAGTATTCAATAAACACATCCAACAAATGATGAAAATTAGAATGGCTTTACTTACTACGACGGGAATTAGAAATAAACCCTATAAACCTACGTAAAAATGGATTTTAAGCAACTTCCCGGTTAAAAACTTTACATTACAGCTGGGCGTGGGCAGCCACAGAAGGATCATTTCGGGAACTTGGGGCGGAAGATATACTTGACGTCATCACTCTTCTTCTTGGTAAAGTACTCGGTCCTCTGCCAGTCATTGCCTTCCAGCGTCAAGTAGTTTTCGTCGTCCATTATGACTACGATATCGTGTTTCGCCGAAAAGATTTTTTTCACCAGCAACTTCAGCCGTCCTCTAGGCTAGACGATTGACTGCTACTCAGAAACAGTCAGCCTCTACTGGCGCATCCTAATCTGATCTAATTTAATCTCACACTAACGCAGCCAATTCTTTAAGGCATCCTGGAAAATGACGATTACTTGAATCAATCATTTTTCTTGTCAACGGCCAGGCCAACTGCGCAGCATGTACCGCAGAGAGAATTCCAAGAAATCAAATGGAACCAGAAAAAAATATCTAATTCCATTAAATTCCTTGAAATCAAGAGGAAGGAAGAAAACGTGGACCTCCCGTACCAAACGCTTCCCATATACATAGATAATGATTTAATCACAGTCGTTGGGAGTATCTTTGCTGATAAAGGTTAAGTGATACTCCGGACCCTCAGAGATGAACTAATGGTATTTAGAACAGAAGCCAGGCTGCCATTGACCAAGGATATAGCGTCTTACTTCGCTCTCTGAAAATAGATTAGTTTTGCCAAAAATGTTAGTTTAAGTCTATAATACCTGAAAATAAAGTCGTGTGGTTTAATGGTTGCCTAAAACTATATTTATAAGGTTAGGAACTGAAAACCGCACGACCCCGCACCTTTTAGCTTGGCTACTCAATTATACAAATTGAAGTATTTCCAGGTATGGCCTCGTGGAGGCGCTAGGTAGGGGCTTGGGATGGCTAGAGTTATGTTGGGCGCTTCTTCCTAATTGCCTTCCCCATTTCATACCCTGTATCTTGTGCAATATAATATACAAAAATTAAATAGCATAGTGACACTCATTTTACAATTTTACAAAACATTCACTAAAAGTTATAGTCACGACAGCCTTATTGGCTCGTAAAGGCCATATTTGGGCCGATGCGAATCAATACATAGAAGCTGTCAGAGAAGGCAGTATAGAGTAACCCACGACAAAACAGCGGGACAGTCAGAGGATTTTATAAGCAGTCTTAGCAATTATAACTCTTCGGCGCTGCTCAACAAAAGTCACGCCAACTATCGGACAAAGTTCCTTATAAGGTGGCCAAGTATCGAGATTCCTTCAAGGCGGCATGCAGCAAACTTTGTGGATGAGACATTTTTGGATCAGCTCTAGACGAGTGTGTCCATGTCTGCCGGTCCAGCAGAACAAAGGTATGAAATCAGAGATCTCCATTGCCGACGGTTACCCGCCATGACTTTTATCTGTCGATAGGACAGATTCTCAACTACAGCCCGGATGTCGTTTGTGTCGCCATGAGCCAGTAGTCATTAAGCGAATTGTAGAAACTAGTGTTGCGAAGCCCGCACTCATGTGATCTAATTTTCTCTAACGAACAACGCCGGCATAAGCAACCCTTTCGAACTCTCGCTCTTATTTATTCATGCACTACGACTAGGGCTGTCTAACCGGTAGTACCGGTAGTACCGAAACCGGTAATACCGGCCAATTTTTGGATACCGAAATACCGGTTTTGGAAAAGCAAAAAACCGGTATTTCCGATATTTTCTAATCTGCTTGTTTTTTCCAATTCCTTATTCGAATAAAAACTAAATTTGATAAAAGAAAATATACTCTTAGAAAAACAACTTGGTGTTAATGCCGACGAGATTCTTCGACTACTAGCAATGAAGAGAGTGAAATTGTGGGTCAAATAATTATAGCTCTTGAACCCGTTTAAGGTACAGTAGAGTAACTTTGCTGTAAAAATGTCTTATTGTATGAGCCAGACGTCGCGTTTCAATTTATGTTTGAACAACTTGCTATACAAAAGCCACCAAATTATTCGAAGCTCTCAAATAACGAATTTAGGAAACAAGATCAGGGCCCAGAAACGTCACTTACAATAGTAAATTGTTATTCAACAATGAAGTAATGAAGCTTCAGTTTCAACAGAAGCAGCGTCGCTTCGTTTCAAAACTGGCTTCAATCAGCGTCATTGAAACGATTTTCACTTCATCATGACGACCGATTTTAAAGTTTCATTTGTATTTCTCTATCAAATAGTCAGAGAAAGGTCAGCCTAGACTTTGAATGCAATTGAATTGATTTTGAGTAACATTTCCTACAATTTAACGCATATTATGATTAATCTACACAACATCGACAAATGGTGCCTGACTGTCAATCGTCGTCATTTGACATAGTCAGTAGCTTCGGCTGAAACTTGCTTGAAACGTTCTGTTCAACAAATGAGACAACTCGCTTCAGTATGAAGCGAAGGTAAGGGAAAGTTAGCTTCATTTATTTGTTTCGACAATGCCGGATTCTGATCAGAATACGGGAATCTTTGCACTTTTTGAGCATTCTTGCCATCAAAGGATCTGCCAGTAAAGAATTTGGAATATTTTTCAAGTCTTTTGAGTGATACAATGATTAAACAAGGAGATGAAATCTGCATCTCACTATCTTCGAATAGTGGGATTGATAACAAAGAAGAGAAGGTATTTGTGAACGATGATGAAGAGGATGACGTTATGCAGGAGTTCCGGTTTGGGGATAGAGAAAAACTTGTTGAGAGGCTGTAGGAGACCGGAGTATTAATTATGCTGGAAGCTACAATGCAAGATATTTAGTAAATAATTAAAGGCGGGTTTCCCTACTATAATTTTGAAGAAATGGAAGGAAAATTCCTGATGTGCTTAGAGCCGTTCGCCAGACATCGATGATAGCGGAAGTTTTTTCAATTGTTGGACGTGTTGGCAATAAAATTCGTTCTAGTAAGGGAACTAAATCGCATAGAGTATTATATCTGCTTAAATTCTGCTTTGCCAAGCAACAATACTGAAGCTAAAGTTTCAAAAAGAAAAGATTTACTGAAAAACATCGACATTTCTCTTGATTTCGAATAATCTGCCAATACCGGTTTTTTACCGGTATTACCGGTATTTTCTACGCCAATACCGAAATACCGGTTTTCACCAAAAGCGCCCAATACCGACAGCCCTAACTACGACCCATTTTTGCGAGTGTATATTTAGCTAAAAGCCACGGTCGTCGCTCTACAGCCCGAGCAACTGATACCGATTACTCGTCAGGGCACGCACTCCCACCCGCGTGTAGAATCCAGAGCATAAGATGAAGAAAAAAAGAAAAAGTAATGCAAAATCTATATCCCGGTGTGCTGCTAGCTTTCACGGCCAGCAGACTGCTCACGAGTTGTTTGACTCGTGAGTGTGCTATGCAGAAAGACGCTATGGGGCACAGCAACGGCGGTTGTTTATCGTACCCTTATCGTAAGCGTTAGGCTCAAGAATGGAGAAAACTAGAGAGCAATAAAGAGTACGTATTGTACCAGGATCATAAAATTCTCGAACAATTCGGAAAATAGTTCCGAGCTGACGGTACACCTTACTAATGATATAGGTATAGTGTTGTCTAAATGACATTTGGCTATCCAATACGACACTTAGATTCCTTACACTTTCATTGCTTCACTGTAGTGATGTACCATCGATACAGTATTCAAAAAATATTGGGTGTTTTTCACGAGAAAAGCTGATAAAATGCATTTCTGAATGCTAACTAACATATGATTAGGGCTGCACCACTCGGCAAACAAATTAACTAATTTTTGCATTCTCAAACATTCTGTGGCAGCAGTCGAGTGACATCGCTATCAAACAGCGAGAATAGTACTGGTTAAAATTGCTACCTTGAGGTACTCCTGAACCGTTCTGAAACCACCTCGATGGAGAAGGTCGCCGTTCAACTGCAATAGTGCGTAGACATAACGTGGTGTACTCTAGTAAATTAGTTGTCACTGATCATCCTAGACGAATTCCATGTTGCGAGGTGGAACAATTCTCGGGTACTTGTACTAGACTCATTTCGACGTATCTGCAAATGAGAGATTCTCTTCGTGTCTCCTCTCTTCCGCTTTTTACGGCGATACTAATCAATTGAAAAGATAATTTACAAAACATTTGGCTAGCTAGTGACTCCGGCAATCGATTCATGGAAAGCTGATGTGTCAAAATGCATTAGTATCACCGCAAACAGTGGAAGGGAGGAGACACGAAGAGAATCTCTCATTTGCAGATACGTCGAAATGAAAAAGTACCCGAGAATTGTCTCAAAAATCTTGAAGCAAGCGCATAGGGAGATGATTCCACGGTAGTGCTCCACGCCGTGCTTTTATTAGCCTTTTTGAAAATGGGGAACTTAAACGATGACTTCCAACTTTGAGGAAACTATTTTGAAGGTTGAATATAATAAAATAAAACCGAAAAGGAATAACCCAAGATGATCAAACAGATCATAATCGCATTTACGACCTATTAAAGAATGGTTAATCATAAATTACGTCTTGGAAGAATTGGATACAGCTACATATTCAACTGCTTTACGTTACTTTGCTCTCCAATTGTGTTTTAAAGTACCGTCATCCGGGGCGAGATTGTGCCAAAAAAGCATATATTTTTGTTCTTTAGCTCAGTATACACACATTTTAGGAACTAAGTTGATTTCAAACCTGTCAATATATACTAAATTGTTCAATTAACAACTACCGTAGAGATGGTTTAGCTACAATGAAACCTAATTTTGCTGGAAGTGCATGAACTTTGGCACAATCTCACCCCTTCTAGGGGGTGACATTGTGCCAAAAACATAAAGTTAGGCAAAAAACCTAAACAGTGAACATTAGCATGTTTATAAACAATACACATCAATATCAGTATAAAGTAATTCACATGGGGCCGTCCATGATCTAAGTGGACTATTAAGGGCAGGGGGTCGACCGAAAACAACGTAGGGTAAGAACCCCACAATTCGCCCCCACCCCAGAATTCGCCCTCCCATTGGTATTCCCGTGATTTAACTCAATATTTAGTTGAAATATAAGTTGTTAGTTTAATTTATATTCATTTTAACTCAGATTTCAGTTATTTGAATAGAATTCGTTGTGTTGTTTTATGTATTTTAATGATTTAATGTGGTTTGAAAAATAGGTAATGTATTTAAGACGCGATTTTTCCATTTTCAAGAAAGAGCACGAAAAATAAAATTGAGGAAAAGTAATGGAAAATCGTATCTGTTCGCACTTTTTTCGCATCAATTTGGTTATATCTGTTTCAAATTTCATAATTGTGCTTTTATTTTGATATTTTATCGCAATTCTGCTGAAAATAGAACATAAATGCATTGGGCGAAAACTGGGTATTGTAAATCATATGAGTTCCAAAATTCGCCCGGGTCGAATCTGTATATACTTAGCCGAACTTACTGCGTGAACCAGTTTTCGCCCTCATCTATTAAATATATGCAAATATGCCACACATAAGCAAATGCAAGTCACAATCGATTAGTTTTTTCGCTGATTTATGTTTATCAAAATGGTGAGTAAAAGTATAGAATAAATAATGTTTTGATGCAGAAAGCACATCATATCTTCATTTGAATTCATCTAACAAAAGAATTACCTGCTAAACATGGGCTAATGGGGTTTCTACCAAACGAACTGTTGAATTAGCAATAATCGACATCGAAATTGATAATAAGATTAAAACCGCACGAATTAATAAGACGCGCATAATATTCTCAAAAATCACAATTTTTCTTGTCATGAGAATAAATCTGACTATTGGAAAATCACACGAAAAATCCGTCTACTATTTTAAAGCATCTAAGCGCAATAAAATTGTTGTCATGAATAAAACTTTGAAAAGTATTTAATGTGCAATGCAGACAACAAAGAAATAATCGTGTTGATAAAATAGAATATTTCGATAATATCATGAAAATTCTAATAGCTTAGCATTACAAACCCGGTCTAACCAAAAATGCTAGTTAAGAATTCCAAGTTATGTCAAAAAATATCCTAGTTGAGTAGGTAAGATGGGTATGCTTACCAGTTACCAGGAATATTTAATACTGTAAACCGACATACCCATTTACAGACAGTGATTTACTAAACAATTTTTTTTCTTCATCTTTTTATTGACTATATTAAGCAGTTAAGCTTAGTTATTTCTTGGGGAAGAGGTTAGGTTGTGAACTCGAGTCTCACCTTCGATTAGTCAATATATATAGCCGAATATCAAGATTTTCCAGTTCAACTAATTTTTTATTGTTCACAGTAAACATTTACTCTTTCCCAAAAAATTACTAAACAATGATATAAGTAATCATTCAGTTTATTTAAACTATTAAAATAAACATTGTACCATTCTGTAGGCACTGAATTGTATTTATTTGCCCACATATCAATAGTGAAAATGAATTCAACAAAGGACCAGAAAAACCACTATTCATTTTAAATATCTTTGACGAGTGTCAAAAGCCTTATTTTACTGCAATGAAAATAAACATTTAGTAAAAACCCACCTTCTCTGTGTTTTTTAGTTTTACTGAATCAGGTATCAGGAGGTGATGATGATCAGTTTATTTCAATTTAGATTAACATTTAACGAATTCCTGATACAAATTGATTGCCATATTAAGGACTGGATAGACATAATCTTAAAGTTAAATAATAGTAACAACAATTCTAACAAAATAATTGAGGTTATTTGGGAAATTTGCAACAAATAACAAGTGGGCGAAATCTGGGTCACATGGGGGACGAATTTTGGATCGCTATGGGCGAAATGTGGTACTAGAGGTTCCTGCACAAAATTGGCTTTTTTGCTATCAAATTACAATTTTCGCGATTCCTAATAGCCAAAATAGATAGAATATTAATATATAGTCCTACTTGTCTGAGTTCAGGGCTGATTTTATAATAATATGGCGATTTATTCATTTTACAGCATAAAAACCTGATAAAAGGGGCGAATTCTGGGGTCGTTACCCTATCATACAAAAAGTATGAACAAAAAAAACCGGAGAGGTCTGAAATAACTAAAAATGAGTTCGTAGTCAATGGACAGCCTCTATATAGCTAGTAGCGTTTCTAGGGTTAACAAGGGGGAGATATATGAAGGGGTGTATCCTAAGGGGGCATACCTATTTGATCATTTAACAAAAGTAACCAATACTTCGCTCGAGAACCCGCGATTTATTTAGCAGACCTATGATGCTGTTTGCTCCAAAATGGATGATGCTATCTAATCTGTCAAAATATTGTGCTCAATAGTAAAGAATGTGAGTGTTCTGGTGTATACTGACGTATTTTTGTTGTTTATGTGAAATCCACAAATTGGATCGATCATTATGGCTTGGCACAATCTCACCCCCGTGAAGTTCGAAAAGTACATAGTTTCGAAAAATATTATTTTCGTAACCAAAACCTTTGCCAACGCATAATAACCTTTCAATACATTGTAAATGATTAGTTTATATACCTTCAAGATAGCAAGTTGATTCAATTTCTTGTTTGGGTTGGTTTATGCGGGACATTTCTTACAAGCGTTATTTCCGCGTATTTTTGATCGCGAACTTTGAAACCCTGTTTAGGCTAAATAGTTTGCTAATATTATCTGTGTTCCATTCTAAGTTATGAATAAATATGTTATGTTCATCATCGTTTTGAATTTAGGTCACCAGTTTCTATAGATATACTAAATTTTCACAAATAAACATTTTCGGTTTTTGGCACAATCTCACCCCGGATGGCGGTATGTATAAAGTCGCCGTTTGCGCTTTAAAACTAATCTTGATAACGGCGTTTTTCGATTAACCTTTCGGAGAAACATTGCTTTGGTTTTTGGTAATGAAACCTTCGAATCGATACCACTGAACAGTTTCTGTGCTGCAAGAATTTTAAAATAATCATAGGTGTAGATTACACATTCGAATAAACCCCAACTATGCATTTTTAGATTCCACTTGCCCCGGCGTACCTTAGCTTTAGTTTTACAGTCAATCTACGTTCTAACGAATGTAGGTACGCAGTAGCATCTGAACAATTGTTGACATAAATTGACGGTTGACGGTAAATCTAATTTTAAATTTAATTTATCTACAGTGGTCCCAAAATATTGCCTTGCGGCACCAATATACTCTAAGTGTTGGTGAAGAATAAGTCACTAGGGTGAATCAAATTTGATCAATGTTTGAAAAAAAATTGATTTTTCGCGTAAATGGGATAGTTAAAAACCGAACATTTTTGTGATTTTTTATTGAAGCAACGGCAAAAGTTTATATTTAGAGAGAGCCAATTTTATTAGGCTAACTCTATCGTACAAATAGCAAACCAAGGCACTGGAGGAACTATTACAGTCGTAAAATATTGCCACTCCATATGAGATGATTGATGCAAACAACTGCAGCTTTGACGCAGATGTACTTATCGTTAGGGTAATTTTATCCGAAACCTGTAGTTTGGTTACGAGCGAGTACGAGCATAAATTTTATGTACTTCAAACCAGTAAAATAGTAAAATAGTCTTGTTTTCCGACTAACTCTGCCGTATCAAATTCAATCAAATTAATGACCTTCATCACTGTTATTTGAGTTCCGAGCACAATTGATACACTTTGCAAATTACTCGTTAGATAAAAAAAGCCCCTAAAAAACAATTTCTACCTTGAAACTTATCGCAAAACTGAAGAGATAAATGTGTCAAAATAGCTGTGCCGTACATAAAATTCGATCATTTTCACACCGTTTAGTTTATTCAGCCCAACTTCTTCGACTCTTATTAATTATTCATTCATGAGCTGTGCTATCAAAACATTCCGTGCCAGCATCTTGTCGTTCGAGTTTCACTTGTTGTAAGTTCAGATCCCGAACAGATAGGAAACAGAAAGACACTCACCCGCTAACTTTTCGACGCAAAACAACTTCAAGCGTAAATTTCCCACCAAGCAACCAAACTGCCGGGCCGGCGCGCGCTCACTGCCTCATTCCTTGCTTGTTTCCACCCACAGATCAGACGTATTATTCTTCTTTCACGAAAAACATCCCCCCATCCACCGACCGGTCTTCGGAGGAAAATTGATAATGGATTCTTCGCTATTGTACAATCTCGGGTTCACAATCAATAATTTCCGGGAGGCATTCTCGTCGCTCAACGTTTTTACCAGTTGTTTATTACATTTGTTTTGCTCCTGTCGACGATTCCCGTGCACGGGGACAACCAGCGAAACATAAAACAAAATGATGCTGAGTACTCGTATTACTAGTGCGCTGCTTCCCCCTCACAAGGACACACTGTGTCACTAGATTCGCAATCACCGTGGATCGTTTACACGATTGCCCAGAAGCTAGGACCTGAGCCTGAGCCTGAGCCTAAGCTCGAGCAGAGGAGCAACAGAAGATTGTCAAACTTCGGAAAATTGATTGCTCCTGTCCTGTCACCGGCTGGCCGTCTCTTCTTGTAAGCCAAAGCCAACCAAACCGTATATTTCCAATCGCTTCTGCCTACTACAGTTAAGCTTTAATCACATTGTATTCACTGCACACGGGAGAGCCTCTGACAGCCGCGACGTCGAACATTTTGGGCATTTAGGTAAAGCAGGCAAAGCACACGTGCGACGATGCTCTGGGGGTGGGAGAGGCAAGCTCACTTCCTTCCTCTTCCACCTTCTCGAACTTCTCTTGAACACACGTCTAAACGCTTTAACTAACGTCCAGTGCCTCCGAAGCACTAGGAAATTTGAAAAACCGTGTCCACTCTCGCCGCTCGAGAGCTACCACCGAGAACCGGATGAACCGAAACGGATGAAAATCTGGCGAAGACTGAACGCCATCCACCGAAAGGCTCGAGTTTTCTTCTTGCGACCGCTGCTGCTGCTGACCGGATGGAAATGGTTGTGATGCGAAGCTTTCGGTTCGGAAAAAAGCTTTCCGATCACAGACGTGGGAAGGAAATTGAGAAAAAGGATAAACGATGGCTAATCGCTCTCTTGGCGCAGCATAAAAGCGAGACGCGAGAGAGAGAGAGAGAACGAGAAGCGATTGGTACCAACCAACAGGATGTTTTGGTTTTATACTGAACCAAAACATCGTATGCTCTGTTGAGAAGGAGGAATGCCGGAACGGGGGCAGGTGCTTGGTGGGACCAAGGAAAATGGATTTGTCAGCTGTTACTTCAACACGGTGATGAATGAAGTGGTTAACTTTTGGGAAAAAATAGTTGAGTTCAAGAGAATTTAAGTTATGATAACAGAAGTGAAGAATTTGATTCGTTATAATAACTGCTACAATTTCCCTAAAAATGTGTTACCAAAACTTCAATCCTGACAAATTCAACAATTCAAGGACGTAACAAAAGCTGCCTGTTTAGTTGTACTTACTAATACATAAAAAAAAGTCCAACGCATTACAGGCAAACAGTTTTTTGTTTGGAATCATCTGTGCGAATATCGCGGCGCACCTGCGAAACAGCAGTTTTCCACCGGAAAAGCTCCCCCCGTTTGAAAATGGAGAACTCTCAACAGTTCTCCCGGCTTCTCGCAAAAGCTCACAAATTCTCAACACACCATGCATGATGGGTACGATGTCTCTGGGAATTCATTCCACCACGTGCTGCTGCTACTGCTGCTGCTGCTCCGATGCTGGTGCCGATTGTTGTCGCATTGTTGGTTGGGATATCAATTTCACGTCCTCTTCGGTTGGTTGTGTGAGTGTCCCGATCCAAAAACGGTGCGGGAGGAGTAGGATAACTGGCATATCATAAAGCTTCCACATATTTAGAGGATGAAATGCGACCTTGACATCGTTTGAAGGGAGGGAGGGTGATGGTTGGTAGCAGCGGACAAGGCAGCTGCGGGCGCGCGGACGGAATGTTGAACTCAGCTTCGCTGGCTATTGATTGAATTTCGTTCGCTGCCGTTGAAGGAAATTGGTATCAGTAAGTCATTTTGGTTCTCAGCAGAAGTATGCTGGAGAAGGGCCTGGCTTTTCATCATTTTTGATGAAATAAAATATGCTTTGTCTAGATGGAAATTGTATGCACTGGCCGAAAACATACAACTTTTTTTTTGTTTCGTCAGATAGGGATCAAGCAATATCATTATTCCATTTGTTAATGGTTTGCTCCCCATCCGAAGGATGGCTCGTTGAACATTCGATTTGAGAGCTGACATCGCGCTGTCCTGTTGAAAACAAAGGTCATCCAAATCCATGTCTTCAATACATAAAATGAACTATTCCCGTGCTCAATTATTATATCGCAGGATTCCTAGTTGCCACATTAAAATGATGGGCTACTTTTTAGCATTTTAATTTATCGTTATTTATATATTTTCGCATATTTTCATTTAATGTTCTATATTTTTTATTTCGTTTCAGTTCCTTCTATCCAAGTTCGTAAATTCTTCAGAATTAAAAAATCTAGTAATGTGTTTTCGCGAAGTATTTTCAGAAAAGGATTCGTAATTTTGGTTCGCTTATTGCGCCGCGGGTGTAGAATATTAAAAATCGCTTTGAAGTTGAAGATGTGATGAAAATTGGCAAGATAATATTAATCTGGAGTGATTGTGGTAATATCATGAAGATGTTTTCTGTTAGAGGGTGGGTGTTTGTGGATGAAAATGTGCAAAATTTGTGTTATAATGAGCGGCAAGTAAGCGGGCGAGTGTATTGCTTTTATTACCGTTTTGTGATTACGATCATTTCTTATTGCAATCGTCATTGGCATCCGTGCAGCAGCATGCAAACTTTCAGGTGAGTTCTTACATTTTTTTAAACAGTTTCACTCACTTCATAGCTCGTAAAGGCCAACATCCAAAAAAATTGAAACGAATAACTGTCGAACTACGAGATGCCAAAAATGTTTAAAATGTAGGATTGATTGAGCGCGTCCAGAGATTTGCGGATAACTTTCTTCTAAACCGTTTTCTAAATGCATCGCTCCGAAGTTCTACACACAAGGGATGTTTCACAGAGAACTACAAGCTAATTGTGTAAAAAATAATGTAGGGTAAGGAACGAGTTAAGCAGTGTCGCATATTTTAATCAGTTGAAAAGAAATGAGCCGAAAATGCACTTTTCTATTCATATTTTCAAAATCTTTTGATAGGATCATCTTCACAAATCACTTAACCATACATTTGATTCACACAAACACAATTTACTGGGTTTTTGACAAGAAATATGATGAATTAAAAATTGTTGTCCAAAAACGTACATTTTTCAGCTGCTGAAGGCAATCGGCACCTCGCTACTAACGAATCCATCACATTTTTCAGCACTGATTACAATCACTCTAAAAGTCAAGCACTCAATTGTCACATACCATATTATTCACTATCTGTTTTTCTATTATCTAAGGCTTTGTCACTAGCCGAAAGTTTTATTATTTTATAACAAAACTTAAAACAAATTCTGAATTGACGGAACCTGTTCACCAGTAGCAGCAGCTGCAGCATATCTGATGAACTATCGTGTTGGCAAGACACTGTTTCGGTTCTGGAAATAAGAATTTTAAGTTTGAAATTAACTGAAACCTCCTATGGTGAAAACGTGGTTCAATACTTTCAAGAGAAATGTATGTTCATAATTAATTTTTCTTTATTAAAAACAACAGAAAAGACAGCTTTTTCAATAATTTTCGAAGATTTAATGCAGTGATTTAATGAAGCAACGATGTGTTTCAATGTTATTTGCTTTGACAACACTGTTCTGAGTCGGACTATGTGTACTACTATGTTTACCTCTTTTGTTCTCCCACCATCCTTATGAACAGCGAGTGAGACGTCAAACTCGCAGTTTCCGATAAGAACACTAGAGAACAAAAAAGACGACGAATACCGCTTGCCGAACTGTGCGGTGAGTGTATGCCCCGATAAACAATTTAGACAGATGGCATTTCTCGCATCAATGCCGATACGCTATGCCGATTACGCATCAGATGCCGATTAGTAGGTCGCGGATAGGAACGCGAACTTACTGAATAAGGGGAAAAGTTCGAGGAATTTTTTATGGGGACGTAAAAAAATTCAGATTTCAGGATTGCTTTAAAAAGCACCTTGATGGTGAAAATATGTTCGGTCTGTTCAAAATTAGTTCCACCGCTCCAACTTTTAAAGCGAAAAATCAAAAGTTTAGCTCAACAATAGTGTCTTCCAATGGTAACAGCTTGAAGAACTAAAGATAGCAAGAAGATTGGTATGCTGATATCCCCCACTTAGTCAACCCATCGCTTGTAATAAGGTAAAACAATCAGTGACCCGCTCAGACTGCTTAAAACCGGTTCTTTACCCTACTTGTAGGTATTTAGGTCCAACAATATAGTATAGGCTAGGCTACTGGCACCATTCATTGTTTTTGTCAGTAGATTGCCAAATCAAATGTACAAATTATGTTTTTTTAGCAAAAATGGTCACGGGTCAAGGGTGGCTCCCAGTTGGCTTCGAAGTATGACGCTAACCTAATAAGCCAGTCGTCGTATGTTCGAATCACTACTGCAAGAGCCTGTTAAACTGGCCCTGTAATTGTCCTGCACTCCAACAGCTGGCTGCGAAGTCTGCCGCATAAAAACAGAAAGTCAAGTTTCGATTACGAATTGCGGATTACGGAATTGTTTAAAGTTCGTTATAAGAGTTTTCTTTAGATATAGTCCTGGACACTTGCACTGTCTTACCCAGGCTTGATTTGCTCTTTTTACTTTATTTTTGCTCTTTTGACTACAGCGTCCCAGTCAAACAAAATTCGAAACAGTGATGCATAGGCCAATTGTAGAGCTGATTATTATCTACAATATTGTTGAAGAAAGTATAGTTTTATCTTTTATATTTATGGCGCTATGGGGCTGATACCCCGCTGGTAGCCAAAAGAGCACTCTTTTGCTACCAATGGCATTGCAGCTCTGTAACGCTAAAAATACAAAAGATTAAACTATACTTTCTTCAATAATATTGTAGATAATAAGTAACTCTACACTTGTCCTATAAATCACTTTTTCGAATTCTGTTTAGCTGAGGCGCTGTAGTCGAAAGAGCAAAAAAGAAGTAAAAAGAGCAAATCAAGCCTGGTCGTACCTAGACATAAACGGAATATTGGGCTCTGACGATTCAAAAGCGTGTTTTTTTCTTGGAAAGTAATCATAAGATGGTGGATTGGATTTGAATTTGAACTTTAAATTTGTTTCGAAATTAGACATGAAATTGGACCTGGACTTCGAACATTTCTTAAGACCGGGCTCAAAATTAGACCATAACTTGGATTTGAAATTGCACCTGAAATCAGGCTTGGCATGCTCTTTTCGCTTCGATTTTGCTCTTTTGATTACTAAACTGCAGCTAAGCCAAGCAGAATTTGAAAAAGTGGTGTAAGAAAGTACAAGTGAAGAAAGTGTTTTATCTTTGCATACACAGCGCTATAGGGTTGCAATGCCGTTGGTAGCGAGAAGAGCACTCTTTCTACTGCCAACGCGGTACCCAAGCAGCACACTTCTGGCATTTCTAGTTGAAGAAACTTATTTACGACTGATATTGGTTCTAAATCAGTTACCAAAACTATTTTATAACAACTGTGTTAGTAGGGTAGCTGCCATATTGTGCTCCAAACACAAAAGAGATAGTATAACGACACCAGTTTTCGACATTTTTCGGGCATCAAATTGAAAAACCGAGATTAATTGTCATATAATTGCACATCGATGATCATTCATTAATTTATATATTTAAAAAAAAATAAAATCGATTTTCTGTTGAATGAAGAAAAGAAAGCGGAAATCCGTTGAGAAATAACCGAAATGGGGCAATTTTCTTGAAATCAGTGTCAGTAACGTCTCGCTCTAGTTTGGTACATTTGATTATTTGCTATAAAATATATCATCTGACAATAGTAGTCTTAATAATTAACAAGCAGCATAAATCAAGTAGTATAGAAACACACAAAGAACATATTTGTCTACGAAGCCGTTGTTTAAAGTCAAATTTATCTGCTACGCTACAGCATTTAAGCGGATAAGGTCATGTTGCCCGGACATTGCATTCCGCCATGGAAGGAATAGAGCATATCGTACGAATTTTCACTGCTGAACAGCTTCAATTCTTACTATCCAATTTGTATTGAATGGGCACCGAACAACCGAGTTGGTCTCAAAGACGGAACGCACCCGGGAATAGTAAAGTGATCGAAGCCCCATAGGATCGCGAAATTTTTTCTGCATAGGATCAAGTTGACGTAATTCACAGTTGATTTTGATTTTTTATATGAGTTTTGAGATTTTGAGTTTTTAACATCACTGATCCCAACCCCGCAGAAGTCACGAATGACCCAAGACTGGCTAAAGTGACTATAATATGAACAAAAAATCAGAGGGGTTGTGCACAAGACACGACCACATAGGTGACGTAGGACTACGTAAGTCTCTTTGTAGCAATAGTAGGATGTATCCGCGTAATAATACAATTCTTCATGTATACATGCTACATGCGTTGTACGTAGCGTTTATCAAAGTAGGAACATTGTATACGTTCAATCCTCAACAGATTTAGGAGTTATTTCCATGAATTGATTGAATCTATTTTATTAAAACGAATCAATCACACAAAACCAAACAGTAAATCAATTATCATGACCTGTTTCTACGTTGAATAGTGCTTTTCCTCTGGTAATCGGTACACGGAACGCGCTAGTTTTCAAAAAGCTGAACATTTTACGCAAAACTTTTCTGCGGCTTACAAAAGAAGAACACTGATTTACGAGCTGCAGACGTCCGCTTCCAAGGTAGAAAATGTCGTCCGTGACCAGAAAACTTAAGCCCGCCATTTGTTGGTCGTCCGCAACGGCGAAAAATTCAACTTTTCCCTCGTTGCCTGTGTCACTATCGTATTAACTGGACAAAAAAATATAATAAACTCTTCAATCATTGTGTGGTCCTTAAAAGAACCGATTATCATAACTCCAGCTTGCAATAAACTTGCACTAACGCACTTAACGTAATTTTCTTTTCGGTAAACGGCTTGTTGCAACGAACCAACCGGAAAGCCACATAAACTATGCGATCGACGAAGCCGTTCGTATATAGTCATGAGTCACGATGAAATACCAGTCCAGGTGGCCAGCTGCAAGCAACGTGGGATAATTCTGGTCTTTTTGTTGTCGTGAGCAGCACTTACGCAGGTAATTATTCCATCGCGGCAGCCAGCTCCAGCTTCCATAGTTTCCTTTCCCCAGCAGCCGATGAATACGACTGACCGGGAACTGCAGACGTGCACGACTCGAGCGTGTTTGCCCTTGATGCTTTCTCCTTTGTTGAGCCCAGATATGCCAGTAAGATGTTGGCAGTGACTCAGCTAGCGTTTGAATAATGCTGTTCGCCGGCTTACCTCGTGTTATGTACCAGAGCAAGCGACAAGAATCGGTCCCGTTTATTTTTCGTAGTCCTTAATTCTATCATCCACGTTGAATAAAATTGAGCATTTCAATTTCAGTCAGAACAAACAGCAAAGTTACCAGAGAGCCGTTCGCCTTTTGCTGCCAAAGAAAAATTACGTGCGCCCATAAACCAGCAGTAGTAATTTCTCAGCTGGAATTTTGGACTTATTCCGCACGCAGGCGGGCAGATTGGTGACGGCAGGTGACGAGAAGACCAATCTGCAGCTGACTGTCCGTATCGACGGAGAAATGAACAAACTTTTTTCCGGAGTTACTAGAGGTGTTTTTCTAAACATTCAAGCTGTTGTATTACCCAAGAAAAGTGAGAAGAATCCCGATATTTTCAACAGTTGTATCAATTACCAGACACCGTCCTTTTAAGGATGAAAACATGCTTTTATCTATACCTATAAAAAAGGATTTCTGTCTGTCTGTCTGTCCCTATGTTCCTTTTAGAATCGAAATGGGGTTTTTGGTGCCAGGGAAGCTTCTTATGATGGTTAGAGATCCCTCCCCCCACTAAGAGGGGGGGCTCACAAATTTCTGCATAACTCGAGAATTAATCAAGCAAATGGAACCATATTTGGCATGTGGGTGTTTTTGGAGGCAGGATTTTTTTTAATGATGGTTTGAGACCCCTCACCCCTGTGGTAGGGGGATAAGGGGGATAATAAAACAGAAATTTTTGCGTAACTCAAAAACTAATCGAACTTGAGAAATTTTAGTCTCTTTCATAAAATATTAATCAATAACAAGACCACCAAAAACTATCAATAGTAACATTAGATAATTCAGCGCGAGACGGCCACAGGCCGCCAGTGTTACTGGCGACCTGTCGATGGAAGCGCCGGCCACTGATGGGGGGGGGGGACGGCCCCCCGTAGAGATCATCTCAGCTAGTCAGCTAGTTTAATATAAAAATCCTAGTTTTACGGCAAAATATGTAATCCTTTTATGCTAATAAACTGTAATTTTCTTTTAATTATTGCTGGTTTCTTAGTTGCCATATTAAAAATTTGTACCTATTTTAGGGAAATGCCGTCGTGGTTGGGCTAGCCTTTAGCACTTTACTAATTTCAATAGAGTATCGTTATTTGTATTTTTTCGCTTATTTTCACTTAATGTTGTAAATTTTCAATTTCGTTTCAGGTCGTGCGCCGCGTGTGTAGAATGTGGAAAATGGCTTTGAAGTTGAGGATGTGGTGAAAATTGGCCAAGAAAATATTAATTGCAGTGGATACGGTAATATCATGAAGGTGTTTTCTGTTAGAGGGTGGGTCTGTGGATAAAAATGTTCAAAATCTGTGTTAGTACGAGCGGCAAATAAGTGGGCGACTGTTGTATTGCTCCGATTGGGGTTTTGTGAGTACATTTATTTCTTGTTGGAATTACCTTTATCATTAGTGCAGCAGAGAACGGCAGCATCGACGTGTGCAAACTATCAGGTGAGTTCTTACATTTTTTCTAACTCACGGTTTTACTCAGCTCTTAGGTCATAGAGGCCAAAACCCGAAAACATTTATCGACTAGCTGTTTAAAACCAAGAAATGCCACAAACGTTTAAAGGAAGGGGATTTAGGTTGGGTCATATAGTGACACGCTGGGCTACCGCCGAATTTCAAATAAATATTTGTTGAACTTCCTCACAATCGCATAGATAGTAAAAAATATCTAATTTTTATCAACTTTTCCTAGGGATTAGCCGTGTTTTCCTAGGGACGTTACTGGATAGAATTACCCTTTGATGTTATGGTGCTGGTGAAGTTGTGGAAGAGAACTGTATTCGTCATACTGTCGTTCCACCGTCCGTAGCCTACAGACCTTCGCCAGATGTACGATGGGAATCTCTCCAAGCAGTGCCTGTAGCTCGTGGTTCATGTGCTTCCGCCATACTCTCCGCTTTCAGTTTGTACTCCGCCAATGGTAGTCCGCAGCAACTTTAGTCGCAAAGTTCCAAGTTTGTTCTGACGAGTAAAAATCACCCAAAGGAGGGTAGAGACCAGACGGCAAATACCCACCAGAAACCGTCATCCACTACAATGATCATCGTCAAAGGTATCCATCATCGTTTCGCTGAGAGACTGATCCGTTATCACAGAAGATTATTAGAGATAGCGATCAATACATCACTGCCACAAGATTACTTCTGTAGACGGAAAATGCGCTCCCGACTAGCTGTTGTGAGTGAAGTTTTCTCGTCAAACCAGGTTTCCGTTAAAACGATCATGTCAAAGTTCGACTCTGTTACAATGAAAAAGCCATCTTGGTTCGAAGTCCACGCACGTTCTGGTAGTACGTCAGCAGTGATTTAAAGGAGTGCTTCTGTAAATCAGACACAGAGCTGGAAACGAGAACTGCGTCATCGGAAGAATTAGGTGTTGGCTGGTCTGGAATTTTGGGAGTTGATCTATTTCAATGGAAAGGAAAATAAATAAACACCAATTCATTGCAGGAACATTGCGTGTGGCCTCACAAAGGTTGCGAATCTCATCCATCTTTTTGTATACTTGATAGATTTCGTGGTTACTGCGCCTGCCCGACACGCCATCTTTTAATATTCCACCAAGAATTGATCGCAAGATCTTACGCTCAAAAACACCGAGAGCTCGTCGGTCACTCTTTTTCTGTTCAACGTCCATGCTTCGTGGTCGTGGAGTTGGACCTCAGCTGGCTGATTCCAACACCCGAAGGGCTACCATGTTCTCTACCAGCCACCATGTACTTCTTTTTGGCAGAGTTTATGACAAGCCCTATCCTCGCAGCTTTCTCCTTAAGTCCGATATCTCGCCCGCTATTCACGGTTCTGATTCGCTATTCTGCAAGTTGAATTCTCGGAATTTATTGAGGATTTGTCGTAAAATGAACATTTGGCACTGGTATTCGCCAACAAAGGTTTCCTGCAACGGCCTCAGTCTATGAAACAGGATGCGGGACAGAATTATGTATGCAAAATTCAGGTGAGTAATGCTTCGATAATTGCCTCTTTCCTGTCGATGTTATAAATAGGGCATATGAGAACTTCCAACCAATCCGTAGGTAGTTCCTTCTCAGTCCAACCTTGAGTAAAATCTGACGGCTGGCACAATACAGCCGTTCGCTCCCGACGGACGTTCAAAAGTACGGCGAGATGCCGTTCTTTTTAGCTACTTTGCCATTTTTCAGTTCTCTAGCTGCTTTCTTAACCTCGTCCAAAGTTTGTGGATCCACTGCTTGTCCATAAAAATATCCTACGGTATCCAAACTCATGAATGACGAATTATCAAATCTTCCGCATAGATTGTCACACGCTTGTGTAATAGAATCAAGGAGACATCATTTTAGAAGAGTGTAAATCGCAGTGGTCCTAAATTACTTCTCAAAGGAACACCGAACTGTGAACTGAATGTTATCGATTCAACTAATAATATATTTACGTATAGCTGTCGATTTTGTCAAGTAAGCTTTCAGCAAATCGCAGAGTCTATCCGAGAAGCCGTGCACTGTGTCAAACGCAGTTTTGATGTCCGTATATATCGCATCAATTTCGCACCGCTACGTTGCTGATACAGAAGGTAGTAAACAAAGAGTTTCAACTCAAGAAAACGCTTGTGGAAGAATCCGTGTCTGAATCCGACAAAACTAATTAGCAATGGCCTAAATGAAACCTTTCACTTTTTTAAACTTATTTCAGTCTCAAACATACTTCATATTTGTTTTCTTTTTTTTTTCAATTCCAATTCTAGTTACATTTTTTTTACGAATTTACGTCTATTTAACGTCTCGGAAAATCTGTTCCCCATCCACGTTTTGAAGACTAAAGGCAGAATTGTAGGATGGAAGCTTTTGGTAAAAATGCTGGTAAAAAAAAGTTGACCAACGTTAGCTGAATAGATACACTTCATATTCCAATAGTTGAAAACGTTTCATCGTAACGATTTTCCGCAAAATGGCAAAAATCCAGCTGTTCTTCAAGGACGAAATAATGAATCCCTAAAGTATGTTTTTAATTCGCAACATAATTTTTCGTTAAGCATTTCTTATCTCTCGTCATTTATTATATTTTTAATTCGAGAGTCCTTATCAATACAATACCCTACCATTTTACTTTGTTGTTGCATTCAAATATTTCTCCATCTTGCATGCAAATAATCTTGAACACAACCAGCTAGGTAGCGAGGGGCATGCGCATACTCTACATTACTATCCAACTGGGAGATTTGTGACGTAAATTACCGAAGGTTGTAGGACGGAGTTCATTTTTTCTCAATTTTTAATTCCATAATGGATGATATTGTTTGAAGTATTATAGCACCATTCTTTAGACAACTTTTTTTTTCTCACTACTAAACGATCCAAGTATAATGCTGTAGTCAAAGTTAGAGTCGCAGTGACGGTAATCCAATTCATCTGTGAACCCCACACCAAATATCTTGACAAAAGAGAAACAGTAAATAATGTATGTACCTGTAGAGAACTGTCATATTTAAAAAGTTCTCGAATTCGTTCATATTTCTCGTTCTGTTGAACAGTAAAGTCGATTATGACTGTATCCAAGCTCAATTCAGGTAAAATCGTCATAAATCTATAGCCCTTTTGCCATGCAGTTTTATAATTATAATATTCCCGTTTTCAGATTGTTTTTCAATTTGATTTTAAAACTTTTAACATTGGAAGTAGCGAAGCAGCCAAATGAATGGTTGAAAACAAACAAACTATCGTGTTAACGACACGAAACCCATATGGAATACAGCCATACAGCCAGGGAAAAATATGATTCAGAACCAGAACGATGGTTTCTCTACACAAGCATGCTATTTTGTCGTGGAAAAGTGGAAAGCGTCAATCCAGAACTTTACTCTGCTGTTTTAAATTTAATTCCTCATGAGGTTTTCTAAATAAATTAGCTGTCTTTTGCTTCGAAAACAAAGGTGTAGTTTTGATTCTTCTCGGGCACGAGTGCCCTTCGACAGGATTTCACAACCTCCATAGCATATAGCGAACTGAGTCGTAACAGTTCTGGGCAACCAACATTTTTTTTTTCATTATATTTAACAGACGGCTAAAATTTGTAGCTAGATGAAACCAGTAAAGTAGAATATTTGCTTATAACGCGAACCAGTTTATACGGAATCGGAAACGAAATCTAATGGTTTGTCACTAGTGGCAGGTTACGAGGATGTAATATGGCATATCTTTGCTCGTTCTTCGCATACTTTCTACTGATGATACGGAAATGCATCGTAAATTGCTAAAATAAAACTTTGCTTTGAGCCTTACACGCTAGTAATTGATGTTAGTAAATTAAACTAAGGCACGATTAACCGGTATAAATAAAAATAGAACTATTACACGACGAATAAATACAATTTGTGGGTTAAAACATTTCTTTACAAGAGACGCCAGCGATTGCGACTGGCGTCTCACCGCATTGCCGCTGCTTTTGCTGTTGCTGAACGCTCGGAGTTTTATCATTAAAACATGTAAAACGCACGCACAAAAAAAAACAAGGAAACTTTAGTAGTTCTGTGTTTTGGTTAAAAAAAACTGATGAAGTTAAAATCCCAATACTATAAGGCACTTTCGAATCAGTCTCCTCGTCTACTGAAATCTTTTCACCTGCTGGAGGACCCACCCCTTGGGGGTTGGCCCACCCGGGGGTAGTTCTTTCGCCGCAGATGGCGCTGAAGCCGTGGTTGATTTTAAAGCGATTTGTATGGCCTTACGCTGCTCGAGGTGAGCCGGTTTAATGGGCACCGGAGGTGCTCCCGAAGAGCTACTCGAAGCAGAAGAGGACGAACGGGCTACCTGCGTGGATGACGGAGGAAGCTTCAGCAGCTGGCATTGACCGATTTCGCTGATCGACTCGTAGATGACATGTTCCTCGAATCCATCCGGTCGACGATCGTTGTCGTCCCCACTGTAGACAGCCGAATCACGGAAGTCGTCATTCTCCAGACATTCCTCAACGCATTTCTCATAGAAACCACAGCATTCGTCGTCCTGTTCGTTGCGGGTTCCACCGCACACGCTGTCACTCGAAGAATTGAGGGAAAAGATCGAGTCTCGCTGCTCCGGGTCGGCGGAATCCGCTCGGATCGACGCCCGATTAACAAAAATATTCGGTTGCTGGTTGGTGGCTCCCGGGGAGAACAGGGAACGCGGATCAGCGTAGTCCAGATTGGCTATACGAGATCCCAGATCGAGACTACCCTGCTTGTAGATTGGCACCGAATCCGGCTCCGGACAGGAGATCTTCCGCTGATGTAGATTGCTATCGCAGCTTCCGCTCGACGGCGACGAATGTAGGCTGATAAATCTTTGGAGCAAGTTCTTTGGTGATTTGATGCTGAGACTTCCCTGTCGCTCGAGCGGTTTCAGCGGATCTCCAGGGTCGCCGCAGGTTAGGGTCACAATTTCCGAACGAGTGTCCTGCACCGGTCCGGTATCTTCCTCCTTTCGCCAAGGGTAGTGGTAGTTGATGTTGGTGTCACTGTTGCGTAGCTGCGCTACGGTCGATTTCGATTCGACGGAATGTCCCTCTATATCGACCAGTCCGCCCTCCGAATAGGCGAGCGTTACGTAGTCCGATTCCGGACGGGACTTCTTGGCAGAAGCATTTGCTTTTAGGGTTTCCAGCGCTTTGCCGTACTGTTGGGAAATTGAACGCGTCAGCGGTGGGGCATATTTGTACGGTACGTGGACGTTTCGCAGCAGCGATTCGTAGATTGGTTCCGGCGACGGTAGATCATTCTGAATTTCCAGCAATCGATTCAGCAGATCCTCCGACTTTCGGTTTAGCTCAGCAACTTTTCGGAATTCATCCTCCTCCTCCTGTTCCTCCTCGTCCTCTTTTGGTGGCTCCGTAGATGGGGGCTTTGGAACTGGCTTCTCTTTCTTGCTCTCAACTTCTCCGTCCTCATCCTGGCTTGGACAGGACAGAGATCGCACCGAATCGAACGACTTCTTCTTAGGAGGTCGACTCATTTTCCTGAATTCGTTTTTCTCCAATATCAATTGCGAAATAATTTCGGAATCCTTTCGACAAGCCTCCTCTCCATCCGCCGTTTCCTCCTTACCCTTCCCGCCCGGTGAGTTCTCATTATCCAAACTCAAATTGTCTGTCGACTCGGTAATTTTCAACACGGTAGTATCATCGCTACCCTCCCCGAAATCCAGATCCGTGTAAAACTTCGAGTTCCCAGTCAACGTCTTCGACCTACTCTTCCGGATGTTTACTATTCGCTTCGGAATGGTGGTCGAATTGTACGATTTGACATCGACGAAGCTTTCTTTCGACTTCTTACGGCCTTGCGTGGCGAAGCGGTTCCGTTCCTGCATTGCTTTGGCGAAAGCCTCCTCGTCGCTTAACTTGACCGCCGCTTTCTGTTTCTCCTCTCCAGCCGACCTGCTTTCCGAGCGACTCCTGCTGCTACCCTTTAGCTGCTTATGCTCGAGTTCCTTCTTCACCGCATCGCACTTACAGTCACCGGTTTTGCTCTTCTCCTCTTCACCATCGGATTTTTCCTTCTGCTCCAGCGGCTTTGAGTACGACTGGAAAGTCGGCTGACGGATATCCTTCGGCGAAATGCCGTCCAACGATATGCTGCTGGCCGTATTCTTGCGCATTTTCTTCGAACGCATTCGCATTTCGCTCCGGCGGAACTGTTGCCGTCGCTCCAGGTAGTCCGGCGTCGAGGGATGGTGCGATGGCCACTTCCAGCTGGCGTTTTTATCCGTTGCGCGATCTAAAATTAGTTTTAGGTTAGATTGCGCAGTTGAAAGTGATCGTTTTTAGGGAACCTACCGTCTTCATCGCCCAGCTGCAGCACCAACTCACGGGCCCGCTTCGGAATGTCGAAATGCTCGAGCATGGCCTGTTTGATCTGCTGCGTCCAGAGGCGCTTCTGATCGCGGGTGCGTGCCGTCAGCCGGATCTGACCCTTCGGGTCGTTGTACGGGATCACATTGAAGCTGGTCGGTTCGCCCGGCAGATGCTCCACCAGCATGAGGTTCTTGCACTGTGGAAGGATGCGGAAAAGTGAATTTTTCATTAGTAACATTTGTATTTGTGTTTTTGTATTATTTACGTTATTATATACGTGCGTATATATATTTGTATCTTTTAACATATTTCTGTATTATTTTTGCACCATTTTGGAATTACTTTCTTTTTTTTTATTAAAAATGGAGGTGCGTTTGGTGAAGAAGAATGGTAGACTGGATGATAAACTTCGATGTGGGACCAAAAATATATTGCGTAGTTCAACTGCTGAGTGGGATTCTTACCCACACTCTCTCGGTTTGCGCCCAAGTGTTTTGACAATTAAGCTATCAGCACACGACACCCTGTATTAGATGGTCTCACATCTAGTTTCAATCATTCGAGTTTAACCATTCGTACGCACACACATACACATACGCTGATAGTTTAGTTGTAAAAACACTTGGGCGCAAACCGAGAGAGGGTGGATTAGAACTCTGCAATATATTTTTGGTCCAACATCGAAGTTTCGCAGTATCATCCAGTCTACCATTCTTCCCCAGGAAACGCTCCTCCATCTTTATAAAAAATGATTTATGTTGGACCGCGATAGAGTCAAAGACAGATAAGAAAAATATTACTTTCTTTTTTTTTATAAACAATTTATCACTATTTATATTATATTCTGTCTCATTTTTGTGTCAGTTTTTGTTACTTTGGTTCCTATTTCGGGTTCTTTTTGTGTTTTTTAATTTATTTTTCATTCATTTCATTTCATTCAATCATTTTTTGAATTATTTTCGTATTATTTTAAATCACTAGCTAACCCGACAAAGTTCGTATTGCCACAAATTAAACTGTGTTGTACATAAATCCTGAATCTCGGATGACCTTTGTCACAATCTCGAGTTTGGCAAGTTTCTGAGGAGTTCATGGGTGTTTTAATGTACAAATTTTCCTCAAAGTAAAATAGAAAACAATTCCCCCCATTTTATAGCCTGATAAAATAAAGCGGATAACATTTAAACATTCGCTATCATTACAAACCATTTCGCCGAATACCATTTTGCGGAACACCAATTCTCGGATGAGCATAACGCGGAGTATCGAGTTTCGCAGAATACCATTTCGCGAAAAATCTTACGCGGAATGTACCGTTTCACAGAAAATCTTTTCGTAGAGAGTATCATTTCGCAGGGGTGACCCAACTGAAGGAAAGTAATAGAGGTCAGTAGATCTAGAAAAATTAATAAACCTACATAGAGGTGAGATCTACGGGGGGCTGCCCCACCGCAGTGGCCGGCGCTTCCGACGGCAGGTCGCCGGCAACACTCCCGGCCTGTGTCCGTCTCGCCCTGAATCAACTAATGTTACTATTGATAGTTTCTGGTGGTGTTGTTATTGACTAATGTTTTATGAAAGAGTCTAAAATTTCTCGAGTTCGATTAGTTTTTGAGTTACGCAAAAATTTCTGTTTTATTTGTATGAGAGTCCTTATCCCTTACCACAGGGTCTCAAACCATCATAAAAAAATTCCTGCCTCCAAAACCCCACATGCCAAATTTGGTTCCATTTGCTTGATTGCTTCTCGAGTTATGAGGAAATTTGTATTTTATTTGTATAGGAGCCCCTTCTCCTGAAGCGGGGAGAGGTTTCAATTCACCATAGAAAACATTCTTGTCTCCAAAAACACCCACATGTCAAATTTGGTTTCATTTGCTTGATTAGTTCTCGAGTTATGAAGAAATTTGTATTTCATTTGTATGGAAGCCCCCCTCCTCTTAAAAAGGAAAGTAGGACCCTTTCATCATAGAAAAAATCATGCCTCCAAAAACACCCACATGCCAAATAAGGTTCCATTTGATTAATTAGTTCTCGAGTTATGAGGAAATTTGAATTCCATTTGTTTAGGAGCCCCCCATCCTAAAGTGGATAGGGGTTTGAATTCACCATAGAAAAAATTCTTGTCTCCAAAAACACCCACATGTAAAATTTTGTTCCATTTGCTTGATTAGTTCTCGAGTTACGCAGAAACTTGTGTTTCATTTGTATGGGAGCCCCCCGTCTTAGTGAAGGGAAGGGTCTCTAACCATCATAGGAGCCTTCCTTGGCCCCAAAAACCCCTATTTGCAAATTTTCACGCCGATCGGTTCAGTAGTTTTCGATTCTGTATGGAACATTCGGGCAGACAGACAGAAATCCATTTTTATGGGTAGATTTGTATGGGAGCCCCCCCTCTTAGTGGGGGGAGGGATCTCTAACCATCATAGGAACCTTCCCTGGCACCAAAAACTATTTGTGCTATTTTATTTAATTTAATAAATTTTCTTAAATCATTTTTTGAATTATTTTCGTATTATTTTTAATCATTAATATTTGTATCGCTTTAGTATCATTTGTGCGTTTTGAGTATCTTTTTGTGTAGTTTTATTTCCCTTTGTTTTGTTTTATTGTCTTTGTTTTTGCTCTATTTCTTGCACCATTTTATTTCACTTTCGAGTCAACTTGTATCAGTTTTAGCCAATTTTTTTTTCTAAATTTGTTAAGTCATTTTTGTATTGTATTGGTATCACTTTTGTCCAGTATTTGTATCATCATGTATCATGTATTATTGTATCATCATGTATTGTATTGCTAGTTTTTGTGATATCTTTGTTCCTCTTTGGAGCTCTTTTTATGTCTTTCTTTTCAGTTCATTTTGTTCAGTTTTCTATCGTCATTGTAGGTTTTTGTAGCTTTTTGTATCATTTTTGCGCTATTTTTGTGTCGTTTTTCTATCTGTTTTGTTTAATTTTTCTGTGCATTTTTATGTCATGTTGGTATAATTTTCTGGCATCATTTCTATGATTGTTGTGAGCGTGCTTTGAACCATTTTTTGATTTAATTTTGTATTTTGATTTAACTTTCTGTTTCTTCTTCTAATTTTTTTTTCATTATTTTCTTTGTTTGTACTATTTCGTTGCATTTTTGTATTATTTTTCAATTATTTTCTGTCTCTTCAAGTCAGTTTTGTATCATTTTTGTATGACTTTATTTTTTTGTATCATTTTAGCGAAAAAAAATTTCTGCATGCCACTTTTCCAACTCAATTTCTAATTTTTGCATCATTTTTGTTTTGTTTTGTTTAATTTTTGGTTCGTACATTTTATTTTTCAGAATAAACTTTTTCTCAGTATTTCAACAGTTTAATGATGAAATTACGATTATTATATTACCTTGAAATAAGGCATGTTTTAAAATGAACCAAACTGAAACAAAAAGTTTTCATGGTCGTATTGGATTTTGATTGGAAAGTGTTGATTAAAAAATGTTGGTCGTTTGCTATGATTAACTCATTTTTTAAAATTTTGCGACTTGGTTCGGTCTGATTTAACACCGACCATTTGATATCGTGACGAGCAATCGAGTTGAGTAAGCGAGTCGAGCAGTTGAATCAAGCAATCGAATCAAGCAGTTGGGTCGAGCAGTCGAGTCGAATAGTCAAGTCGAGCAGTCAAATCGAACAGTCTAGTCGAACAATAAAATCAAGCTGTTCAGTCAAACAGTTCGGTCGAGCAGTTGAGTCGACCAGTCGAGTCGAGCGTTTTGATCGAGTGGTCCAGTCGAGAGCACTTGAGTCGAGCAGTCGAATCGAATGGTTTAGTCAGGCAGTCGGGTCAAGCGGTTTGTGCGACTTAACCGCTTGACCCGACTGCTTGACTAAACTGCTCGATTCGACTGCTCGACTTGACTACTCGATTAAACTACTCGACTAGACCACTCCATCAAAACGCTCGACTAGTTTAGTCGAGCAGTTCATTCGTACAGTCGAATCGAGCAGTTCATTCGAACAGTCGTGTCAAGCAGTTGAGTCGAGCGGTTGAATCGAGTAGCCCAGTTGAGCGGCTGAGTCGAGCAGACGAGTCGAGTAGTCTAGTCGAGCAGTCGAATCGAGCAGTTTAATCTAGCAGTTAAGTCGCGCAATTGAATCAAGTAGGCTAGTCGAGCACTCTAGTCAGTCGAGCAGTTAAGTTGAACAGGTGAGTCGAGCAGTTCAGTCGAGCTGTTGAACCATACAATTAAGTAAAGCAGTTGAGTCGAGCAGTCGAGTTGAGTGGCTAAGTCGAGCAGTTAAGTCTAGCAGTCTAGTCGAGCTGTTGAATCAAGCTGTCATTTGAGTCGAGCAATAAATCGATTAGTCTAGTCGAGCAGTTAAATCGAGCAATCGGGTTGAGAAGTTGAGTCGAACAGCCGATTCGATTAGTCCAATCGAGTAGTTGAGTCAAGCAGTTCACTCGAGCAGTCGAGTAGAGCAGTTGAGTCGAGTAGTCCAGTCGAGCAGTGGAATCAAGCAGTTGAATCGGGCAGTTGAGTCGAGCGTCGAATCGAACAGTTGAGTCGAGCAGATAAATCATACTGTCCAGTCAAGCAGTCCAGTCGTGCAGTCGAATCGAACAGTCCAGTCGAACAGTTCAATCATGCAGTTAAGTCAGGCAGTCGTGTCGAGTAGTAAGTCAAGCAAATATGTCAAGCAGTCGAATCGAGTAGTTAAGTCGAGTTGTCCACTCGAGTAGTTAAATCGAGCTGTTCAGTCAAGTCGATCTGTTCAATCAAGCAGTTGAGTCGAGCAGTCGAATCGAACAGTTCAGTCGAGCAATCAAATCGAGCAGTCTAATCGATCAGTCCAGTCTAGTAGTCTGTTCAACCAGTTGAGCAATCGAGCAGTCCAGCAGTCGACCAGTGAGGTGACTGAGAATACAATCCATTGCTACGAAAGCATGACATCCTATCAGGGACCTGTTTTTTAGATACCGATAAGCCTCTTATGACGTCCTGTCAGAGACCTGGTTTTCGGTACAGACATAAGCCTCTTATATAAATAGATTAGGGTATATAAATAGAGTAGGGTTCTTTTGGTATCTTTTGGTTTATTGTGCTACTAGCTGATTACCCTATCTTACTTGGAGCCCCTTTGTCTATCAGTCACTTGTACACTTGTAACAATATTGTAACGAAAACTCTCATAAGGCAAGAAACAACCCGCATTTTCTTCATTTGAGCGTCTCTACTCCCTTTGTCAGTTCCCCTCTTGCTGTCCCCCAGCCACTTGTAAATCCAATGTTGCGAAGTCAACCATGCCTACTCACACGCGAAAGAGTATGAGAAAAGTAGCATTCAACACTTACGCCGCACACGCAGTTGTGAAAGAAACAGCCGCCGGTGCTGTGTGAGACATTTTGTTACCCACACACTCGCGCACACTCATCCTCACTTGGTCGTCCTGCATAGCTTATTCCCGAGGCAAAAAACTCGTGGGGAATCAAATGCCCGTGAGGCTGGTGGTGCACTGGGATACAAATTTTGCATTACTTTTTCTTCTTGTTCGTCTTCCCTCTCGATTCTACTCACGGGCGGGAGCGCGAGTACGGGTTTCGCAACCAGGGCTGGCACGATCACTTCGACTTAATTCGCATTCATTTGACAGTACCGTCTCAGTCAAGCAAAATTTGACAAAATTATGTATGGGACATTTGTAGAACTAGTTATTATCTACAATTTTGCTGAACGAAGTTTTGCTGTATATTTTGTAGTTACAGTGCTACAATGCTAGTAGCTCATTATTAGCTAAGTGAACGTTCATTTATATTATTTTATATTTAAAAAAGGATCAATGACAAAGAATTGACATAAAACTAGCACCAATAGTTGTATGGTATATTTTTGGGTTAAAAACTGAACAAGCTACAAGTGCGTCGTTTTGAATTGTAAAAATGAAAAAAAACGACACAAATAATGAGACGACAGTATACAAACATGATGAAGAAAATTCGCAAAATATTAGAATTAACAGTGATAGAGAAATGATACAAAAAGATGTAAATATGAAGGATATGCAATAGATGTAAAGTGGAACAAGAAATAGAACAAAAGGTATAATGAAACAAATATAGACATTATAAAAATAGCTATTATAAATATAATAAAAATAGCCTCAAAACGGACAAATGATAGTAAAATGATAAAATTTGCTACCCATTCTTACGTTTATATGGGTTTATCATACTTAGCGAAAGAAAAGGTATGTAGGCTGAAAATATCCACCCGCACCACAGCTATCACAAAGTCATTTTGTGTCATTTTGATTTCATTTATGTGCAATTCTTGTCAATTTTTGTGTTATCTTTATTATTTTTTAGGGCTTCTATTGTTTCTTTTTTTTTGTTTCGTTGTGTTATTTTTATATTTCTTTTGGAAATTTTGTTTCAATTTTGTAGTATTTTAAAATTTTTATTTTTCAACTTTTTTTTGTATCGTTTTGATTCCTCCCTTGGTACCATATATTTTTCTTTATGTTTTCAATTTTGCATTACCTGTATATCATTTTTGATATTTTGGTAGGTACATTTTTTGTGTTATTTCTAGGTTTTTGGTTTCGTTTTTATTTTTTTTAACTTTCCTGGATTACTGGAAGGTTAGGAATTTATGGAATAACGGATGTACGACAAAACTGGAAAATATCCATTGAAGTTTGTTGATTTTTTTTTATTTACCGATTCATAAACTATGCCCGTTTCATAAAATTTTAAGATTCTGCGACCCAAACTGTACATTAATTTTGTAAAATTGTACATATTAGTAACCAGTTTAAGAATTTGAAAATTTTTAAACAAAGGCTGGGGCAGACCAGTAACAGCAAACTCACCGGAATGTATGCACGAAACTGCAACCGCTTGTCCTCCTTCGGCTTGGTGATGATGAGCATCGTTTCGAACAGTAGCACGATCCGCGGTTTGGCCTGCTCGCTCAGCAGCCCCTCCTGGCGCAGTTCACCGAGTACGGACAGATCGGGTCCCAACCATCCGTCCAGGATGCCGGCCAGTTCCTTGACACGCGACTGCTGTTCCAATTTTCTCTTCACCTGATCGATATTGTGGGCAACATTCTTCATCAGCTCGTGCGCATGGGCGACCTGCTTATCGTCGCAGTGCTTCCGCAGGTTCTAAAAAAAGACATCCACGCGTACAGTAGTATTATGATGATGCATATAAATGAGATAATTAATCAACGCCTATTATTAGCATCCTACAATGTGGTTGACACCTTAGGGCTAACAGTCAATCCACCTTAAAAGTGCAACTTCTTAGTAAAAAGATGAACAGCATAGCTGATAGAAAACACTGATTTCAAATTGATTAAGCAAATCGAAGCAACTTTTTACTCGGGTACCTCCGTCCGTAATTAAAACGATCGCTCCACACCACATCATCGCAGTTCCACCCAGCCAGTCCGCACCAGATCGCACCACCGACCGCTGGCGCTGTTGTCTGATGAGATGAGAGTGAGCATATTCAATGAATGATTTATCGATTGTCTTTTACGCTGGCTGCAATGTCTCTTTCCCTGGCTGGCTTCGGCAGGCAATGCAGGCAATGCAAAAGCGCACACGAAAGTGAAGCAATCAATGCACCGCGCAAGGCGCAAAGCGCAAAGTGAATGCATTCCGCAGTCGATGCGATCGAGGAAAGCCGCCGCCGTCGAGTGCGGCGAGTGACTGACCTTGGCGGCACATTAATAACAACAACAACAACAACAGTGGACGGTGCGGACGGCGTGGCCGGCGCGCGCTGATTGAAATTGATTTCTGCTGACGTAACGATTCGCTTTGACAAGTGAGCGCGGTAGAACTTACATCGAGCAGCAGATGGTACTTCAATATCCGCTGTACCGGCTTCAGCAAGTAGGATCCCAGCGGGAGCGTGTGGTTCAGCATCTTCTGGGTGTGGATGAGCAGGGCGTTGGTGTGGGTGGCCTGTAGTAGACTGGTCAGCAGGGCGATCGCCTCCGGGTAGCGGGTGCTGGCAAATTCAAAGAAAGAAAGAAACAGTCATTAATTACGGATGAACTGGGTTATTGTGTGAGTTTCAACCGAGCTACCGAGCTTACCAGTATGTGGTGTAGCAGTCAAAATTCTCGTGGAGATCGATGAAACAGCCGGAAATTTTGACCGGATCGCCTTTGGTTTCGTCCAGTCGCGAGAGCAGTCGACTGTTGAACTCCCAAATTTCCTGAATGTTGCTGAACAGAATGTCGAGCTCGTCTACCTTGAGACAGGCTCGTTCCTTCCAGTCTTGCAGGTAGCTGAGGGAAAGAGAAAATATAGGTTTTAATAATTGGAGAAGAAAAGGCTAATTCGAGCTGCTAAAGAACTGATCATTCGAACCTAAAAATATTTAATTCAAGCTAATAATTATTTTCAAGGAATTACAGGCAACAGTAAACACTTTCAACTGTCATCCACGCACTTTCTAATAGTACATTCAAATTCGGTCGGCCGTTTTTAATGGAGTGCGAAGATTTTGCCTTTTACGGCTTGTAAAAGATTTGCGCAGCCTGATGGCACAAGATTTCTCCATAGCGCGAATTGATACGGAGTGTTTGAGCCGGGCGTAGAAGCAGGGCGCCAAATCCGTTCAATACAATGTCCTTTGTGGGCCCAGAAGACGCTCTTTGATAGAGTGATCTTTGAAGATTTGCCCGTTGACGGTCCTTGGTTTGCCACTTGCACAGCTCGCTTGCCAGACAAGAAATTTTCCATCGAATTTCAACAATTTCTTCCATACACTCTTAGGAACTGCTAACTTCGAGGTGTAGATTTCATCTTCCATTAAAATTCAAAACGGTTTTTTGAACCACTTCCTGTACAGCTTCTCTGCGAGAGTTCTGAGTTACACGCATACAAATATCAGAAAAGGGAAACTAAACATCTGGCGGTAATTCCGACGTAATATGACCTTTTGGTTTTTCTCTTCTACAGATTTCACGCCCACTTATAGTATACAGGACAATTGCGAAGCTGACACTAAGAACCTCCCTTAGTCAAGATTCAAACATATTCAAAATAGAACGTATCTTCAACATTCCTTATAGATATGACCCGCAATTCAATTTACTTCTTTCAATTTCTCACTCTATTCTCACTCTACAGTACAATCCGTCAGTTTTCGCACTTCTTCGGCCTAACTATAGCAAATCTTTCGTTAGAAGCCTCATTCTTGATAACATCTTGCTTAAGCTATGGTTGCTGTCGATCACACATCTTACTTTGTTTATGGTTACCGTTTGATGAAACTTACTAAAAAAATTGCAAAAATTGTCCGGCGAAAAAATAAGACCAAATATATCATGCGAGATTGAGTACACTATTGAAACAGGTTTTGCCTCCACCTAGTATTGATTATTGAACTGCTATTTGATTTTTGAAAGGAGCACGGGGATTTGCAACATGTCAAGCTACGTTGTCCGAACTGGTGGTCTTTTCAAAGTAACTACACTGATAATTTCATTCTTTCCTGGATGAGTCTTAACCCTCTAACGGGTAAGACCGTCTGTAGACGGCCTTCGTTTTTGGTGCTCCAGAACCGCATATGAAATTTGTTTTGAATTGAGAATATGCTAAAGGTCTTCAGAACAGATGTGCTGACCTTTTGATAATAAAATCACAACATTCTGACTATGCATTCAAAAGTTATCATCTGTCAAAAACAAAAATTCCAAAAAATTCCGAAAATAATTATTGCGCGAGAATATTCCCTTTTTTACTTTTGAAGAAAAAGGGCATCTAGAACAAAATGATTGACCTGAAATTTTTTCTATGAGTAAATTTTATGCTTCATTTCAATTCTGTAATATATTTAAATTGAAAAAATATCTGGGTAGAACGATAGACATGAAAAACAATAAAGAGAAATTGAACTTTTTCTTACCTGGCGCTGCTCCAGATAATTATTTTTGCATAAAAATCAGAACCTAAGGTTTTTTTTGAGTGTACTTTCATGATAAAATAGTCATTAACTTGATCGCATCGTTTTTACGATATTGCCCGTTAGAGGGTTAACGATCCAACTGAGTATGCAGTTATTGTGAATATTCCGTGCTCAGTTCTTAGTGCGTGATCGCTCCACCACGGCCTATAAATCCTGTGGTTGCGACGATATGGATGTTAATGGGCGAGAATTCATCTTTATCAAAAACCCGGTCTTCTCGCAATTGATGGAATGGTTGCCAACTTCCCTGAGGAGGTATGACTTCGTCGATTTTACAGCAGCCTCCCATAACCCTTCGAAGTGCAGCGCACGCAGTGGAATGTATGAATATATTTGTCCTCTTTAAACATCTCCTACAGTTAAATTCTGTACGAATATGAAATTGAGTGGATTTTTTCAAGCTCTAATTTATATTTTTTTCTGAATTCGGCGAAAAAACAGCACTGCAGATTGCGAGTTTAGGCCATTACAAATATTTAAAAAAGTTTTTGTCTCACCGGTGTTGGGCCACTGAAGCGGAGGGGGGAGCGAAAAAAAAGCAAAGAGAATTTTTTAATCGAACAAAAAAAAATGGATTTTAGGCATTTTTACTTAAAGTTTAAACTTGAAAACCAAACCTATTCTTGCTTTTAATAAATACGTTGTTATTTTTCATGCAAAAATCTACGAACAAAAAGACAAAAACGAAAGAAAATATTTCTGGCCGAATTTCGGAAAATTCCACTGTTTGAATTTCCATTTCTATTTCGTGCTAGAAGCGTTAACTCAACTCGTACAGTAATTTTTCGAGTTTTTCAGGCTGTAGAGCCCACAGACAATTGATTTTATAAAAAAAATTAACTCATATCTTACAAGTTATTTTTTTGCCCCCCGATTTTCAAGCCAATTTACAAGTGGGGGGGGGGGGGGGGCGGTGGGTGACAAAGACTTTGAAAACGATTTGCTATGGCCTTACTACGAAAAAGATATAAAAGAATTACGATTACCATCGTAGTACCAAGAGCCCGAGGGAATATCGCGCTTACTGCCAGCCACGATGTACTTCATTTTTACAGACTTTATGCTTTCCGCAGCTTCCTTCTGTCATTCGAATAAAAGTGAAACACGAACACATCCAAACATGAAAAGTGTATTTATTTTATGAGAAAAATTTTTTACTGAGGAAAAAATTTACTGAGTTACGCTAAGAGTGTATAGACAGTAAGTATTGTCAGGATAATTTTATTTACATCATGATAAAGAAATTTTCGAACTGCCCTATTCAGTTGGTCGAATTATTAAACTACTATCCCAAATGACGGTATTCCACTTTGCACCCTGAAAAAGTGTTCTAAGCGTAACATTCAAAACTATCGAGGGATTACATCGTTGTGCTCCAGTTCTAAAGTACTCGGGATAGTCGTGAACGACACCTTGTTCGCTGTCAACACTACGTTTCCTCAGGCCAGCATGGTGTGGTATCGTGATATTTATACCATACTAGCTGACCCGACCCGACTTCGTATTGCCACAAATTAAACTGTGTTGTACATACATCATGAAATTCGGATGATCTTTGTCACAATCTCGTGTTTTGCAAGTTTCTGAGGAGTTCAACCTTAGATGATTCATTTTTTCAGTTACGTAACTATGAAAGCATCCCAGGTAACCAATAAGCATCACCAATGCTATTCAAATATAGGCCAATAAGCATTTAAGTCAGTTTAAATTCACCAGAATTCATCTTAGAAAAAATGTCCCCATAAAAGTCCCACATGCCAAATTTGGTTCCATTTGCTTGATTGGTTCTCGAGTTATGAAGAAATTTGTATTTCATTTGTATGGGAGCCCCCCCTCCTAAAAAGGTAAGGGGTCTCAATTCATCATAGAAAAAATTCATGCCTCCAGAAATACCCACATGTAAAATGTTGTTACATTTGCTTGATTAGTTCTCGAGTTATGCAGAAATTTGTGTTTCGTTTGTATGGGAGCCCCCCTCTTAGTGGGGGGAGGGGTCTCTAACCATCATAGGAACCTTACCTGGCCTCAAAAACCCCTACATGCAAAAATTCACGCCGATCGGTTCAGTACTTTTTGATTCTATAAGGAACATTCGGCCAGACAGAAATCCATTTTTATAGGCATAGATTTGTATGGGAGCCCCCCTTTTCCGAAAGGTTCAGTCCACGGATCCCGTTGGTTTCGTCTCGTTCTGCCTGCCCAACGTGAATGAAGGGGTGCAAGTTGATGCAGTGTACACGGACCTGAAAGCAGGGTTTGATCAGGTGGATTACGGCATCCTCCTTGCTAGGTTGGAGAAGATGGAAGTTTCCGCACCGCACGACTACACTCATACTTAACACACCGAAGGCTGAGTGTGAATATTAGATCCGAGTTTGCCGACTCGTTCAGCAACATCTCTGGTGGACCGCAGGGGAGCAACCTTGGCTTTTCTTTTTTTATAAATAAACTATTAGCTCTCCTACCACCAGGCTGTCGGTCTTCTATTGCTCCGTCACAAAGCAATTAAAACAAGGGCCGCCCTTTTATCATTAAATCGTTTGGCATAAATATTTTGGTATACTCATAAGGGTCCATTTGGCATAATTCCCTAAAATCATTTTATGACGTTTTAACCTTTACGTCCCCGACATAAAAAATGATGGTACTTGCAGTTACACTTTTGGCTCTATCTCCACTTATTTTCATTCGATTTTTATGCAATTAATTTTCAAAGAACCACAATAGATTGGCCTTTAATGAAAAAATAAGTTAATAAATTTTGGTTCCATTGACCCGGAGATATTCCAGATCGCAGTGGGATTTTTTTTGACGTCATAAGTAGCATGTGAAATAAAACTAGAAATCTGCTTAACAGAGTGCGCAAAAGTTATCCATTTCATTTATGGTCAATATGAATGAATTTTGCACTATCCTGTAGAGCGCAAGTTCATGTCCCACACTCTGGAACATCCGGTATCGGTTCTACTGGAACTGAAAATTGGCCGTTTTGAATTCTCTTCAATAATATGACAAATGGGGTATCAAACCAAAGGATTTTTCAACGCAAGTTCTTTGGTGGACTTTAGGATGCATTTTGAACCGATCTGGACATTCCGTAATATCCGTTGTCGGTTCTACCGGAACTGAAAATTGGCCGTTCTGAATTTTCATTAGAAATATGGCAAATGGGGTTCCGGTAGAACCGACAACGGATATTCCGGAATGTCCAGATAGGGTCAAAATACATCCAAAAGTCCACTCAAGGACTCGCGTTGATAAATCCTTTGATTTTATACCCCATTTGCCATATTTCTGATGAAAATTCAAAACGGTCAATTGATTTTGCGCAAGCACCTGGAAAATCCTTAACTCTCTCACCGGGACAACTCAGAATCGAACAGTCAACGGTGAGTCGTTACTACGAGACTCTGAGCATCGAACGGAAGGAGAAATGTGGTCAGAATGGATACATGAAATTGGCAAGCGATTTGCTCATGTGGCAAACGGAGTGCGCCGTTCGTGACTACCGGGACTGTAAACGGGCAGATCTACCTCAAGGAGTGTCTACAGAAGCGTCGGCTTCCTCTGTTGAAGAAACACGAGGGCTCTACGATCTTCTGGCCGGATCTAGCTTCGTGCCACTATTTAAAGACTGTCCTGGAGTGGTCGAAGCCAACGGGGTCACTTTCACGCTTAAACGGCTTAAACGTCTTTCTTAGACTTGACTTCTTTACCGACAGACTGCACAGCTGGACGGTTACGGGGTTAGTGCAAAAATCCTACTGACTCTATCATGCAGCACCGGAACTAAGGCTCAACGAAAAATACTGGCCTATTATGAAGCAGGTACTACGGAAGCATCCCAAGGAGCTCAAATTGAAGGAAAACAAGAAGAAAAAATGGATTTCCGTTCGGAAGAAGCTGTAGCCAGATGTTGTACAGAACCTTATGTTTACTCCAAAAATAAGAGCATGAGAATTTTGGAAATAGGGATATATTATGAGTTAGGTAAGACAGTAGGTAATTTTCTGCGGGTTTTTTCCGTAATGCAATTTGATGTGCAGTTGCATATAAAACTATATCAAATTTGACTGAATTAGGTCAAAAAAGGTCAAGACTATAATAAAATTACAGCAAAATTATCAAATATGGTTAACAAGTATACTCGATCGATTTGAGTTAACTTGTTTCCGAGTATTCAGCTCTTCTAGTTAAACATGGATTTTGTCGCAAATTTATTATAATTTCAAGTCAATTTTATCCCAGTATTTTGTCATTTTTCTATACTCATGTCTGAGTACACTTGGTCCTCGCCATATATAACTTCAGTTATAGTTTATTGTTGATGATTTTTTAATTTGTTGAGAGATTTATGACTGAAAATGTATTTTATTCGGATCTTTCGCCTTCTAATAAGAAAACATAACAATGTTCCCTTTGAAATGTCAAACCCACAGGCCGAAACGTCAAGCAATATGAAACTGTTTCGTGTTAGTCCCAAATTTTTTTTAATGATTTTCTTATTTTTTTTCTTTTCTACTTTCAGTGCTATTACATTCAGGTAAGTGGATTTTTATTCACATTTCATTGAATTCTAACTCTATTTTTGGCTTTGGGTAATTCTCGCTGAAACGGGGCCACTACTGACACGAGGTCTTCAAATAATGAAACTTTTGCGTTTAATTGGTTGAAAATGGCTAAAAAATAAGAATTACACTTTTGATACCTCGAAATAGTGGACCCCTCGTTCGTTAAGGGGCCTAACAGTTTAAAAAAAGTTGAATTTTGAGCAAACCTTGAGATCTATATCATGTGATATTTCATAAATTTGCCATGAAACAACTAACAAATGGCCCGGTTCTGTAAAGAAGAAGAGCAGGGCTTTAAAATGGAATGAAAAAATTTTTTGGTGGCCATCTTGGATTCGGTCGCCATATTGGATTTTATCTAAAAATCGCCCCGTTTTCGTCATGATTTCCCCAACCGATTTTAATTTCAAACCCACCATCGGAAAGCAGAGAAAAAATGCTATAAGAAACATTCATCAAATTTCATGTGTAGTGGAATTAAATAAACGAAACAATTAATTATCTGTAACATGTTTACAACAGCAAATCGTAACGTTAAACAAGCATGGGAAGGTCGACCGTTCAAAGCCAAAGTCAGAGTAGACTGAAAAATGCTAGTCAATTTAAGTTACAACATTCATTGAGTTGAGTGAAACAACCAAATCCGTACTCACCCCTTGATGATCTGGCCCAAATCTTCGACGTAGCTCCGCTCGGAGTCGATTATTTCCATCACCGCCCGTTCGCACATCGTCAGACCACTGCCGGAGGTGCCGTTCTGCTCGCATTCGCTCTGATCGGCTAGGCTTTCGACGCTGGCCTGATAGGAGGGAGCGCCACCGCAGCACTTGCCGCTGACTAGAAGTAGAGTGTCGGAACCGGAACTGCTGCTCGACGAGTAGGAGCAGATCGACGATGCCGACAGGGGGCGGGTGCTGAGAACGGGCGTCCCCGGTGTTTGCGTTAGTGAAGCCTTGCTCGAGGACAGCGAAGCCGAACTGGCCGTATCGAGGCTCGGTGTTGAAGCGGACGTTACGCTGCTGCCGCTGGATCGGGGCAACTGCGGTGATTCGGGTAAAGTTCGCGACGAATTAAGCTGTAGTTGCTCCCGGGCGTGCGCAAGTTTGCGACGATCCTCGGATTCCGCTGGTTCGCTGTCTCTCGGTGCAGGCTCAGTGACCACCAGACTGACGAACGGATTACGCGCTTCTACGATGGTGTGCCGCTGTTCGGACTCTTCGCAGTTTTCGATAAATGCATTGCGATCGCCGCCGGGTGGTTCCATCGATTTTTCTGGATTTCGTAGAACTGGTTCCTCCTGGTCTGGAGGTACCGTCGGTTCCAGATCGCCGACCAGGGCGGATGTGAGGGATTTGATTCGCTGTTGGATTAGGCTCAGCTTGGGAACATCCTCCGCTAGGGGCAGTGCCGTATCACAGTTGCCGTTGGTGTCACGGCGTTCGGGCTTTGTGCTGAAGTGATCGATCAACTCCGAAGCTTGAGTGATTTTGGTGATGTTTTTCGACAGCGGGAGGTTCTTGAAGGCAACGTGCCTTGTCGACGTGGTGGTGGTGGTGGTGGTGGACGAGATCGATCGACTAGTACAGAAGGATGCCGACTGACGGTGATTGCGGTGGAAGGTAGTCGTCGGTGGTAGCCTCGTTTGATTCGTGGCTTCCGGTTGGTTGGGTTCTATGGCCGTTTCAGTATTCGAGAGTATTCTCTGTACGTTTAACGAAAGGTTTCGAAATTTGTCCCCGTGTTTGGGTATGTGCGGGGCCGGCCGGGTTGGCCTGAGCAGTCCAACGGTTTTGAACTTTAGTACGTTCGATTGGAACGGTTTTTCACCGGTTTGTTGAGTGAGTTCCTGGCTGAACTGAACTCTTTGCTGGTTGATTGTCGTGGAGGAAGTGCAACTGCTGCTGCTGCTGACGACGACGGTGGAACTGCTCGACGATGACGATGACGAGTTTGCATTCAGACTGTGGTTGCTGGTGGATAGGGTTTCGCCGGAAGCCTTCGACTTAATGGGACTGCTTCCGGTGGACGTCTGATCGGCACCTACCTTGGTGGCCAACGAATCGTAATAGCCTAACAGCGAGGGTGCTAAATCGGTGCTGCTACCTGTAATTCGAGACAAAAAGGACAGTATTAATTACCGCTCTGGTGAGGCTACATATCATCTCGTTTGCTGATTCTGTGGACGAGATGATCACGCAAAGAAAAGAAAACAATTCCCATAAATCTTGCCCCGGTTACCGCCCTCTCGCCAGTGTCAGTGAGACGCGCGCTGCCGGGGCAGACACGTAGGAAGTTGAAACCTGAACCCCACCGAAAATGGTGCATTTGCATCAATTTCTCGACTCTCGACCCAAAGGGTCTTCTTATTAACTTTCTCGAACGTGTTAATCAGCAGGTATTTTTGAGGGCCTCGTGGATGATGCTGGTTGATGGCGGACGAACCCGTCCCGAGAGAGTGGGCTGCACGTTTGATGACTGAGCCATCGTTGTTTTACGTTTTTTTTTTGGGATCGGTTTCGGTGGGCAGAAAACATTTTAATTTTTTAATTTATGATAACCACAGAGTAAAAGGCATCCCATCGGAGTCGGGGAGTGCGTCGAATCTCTCGTTTTCAGCTGTGTGCGTTGACACCTCGTTAAAAATGGTAACGCCATATTTTTTTTCGGGTGTCCCAGACCTGCTGCTCCTCTCGGTGTGTCTTACAACAATCGCAATTTACAGCAATTATTCAGCGAAAGGGAAATGCGATACCCCGTGGACAAATGCGATTGCCAACCAAACGGAAGTTCATTTATTTTAATAAATAGCCTGTTCACAACGCAGACGGCGCACGCCCGAGACGGATCTATACAACGTCGGCGGTGGCGACGGATCGACATCGACACTTGCGGCATACGGCGGCCAAACAGGGCTCCCTGCGGTCGCAGTGCAGTGTACACACGAAGGAAGGAAAAAAACCGAAAGTCATAAATCAAGATCTTCCAGTTGTTGGTTGGTTCGTCTCTGTGGCAGAGGCACACGAGCTCACAAGAAGTTGATGCGTTCGCTTCATCTAACTAAGCGGCGGTGACAGATCGTTGAGTTACGGTTGGCCATTCTGACTTTCCGGGTCAATAGTCGACCCACTTTCCGCGTGCGGTGCGCGCCTTTGAATTTCGGAAGCCACCTGCATGTGAATGCATGTGGATGCAAACGCACAGTTCGTCAAGGGTTCGACTCGGTTGACCTACAAATGAACGGAGTGAATGGACTCAATCGTGCGTAGGCGGGACTAAGACCGTGAATGATCGAAACAACCCTCGGAGTAATATGCAAACCCTATCAGAGGGATTGTTAGGTCGACGCTAGCGTACCCAGAATTTGGTAGAAGGTGGGGCACATTTTTTTTACAACACGTAATAAACTAATTTTGTTAATTACATTGATATAATGTAGCTTATGAGCTGTCAAATAAATTCATGTTATCACAAAACATCTCAAAACCTTAATAATAACGACACATGTTTTCAAACTACGTTTATATTACTCTTAGACGACTACTTTCCATGAAGATTATTTTCTAACTTGTTTTGTGTGTTACTTGGGCACCTGCCATTGCTCAACTCAGTGTATTGTTGGCCGCAATTTTCTCGTTCATCCAATTCTATCATTCTTTGCACCAGAAATTTCCTCACTGTCCAAACAAAAAACAGCTAAACTTATTTCATATTATTATTGTCCTAGTTGAACCCGAATCTTTAGATCCGGAAAATAGAATTCTGTCAAAAAAAATTGCAGATACATTCCATTTGCCAGTTTTGCGAAGATGTTTAATCTTTGTATTCTTTTTTTTTTATTATAGTCATTATAGTTTCAACAGCATGGGTCATTCGTGACTTCTGCGGGGTTGGGATTTGAATCAGGGTCCTGGGCGTTAGAGGCGTGAATGCTAACCACTATACCGGGATTGCCCCACAATCTTTGTATTAGTTCTTTAAGCTTTATGTTAAATTTATTTGCATCACGGCATGCAAAGATCTTAAGATTACAATAGCTCAAGCATGTTTGTAAATTTAAACAAATAGATCTTATGCTCGCATTGGGATTTATTTAGCTGAATAAAAACATTATCTCCATTGTGCTGATTCTATAGATGGCTTTTTTGTGTGAGTGGCTCTGAACCGTCCCTTTTCTGCCGCGAACCGATTCAAAAGACGTTGATATCACGACGAGCAATCGAATCAACCAGTCGAGTCAAGCAATCAAATCGAGTAATCTGGTCGAGAAGTTGAACCGAGCAGTCGGATCGAGTAGTGAGTCGAGCAGCCGATTCGAATACTCGAATCGAGCTGTTGCGTCGAGCAGTCGAGTCGAGTGGAGCAGTTGGGTCGAGTAGTCTAGTCGAATAGTTTAGTCAAGCGGTCTAGTCGAGTGGTTAAGTCGTGCAGTGAAATCGAGCAATTGAGTTGAGCAATTGAATCGAGCAGTCCGGACGAGTAATAAGTCGAGCAGTGAAATGGAGCAGTTGAGTTGAGTAGTCCAGTCGAGCAGTTAAATCGAGTAATTTAATCGAGCTGTTCCGTTAAGTCGAACTGTCCAATCGAGTAGGTAAGTCGAGCAGTCGAATCGAACAGTCCATTCGAGCAGTCCAGTTGAGCAGTCCAGTCGAGCAAACAAGTCGAGCAGTCTAGTCGACCAGATAAGCAATCGAGCAGTCCAGTAGTCGACCATTGCTACGAAAGCATGACGACTTGTCAGGGGTCTGTTTTTAGTTACCGATACGCTTCTTATACTTTATACCTGGTTTTCGCTACAGACAAGCCTCATATATAGAAGACTAGCTGACCCGACAAACTTCGTATTGCCACAAAATAACCTGTCTTGTACATAAATCATGAATCTCGGGTGATCTTTGTCACAATCTCGAGTTTTGCAAGTTTCTGAGGAGTTCAACCTTAGATGATTCATGTGGCCAGTTACGTAACTATGAAAGCATCCCAGGTAACCAGTAAGCATCTCCAATGCTATTAAAATGTAGGCCAATAAGCGTTTAAGTCGCCTTAAATGCTACTTAAATGCTATTTTGGCAAAATTCACAGCTACTTTACTGATAACCTTCTTATAGTGCTGACAATGCTAATTTACAGCTAATTACCGGCACGAAGAATTTGTATACAATTCTAGCAGTCAAAAAGCTAATATACAACAACGTGCAGTATAAATGCCAGATACGCTGATTTGCTGCTTATGTTAATGCTTATTAGTTACCAGGAAAGGGTAGTTTGATATACAAATTTGCCATTTTTCCTCACAGTAAAATAGAAAACAACTCTCCTGTCCCCCCATTGCATAGCCAGAAAGCGGATAGTAATATTCGCCATGATTGTACAACATTTTGCCGAATATCATTTTGCAAAAAACCTTAAGCGGAATGTACCATTTCACGGAAAACTTTTTTGTGGAAAGTACCATTTCGCGATCCTCTCCTTACTCGCTATCGCTCGTTCCAGCAAACCCAGGTAGACCTAGGAAAACAAATAAACCTAGACAGTAGTGATTTCTGCGGGGAGTTGCCTCCCTCCAGTGGGTGGCGCTTCCGACGGCGGGTAACCGGCAACTCTCGCGGCCGTCTCGTCCTGAATGATCTAGTGTTACTATAGATAGCTTTTGTGGTCTTGTTATTGACTAATGTTTTTTAGAAGAGTCTCGAATTTCTCGAGTCCATATTCCCCTACCACAGGACTGAGAGGTGTCTAACTATCATAAATAAATTCAAGACTCAAAAATCTCCCACATGCCAAATTTGGTTCCATTGGCTTGATTAGTTCTCAAGTTATCAGGAAATTTGAATTTCGTTTGTATGGGAGTTCCCTCCTCCTAAACAGGGGAGGGGTCTTAATTCATCATAGAAAAAATTTCTGCCCCCTAAGTCACGAATTCGTTTTATTCGTTTTATTCGTCAAGCATTTGTAGACTACATACAATAATGTTATTACAATGTTTACTTATATACTATACAGTATTCCTATGGCTAAGTCGTAGTAAAAGCCCCACATGCCAAATTTGGTTTCATTTGCTTGATTAGTTCTCGAGATAAGAGGAAATTTGCATTTCATTTGTATGAAAGCCCACCCTCATAAAGGGGAGATGCGCCATAACTCGCTTTCTAAAGAGGAGAGGGGTCTCAATTCACCATAGAAAAAAATCTTACCTCCAAAACCACTAACATGTCAAATTTGGTTCCATTTGCTTGATTAGTTCTCGAGTTATGAGGAAACTGTTTTTCATTTGTATAGGAGCTCCCCCTCCTAAAGTGGGGAGGGGTCCTAATTCACCATAGAAAATATTCTTGCCTACAAAAACACCCACATGCTAAATTTGGTTCCATTTGCTTGATTAGTTCTAGAGTTATAAGGAAATTTGTATTTAGTTTGTATGGGAGCCCCCCCCCCCCTAAAAATGTAAGAAGTCCTAATTCATCATGGGAAAAATGGTTGCCTCCAAAAACACCCACATGCCAAATATGGTTCCATTTGCTTGATTAGTTCTCGAATTATGAGGAAATTTGTATTTCATTTGTGTAGAAGCCCCCCATCTTAAAGTGAGGAGGTGTCCTAATTCACCATAGAAAATATTTTTGCCTTCAAAAACCTCCACACGCCAAATTTGGTACTATTTGCTTGATTAGTTCTCGAGTTATGAGGAAATTTGTGTTTAATTTGTATGGCAGCCCCCTCTCTTAGTGGGAGGAGGGGTCTCTAACCATCATAAGAACCTTTCCTGGCCCAAAAACCACTATATGCAAATTTTCACGCCGATCGGCTCAGTGGTTTTCGATTCTATAAGGAACATTCGGGCAGACAGACAGAAAGCCATTTTTATAGGTATAGATTTGTATGGGAGGCCCCCTTCTTGGTGGGAGGAGGGATCTCTTACCATCATAACAACCTTCTCTGGCACCAAAAACCCCTACATGAAAATTTTCATTCCGATCGGTTCAATAGTTTTCGATTCTATAAGGAACATAAAGCAGACAGAAATCCATTTTTTTAGGCATAGATTTGTATGGGAGCCCCCCCTCTTAGTGGGGGGAGGGGACTTTTGTCATCGAAAGAACCTTCCGTAGCCCCAAAAACCCCTACATGCCCCTAAATTTTCACGCTGATCGGTTCAGTAGTTTTCGATTCTAAAAGGAACATAGGGACAGACAGACAGACAGACAGACAGAAATCCTTTTTTATAGGTATAGAAGATTTATTTGCATCACGGCCAGAGATGCCAGAAGTGAAGACATGTCTTCATTTTGAAGACATTTTTGTTACAAAAAAGTGAAATGTCTTCACTTGAAGACATGTGAAGGCAGTCTTCACCATGCAGTTTAAACGGGCGGAAAGCCGAAGGAAGACAAATGAAGACATATTTCCTTGATTCGTGAAGACCTGAAGACTAAGTCATCTGACTCTTAAGGGGGCGATAACGCGAAAAGCGAATCGATTCGGGTTTATTGCTTGCTAAACATTGCACTTTATACTAATATTTGCAGTTTTGTTTGCATATGTGAACCTCTTCCCCCCTCCCCTACGGCTCCTTGAACATGATCATTCGAAAAAAACATGATTTGCGGTACCATGGATTGGCGCTGGGGGGCTTATCCGAATTGAAAAATTCCAAAACGACATGAAAGAATATTAAATTATCTCGTGTTTGACCCATCCTTTTTTTAAAATTCGAACGCATAACAAAATGGCGGACATTCAAACATAAAAGTAAGGTTTTTAGCCGAAAAAATTTACTTTAAACATTTCTAAAAAATACAAAAATTGTAATATTGAAAAAAGGATGGGTCAAACACTAGATAATTTTGTTGGCTTTGAAACAAAAAAAAGAATCATGAGAATTGCTTCAGCCGTTCTTGAGATATTTATGGTACCGACTTTCAAAACCTGGTTTCGAGAAAAACGACGTTGAAGTTTTTATTCGCTGTGTAATCGCTCCAGACATGCGCGGTACAAATAGCTGTAACTTTGTCAATTTTTGGAATTCATCTAAATGACTTGAAACACATATGGGCAAAATGTTAATCTTTCGAAATAATCAATAAAAAAAATTTCGATTTTTTTAAATTGAAAAAGTACTGTGCCCCCTTAAGTTACACTTCAGAATTAATTTACAGTCAATTCATATGGATCAATTTACAATTCAATGTAAAAAATTTAAAAAAATCGTATTACGTGAGCATTGTCTGTGTGTCTCACTGTTTCAAATAGGAATGTTTTATAAAAAATAGTGAAATAGTGGTGTTAGCAAACAATTCGATTGTCATATTTTTTATATGTAGTTTTTTATGTAGTAAATTTAATTTGGGTTAAATATGCGGTTTGCTGTTGAAAATCACCTGCAAATGTTTGCAATAAAATTTACTTTGACCCCCCCAAAAATGACATTTGTTGAAAAATACACTGAAGTCGCTTTTTCGCTTATTCACGTTGTCTCACTGTCCCTGTTATCTCACTGTTGACTACTCTCCCCTATATCAAAATTTTCCAGCTCATCCAATTAATCATTATTCGCATCGGACACTTTCTCGCTTTCATATTGTTTTATATTATTTTCTGTAGGTTTTTGGTGTTTTATGTGTCTTTGTGTTACATTATTGTACTTTGTTTTGTATGTTCTATCATTTCTGTATAATTTTTACGCCTGTTTTGAATCACTTTCCTGTCATAATTGTTGTGTCCTTTATGTATCATTTTCGTGTAATGTAGCTTCTTTGTGCAGCTTTTGATGTAGGTTTTATATATTGTATGTACCGCTTTTCTATATCTTTTGTTTAATATCTGTCATTTTCTATATAACTTTCACTTTCTTTTTGTGTAGAGTTTGTGATATTTTTTCAATGTTCATGTGATTATTTATATTATCGTTTAGTGCCACGCATTATTTTAGTATTTCAGCATCATTATTTTTGTGTTATGTCTGTCTCATTATTGTATCGCCCTTTTTTGGGTCGATTTTGTGTCCTTTTATTTAAATTTTTGATTCTTTCATTTTTCCGTATATTTTTGTATCATTGTCGTATTATTTTTGTATATTTTCGTATCATTTTTACGTCAGTTTTTGCGTTATTTTTGTGTCTCTTCTTGTTCTTTATTTGTCTTCTTTTAAACTTCATTACTGTTTTTTATTTTTTCTTGTATAATTTAATGTAATTTTGGTATCATTACTCTCTAATTTTAGATTTATTTTCATATGCATTTCCATCTTTTTGTATCATTCTTGTGCTGGTTTTGATTGTTTGTATAATTTTTCGAAATCTTGATTTTATTGTTTCCCATTTTTTATTTATGTTTTATTTTTCTACATTTTTTGGCATTCTCGTGTCAGTTTTGTGTTATTATTTGTATTATTTTTGTGTCAGTTTTGTATCGCTTGTGTATCATGTTCGGACCTTTTCCCTCTTACTGTTTGTGCAACTTTTGTATCGTTTTAGTGGCGAGATTATCGTGATTAAGAACGGCGCACTTATTATTTGATCAGCTTGGGTTTTTGTCAAAACACGTACTATACTTATTTTGTACCATTTTTGTGCCTTTCTGTGGAGATGTTTGTGTTATTTTAGTTTCTTATTCTTAGCTTTGATTTTTTGTATCATCTTGTGTAATTTTTGTGTTATGTTTTCTGCCGTTTTGGATTCTCTTTGTGTTTTTTGCTTTTCTTTTTTTGTTTCATTGTTGCGTCACATTACATATAATTTTTGATAATTTTGTGTGAATTTTGTGTTAAATTTCTATGATGAGTTGGTACAGGAAGATAGTGGATTGGAAAATTTCCATTGTAGTTTTTTGGAAAACCGGGAGGGCACGGGAGGGTAGTTTCGGCCCATTAAGCGATTGCTTCTATTTTTTCGGCCACAGGTAGTTTTGACGTTCTTTCAATAAAAATAGTAGATTACTTACAGTCTTGAGAAAATAGTTATAACATATAATAATTGTACGTCGGCAAAGTATTTTTATTGGCGAAAGAAAAGGCAAATAGGCTGAATTTAGAAACCAGCTGAAAATACCCTCCCGTACCCTACATAAAAGAAAAAATAAACAAAATTTTATATCTTCAACTATCTTCTTTTCTTCTCCTGTGCTATGCTTCGTTAACAAAGCTTAAAAATAATAAAAGTCTTTTGAAATCCAAATCAAATACGTACGACATCAAACAATAAGCAGAAGATGGGGCACATGTCCCCAGGGAACCTCATCCCGGGCACGCCAGCGAGTAGCAATGGAACAGAAGTAGCGCAAAAAGCAAAATGACGACGCCGGCAGGTACAATCAGTCAGCAGCACTGACAACTGTCGATATTATTAGTGACTGTAGCGCGTAGATTTCTGTCACTCCGTCCGATAGTGTCTCGACTATCAAAAATGAAACCATTAACCTTCTAAATTACAATAGTGGTTACCTTGCACCGGTCACACAGCGGAACACGGAGAGAGAAAGAGTGGGACAGCATAAAAAAAGGCTCAACGAATCCCACACGAAGCAAAGCACAACATTATGCGATGGGGAACATTTTTCTGTTTTTATTGATATTTAATTTTGTAGACACGTCGCATTTATTATTGTCATCTTTTACACTTTGTCGTTCGTTCTTTCTTTCTGCCTCTTCACGCCTGTCTGTTGTTGATAATAATACTTCATCGGTCTCCGGGACTCTTTGTAGATAAAACTGAATAGACGGATACGTTCGACGAACGTTCGAAATGAGCTGATGCGTGTGTAGGTTGTTGGTGGCACGTTTCAGCTTTCCTGCCTTAGCACCTTACGTGTAGTTCCCCTATAGTTTGCGCTGCATTGACCCACTGCCGGCGGGAAGTAGGTATGTTGCACACGAATTTCTGTACCCCCGTATTTGGGGAACGTTGTACGACCACGACGGGGGTCGCGGGTCGGGTATGAGTTTCATTTTCATAATTGTCCGCTCCCTCCGTTTTCGGCAAAACCCAATTAGGCGAGCGACTGCTGCTCGGTCACGTTTTCTTTCTCTGCCTGCCTGGTCCCAACCATAGGGCACACTAAATTAGAATAAATACAACGATCCCGTTCGGCGTGGCCGGATGAAGATTCACGCCAGCGCGATACGGACCCGATGATGGGGAGCAGCGTCCTCCGGACGCCCGGATTAACCCGAGATGCAATGATGCGCGTGACCGCATTACTTGCAACGGCGGCGGCGCCGCCGAACGAATGAATGCGCGTGCGCCTCCGGATTGACCACGTCTGTCAATCATGCGTATGTAACCGGCACCAACCCAATTCCCTGGCCGACGCGCAGATCAGAATAATCACTATGATTCATCACTACGACGCCCTGAGAAATCGCGTCTGATGGGCTGATGGTGAGTGGACAAACCAGGGGGAGGGGGTACATTCATTGATACTCATCTACATGAGTAGAGCGCCCGTGATTTCTTCTTTAATAAGATTAGGTGAGCTCATCCAGCTTGAAACAGGCAACTTGCTTGCCTTGTCAAGTATGTTGTATTGCTGTTCGATCCAGTCGACTAACGGAGCTTGGAACTGTCATGTTGTGTTTTCTTTATTCCCTCTTCTTTCATGGTGTGTTTCATAGTGAAGCCTTCAGTTTATCTCTTATCTATTGGTATTTAAATGCTGGCATTAAAGATTTGTCTAAATTATCATTTTGTTTAGGTTTATGTCAGCTAAAATGATGACGCTTTCGATTAAAATCTGGCACATAGTTTTGATTTTAACGAAAAAGCTTACAAATTGGTTAGCAAATGAAAACAAAAAGAAATGTCATGCTTGCGTTAGTGGTAAATAACAGTCGAATTTCTATTTTCATTCCATAGTCAGTGGGTGCGCATCACAATCGAAACTCGAACCGACGAAAAATATCTAAATTAGTTCTGCTGCATGACAATGCTCTGCTTCATGTCGCCAAAGTCATGAAAAAGTAATTGGAAACGCTCAAATAGGATATCTTGTCTAATTTAAATCCAATTTCAAGTATATTTTTAAATCTTATTTATTTCCAAGCCAAAATATATGTCCAAGTTCAAATCCGGTTTCAAATCCAATTTCTAGCACAAATTGAAGCAAAGTTTCAACCTCGAAGCAATCTGAATTCAGGCCCAATTCAAGTATAATTTCAAGACCAGCTTCTGTTCAATCTAAGGTCCTCTTTGAATGTTAAGTTCGATTTCAAGCTAACATCAAGCGATTTCCAGGTGAAGCTTCAATTTCCAAATAATTTTCTAATTTCTAATTTCCAAATGATTTTTTGATAAACTTTGAATTTTGATTTTAGAATTTTGAAGTTCAACATTTGGTTTACAAATTTCGGCATTGGACTTTCGACATTCGACTTTTGACGTATTTAAACGACGATTTAAACAACTGTTAACTTCTGGCTTTTCAACTTTAACTTTTGTCTTTTGAAATTTGACTTGACATTTAAATCTTGACTTTTGGTTTTTAAATTTTTACTTTTATTTTTAGGTGTTCTTGACTTAAACTTTTGATTTGTAATCTTCGACTTTTGACTTTAACCTTTTGATTTTTTATTTTTGACGTTTGAGTGATATTTTTGACTTGACATTTAACTTCTACTGTTTTACTTTCGATTTTAATGTTGCCGCCGACTTTGATTATACTTTTTTTAGTATATGATTCATCTTTTGCCTTATGCGTATTATAATTATGTAACAATCGATCCGTCATTCGAAAATTGCTCTCTCTCTCTCTCTTTCTCTTTCGCTCTACAGTTTTTAGCTTCTCATTTGGTATTTTTCTCATCGACTTTCTGTCTATCTTTTTTTTCATTTTGTAGCTTTTGTGTCTAACTATCTATCTAGTATTCTATCTCTCTATCTTTCTGTTCTTGTCTTTCCAATCTGTCTTTTCATTCTGTTTGTATTCCATTCTATTTCCATTCTGTCTTTCCATTTTATTTCATTTTTATTTAACTCCTTGTCCATTCTGTCTCCATTGCCTTTCCATTTTATTTCCATTCTGTCTCGATTCCATTCCATATTCATTCTGTCTTTCGACTCCATTCCATTTCCATTCTGTCTTTCGATTCCATTCAATTTTCATTCCGATCCACTTCCATTCCACATAAGGCCGTATGAATAAAAGAGTTAGAGCAAATGCTCTCATACGATTTAAACGGGAAAAGCAAAGTAAACTATTTTATTCATACGGCCTATTATTTCCATTCTGTCATTTTTTCATTCTGTTTCTATTCCATTCCATTTCCATTTTATTTTTCCTGTCTTTCCAATCTACCTTTCCGATTTGTTTTTCCATTCCATTTCTATTTTCATTCCATATCATGGCCATTCTGTGTTTCCATTCCATTCCTTTTCCATTCTGTTTTTTGATACCATTCCATTTCCATTCCTTTCCCTTTCCATTCTGTGTTTCGATTCCATTTCCATTTTCCCTTTCCATTCTGTGTTTAGATTCCATTTCCGTTTTCCCTTTCCATTCCATTCCATTTCATTTTCATTCTTTCTTTCCATTCCATTTTCATTCTGAATTTCCATTTTATTCCATTTCCAGTCTGTCTTTCTGTTCTGTCTGTCTAGTCTGATTTTCTGTTCCATATCGGTTTTGAATGTCTATTCTATCTTTCTTCCATCCATCCATTCTATTCCATTCTGTCTTTTCATTTCATTTTTATTCTTTCTTTCCAGACTGTCTCTCGATTCCTTTCCATTTAAGTTCCATTTTCGTTCCATTCCATTTTTATTGTTTTTTCATTTCATTCCATTCCATTCTGTCTTTCCATTCCATTTCTATTCTGTTTTTCTAGTCTGGTTTTTTATTTTGTCTTTCTATTCAGTCTTTCTGTTCTGCCTTTCCGTTCTGTTTGGTTCTGGCTTTATGTTGTTTTTCTATTCTGAGTTTCTGTTCTGTTTTTTTTTGTTTTTTTCTTTGTGTTCTGTTTTCTCCATTGCCTTTCCATTCTGTCTTTCGATTCCATTCCATTTTCATTCCGTTCCACTTCCATTCCGATCCACTTCCATTCCACATTATTTCCATTCTTTCTTTTGTATTTTTGTATTCTATCTTTCCATTTTGTCTTTCCAGTCTGTATTTTCATTCTGTTTCTATTCCATTCCAATTCCATACTGTCTTTCCTACCTTTCCAATCTATCTTTCCAATTTGTTTTTTCCATTTCCATTTCTATTTTCATTCCAAATCATGGCCATTCTGTCTTTCAATTCCATTCTGTCTTTTCCATTCCATTTCCATTCCTTTCCCTTCCTTTTCCTTTCCCTTCCTTTCCCTTTCCATTTTGTGTTTCGATTCCATTTCATTTCCATTTCCATTTTACATTTTCATTCCAATCCATTAGCATTCTATTCCATTTTCATTTTCATTCTTTTTTTCCATTCCATTTTCATTCTGTCTTTCCATTTCATTCCATTTCCAGTCTGTCTTTCTGTTATGTCTGTCTAGTCTGTCTTTCTGTTCTATATCGGTTTTGTATGTCTATTCTATCTTTCTATTCTGTCTATCTATACTGCCCTTTCTATCCTGTTTTTCTATTTTGCCTATCTATTCTATCTATCCATTCCATTCCATTTCTATTCCATTTTTTACCATCCCCATTCCATTTTTATTCTGTTTTTCCATTCTACTCCATTTACCATCCATTCCATTCTATTCCATTCTGTCTTCATTCCATTTCTATTCTGTCTTTCTTTTTTTTCTGTCCTTCGAAACTGTCTTTCTAGTCTGTCTTTCTGTTCTGTCTGTATATTCTGTTTTTCTATTCTGTCTTTCTGTTCTGTTTTTCTCGGTTCTGTTTTTCTGTTATGTTGTTCAGTTCTGTGTTTCGCTTCTGACTTTCTGTTCTGTCTTTATATAGTATCTATTCTATATTTCTATTGTTTTCCTCTTCTGCCTTCCTCTTTCGCCTTTCTATCCTGCATTTCTATTCTGTCAATCCATTCTATCTATCTAGTCTGTCTTTCTTGTCTGTTTTTATATTCTGCTTTTCTATTTTATATTTATTATTGGTTTTACCAATCAGTGTTTCTATTTTGTCTTTTCAGTCCATTTCATTTTCGTTTTATTCCATTTCCACTTTTTTTCTTGTCTTTCCAATCTGTCTCCATTCCATTCAATTTCCACTCCATTGCATTTCTATTCCAATCCGTTCCACTTCTATTCTATTTCGTTCCATTTCCACTTTATTGCATTTTCATTTCTTCTCTATTCCATTTCCATTTCATTTCTGTATTTGCATTCCATTTCTATTCTGTTTTTCTAGTTTATCTTTCTATTCAGTCTTTCTGTCTGCCTTTCTGTTCTGTTGTTCGGTTCCTGCTTTTTTTTGTTTTTCTATTCTGTGTTTTTGTTTTGCCTTTCTGTTCTGGTTTTTTGTTTTGTCCTTTTATTCTGTTTTTTTTCTGTCCGGTTTTCTGTTGTCTTCTGTTGTTTCTGTTGTCTATGTTTGTATCCTTCTCTTCATGTTTTCTCTCTTTCCATGTTTTATCTCTCTCTTTCTATGTTTATCTTTCTATATACTCCGTTACTGTCACTAGTCCTCTTTCTTTTTGTATCACTCTTATTCTAATTTTTCCTTTTTTTCTTTTCTTCACTTTCACTCGCTCTCTCTCCCTCGAACAACCACAATTGCTCATGTTGCCGTCTGCATTCAACACAGTTTGGAGATTTTTTTAACCTTTCGTTACTCGCGCCAATTCCGATTTATAGGCATGGTGAAACGTAACAGAATTCACTCGAATACTAATGCCACTTGGTGAAAAACTTATGAAACTTTTTCCACCATTTGAAAGATCTTTGTCTGCGGATCAACTTTACTCAAAACAGTAATTTTATTTATTGCCGGATTCCCGAGACATGCCGAGATAAAGTTTACGGTTCACAGGCGTTATACAAACGCGAGTAACGGAAGGTTAACAAGGCGTTCAATCCTCCCAGTTGCCCTCGAATTATGCTGGCCTAATAAGCCAGTCGTCGTTTATTCGAATCCGGGCTGGGACAAGCTGTAAGAGTCAATTGGATCGTAGAAACTGGCCGTGCAATTGTCCTGTACTCTAACTGCTGGCTGTGAAGTCTGTCGCATAAAAACAGAAAGTCAAGTTCCGATAACGGAATGTAGCACCTAGGCTTTGCTTTGCTTCGCTTTACAAGGCGTCAATCACCTTCAGTCTGGTGGAGTGCAAAGCAGTTTTTCAACCGGATTATCGTCCGACATCCTTGTAATGTATCTTACTTTCGCACGATGTGTAAGCAGCGAATGTAATAGTATCTCGAGTGTATCATCGAAAAACTTACGTAATACATCACGCACGATTCATGGTAATCAGAATCAGAAGCTTAACACTAAACGTACCAACTGAACTCCACGAATATTTTTCGGTAACAGATCGAAATTAAAATAATTTGCGTTAATATTTTTCTCGATAAAAGGAAATATCGTAGAGCTCCCAGATTTCCACTATTTTTCACTAAACTTGCTAATAAACATAGTTTAGCGGAATAATATTACAATGCTGTGAAAATGAGTCAAAAAAGCAAAGGGTTAAATGACCGTTCACGGTCGTTTTAGGATTAAATTTATCCAGAAAGATGTCCCCATATAGGATTTGACTGATGTCTGTTTTCGATCGACTGAATCGTACGCTGCGTTAAAATCGATGACAATGTATTGTGTATAAATGTACGGTCTAACGTCTGACACCTGCCGATTTCTTACTCCAAACCACAAAATTCAGTAAGTACTCTTAAGGGACAAACAGAATGCTGTCTCGCCGCATCTGTCAGCGTTTTTCTAACAGATTTCCCATGGGTTAACTGGAAAATTGATGCGAACGGATGCATAGACATAACTTCTTCGGAAGTTTCCTTCTTACTCCATACCAAGTATGAAGCATGAAGAATGAACTCCCAAAAAGGTCATTGGTCTTATTAACTTATTATTATTGCAGTACTGAATTGAACTTTGATGGCATCTTCAAGGGGGCTCTGGTTATTGGTTATTATAGATTTGAAAAATATAATAAAACTATAAATGAAAAACAAATTTAACCAGGTTCGTGAAATGTGAATAATTTGATATGACAAGAAAAAACTTTCAACCGCTGTGACTACCGACCGTGGGTGGGTCTCTTTGTCTATCAATAAAACAAACGGTTTATTTTTCACTGTTGACCCCAAGGCGGGCCAGCACTTTCCTAAGCCGAAGTTCATCAACGAAATAAAGCGAAATATTTACAAGCACATCTCTCATCGGTTTCCACTTGAACCCAAATTTCGGCAAACAAACGATCGCCATCATCATCATCGTCACCATCGGCGGGATCCAGCTGCCGAACGCATCTCAGGCTCACCGCGCACCGTTGTTGTTGCGTTGCGTGGCGTTGCGATCGGTTCGAAAAAACAAAACGCATTAAATTATCATATTTCTTTTCCACCCAACACGACGTGTGCTGCTGCTGCCGAGCCGATGCCCCAATGCCGGTGCTGCACTCGAAAGCAATCAGTCTGGTCCGAAAATAAACACTTGAGGGCCCGTCATTTCGTTTTTATTTGGTACGAGTATGGTACAGAACGACGACGACGACGCAAGGAATCTCCACGTGCTCGAAATGGGGCCAGCAACAACAAATGTGCGATTACCCCCCTCCTTCTCGAGCGTCGAACCGACGGCCCGGCGCCTTGCCGTCGAGAGAGAAATTGAATTATCTAATGAATTATAGATTAACCTATCATCTTGAATGGCATAACGAAAGAAAAACACTTCTAGGACTTCTGCGCCCTTCCCTGCGTGCGGTGCGGATAGATGACGTGGTGAATTGAAGTGATGTGATGCGGTCATGCATGCCGCGCACTTCGACGTCCGACGTAATCCGACCAATAAACTTTCGATTAAAGTCGGTTTTGATTAGTGCTCCAGTAGGAATTGGTTTTACTGCGTGCGTGGTTTAGAGCGGGATTACCGCACTGAAGTCGGTACGCACTTCGGAATCCATATCCGTATCGATCGGTAACCCGAGATCGACTATTAAAGCGACTGGGCTGCAGCGGTCTGTTCCTGGCTGCTGGCCGATTAAGAGTCAATAAAATACAAATTCGTATGAAGTCCCACGCGACCACAACGGAGAAATGTTGCAACCGTCGCATGTCTGTGCATTGACTTCGGCCGAGAGGCGCTGGTTTTATGATCGATTAGGCGAAGAATGTTTGACAACATGGTGCTCCACACCGAGGCGAGAGACCTCTAATGGCAGTGGCCCCTGCGTGACTCTGTGGGTAGATTCACGCATGCCGACGACTCACGGTGAAAGTAAACGCGATTGGATATTCTCGATTGCGGTGATCAAGTGGCACACTACTATAAGCACCAGGGAACATAATCTGTCAACTTACGCCACTCGCGAACGGTCGATTCCAAGCGATCACGTTCCCGCCGCCGGCGGCGGTGTGTTTCTTCGGTCCTGTCCTGTCCTGTGCGTTCTATGGGCGCGTGGGACGAACGACCGGCTCGATCGCACCGAACAATGTGAATAACCTCAAAATGCATCTCCATCGGCTGCCGCGGCGCAGCAACATCTGCTAGGCATCGTCGTCAGTCAGAACTATCCGCCGCACCACGCGCAAACGGTTTCATCCGGTGCGGTGCTACCGAAACCCGATGATCATCGTAGTCATGTTAAAATTGCATTATGCAATCTGCAAGCTACTACACTCTACGGAAGGAAGGGAAACCGAACCGAACGGGGAGCGACCATTGGCCCCCTCATTCGTGGCGTAAACAAATGAGGTTATTTTCTCTAAAAATGGTGCTATTCGAAATCTTGCGGGAGAATGAACGAGCCGGGATGCCATTTTTTTCCTAGTCTCTGGTTTTATGCCAAAATGAAATGTATATTTTAAACAGTGTTTCTAGAAAATGCATACCGTCACTGGCGTGCACGTCGGGGGGAGATATTAAAAATAATTGGCTATTCCTTTTTGGGCGTACGAAGCAGGCAGTTTTGTGATTATAATAACCATCCGTACTATGCCGAAAAGGACCTAAGTAACATTGAGAGACTCTCTTTATTGTTATGGAGACATAAATGTATTTCAAAGAAAATTTTCACTTACAACTAACAAACGGAACGGAAAAAAGCGTGTCTCCTCTCGTATTGTTCTTACCCGAGAATTGAGTGAACGCTAAACAATATCAGAACCAAACTGAGATAGCGGTAATGTCAAATTTACATAAAAATAGGCATTTATAGAAAACGAGGATTCCAAAGAGATGCTGTTTCCAGTGTTTGCTAATTTCCAAATTCAACTAACCTAGGTGTTATAGTTTAGGTGAAAATATTTTTATTTGATAAAATAAGCACCGAAAGCTTTCCTGGTGAATATTAGAGATGGTCGGACACGGGTAATTTTACCCAAACCGTGCCGGTGCCCGATTGGTCTTCCCAAGGATAGATGGTCTGTCGAAACCTTTTACAACCGCTTTAATTTTAGTTTTGTGTGTAAAATGTAATGTAGAACATACTAGTTTTATGTATCATATTCTATAAAAGGTAACATAATTTTGTCCGTAGAATGTGTCAAGTAGAGTTTGGTCTCAGGGATTGGGTGTTGGCGGATGCGACTTTGTGGTTTATAGCTTTTGTCGACTACCGCGAACGCTCAATTTACTGTAGACCTATCATGGCACAGCGCATAAACGCCAGAGGATGGAAGATGAAATTTGTTCCATTCATCGAGCCTTGATAAGTTTATAAACACTAATGGTCTGAGATTTGTTTTCCATTTGATTCATTTGTTGTTGTTGCTACATTTTAACATTCCAGTAGTGTGAATTTTGCACTACTCGTCTCGTCCATTGTCGTTAATTCGTTCTCTCAGTTTTGAATAGACTTGGGTCTAGTTACCACATCTTGCACTGCAATCGGAAACGGAAACGAAAATGTACCCGTTCCCGATGGGTTCGGATCTGGTACGGATATTAAAAGAAACATTTCTGGTTCGGGTAAGATGCGAGTGAAAAATGCGGGTTCACAGGCTTGTTATTTCCTCACTATGTATCTCACTCACAAAGTGCAGTTTTTTACATAACATAATAAGGAGATGTGCTGCAACAGTTGGGTTCTCCAATTTTTTGAATCGGATACGGCTTGGGTTCGGGACTTAGAATTTCCATAAACAACCATCTTCCACGTTGAGCCCCCATGTTCCTGGTTCCGGTGGAGTTGTTGAAAATAACTGTTTTCGTCACCACTGTCGTCCGGCATTCTCACGACGTGCGCCGCCCACCGTAGCCTACCGACTTTCGCCAGGTGCACAATGGGAATTTCTCCAACAAGTGCCTGTAGCTCGTGATTCATACGTCTCCGTCACTCTCCGCTTTCAATTGGTACTCCAGTTCAATTCTTTTTGTCTTACATGTTGAAATCTTTCAAAATCGCCTTCTTCCAGATTTCAACTATTATTTTGTTTCTGTAAAGATTGCTTCATTTTTGCTTAAATTTGTTGACGTTGCTGCGTTTATTAAATGTTCATATTTTATTCATTGGGCTTAATTTTTCCCTGTAATAAGGCCATTGCAAATTATTTTTGAAGTTTTGGTCACCCACTCCCCTTTGAAATTGGCCTAAAAAATCGGGGGGAAATAAAATTTGTGGGATACAAGTCAATTTTTTGAATAAAATCAATCGTCTGTGGCCTCTACAGCCTTAAGAACTCGAGAAATGAGTGTACGGAGTTTTAACGCTCCTAGCACGTAACAGAAATTGAAGTTCAAACAAAGGAATTTTCGAAAATAGGTGAAAATTTTTTTCTTTCGATTTCTTTTTATAGATTTGGATAGAAAATAATATATGAAAAGCAAGACTAGATTTGGTTTTCACGTTTAAACTATAAAATGCCTCAAACGGATATCAATTTATGTTTGGTGTAATATTTGAGGGGTTATCTCTCTCTCACTCACTCTCACTCTCCTTTCTTCTCGCTCTATCTCTCTCCTTCACTATCTTCTCTCTCTTTCTCTTAAGCTTGCACCTCTTTTTCGATCATGCCTCTTTCTCGCTTGGTCTTTTTATTCCTTCTCTCGCTCTCTCGCTCTCTCGCTCTCTATCTATCTATCTCTCTTTCTCTCTCACACACACACACACACTCTCTCACTCTATCTCGTTCTCTCTCACTCGCTCTTCCAATCCATTCTCTCCAATCGATATTCCTATTTTGTTTTGAAACCTTGTGTAAGAAAACAATGCCTCATAAACGTCTTTAGACATGGCTCTTCTTTATCGGCAGACTTCACAACCGACTGTTAGAGTACAAGACAATTACGCTGCACAATAGTCCAAAAGGGCAAAAAGTGGAACTTTTTTCCTAGTGTCTTTTGTTTTCATTTTACCATTTATGGTCTTCAGCACTTTTGTTCGTATGAATATCCCCCTTAATTTAAAACTGTCAAAAGTTAGTCATCGCTTACTATGATGAAAATTAAAAAAAATAACTTTTTTATGTTAGGACATATCGACATAGTTTCTTCGGCATAGTTGTAAATAATGTAAAACAAGCAACTTTGCTGAAGAAATAAAATTTCTATCTTTATCGAGTGCTGAACTATAGGGCATATTCTTAGAAATTTCTTTAAAAATTAGTTTTACATTCTTAGCTTTTGTTAGTTGCATTTTACATAAGTACAATGTTCCAGGCAAATTATCGAAGCACTCAAAACACACATTTTTGCAGAAGACCGCAAATCTCTGGGACTTTTACTTTCGAAGGTATCATATATTCAAACTTTAAATTTCCGTAGCTTCGCGAGCCTGTGGGGTAAAATGTGGCAAGTGGATTTATGAAATTAATGCTTCATATTAAAGCTCAAATCGAGTACTATAAACTAGTACGGGTTCCGCTTGTCCCTAACCACCCAAATGAGAGTACGGCAAGCATACGTTTTATGTGTTTAGCGTTCGCTAAAGGCTCGATACACGTCCATTTTTTTGTGTTCGTAGATAGATACATGGTTTTTTCGACAAAGTTATAAAAAATATAAAGGTAAACAATTTTGCTAAAGAAATGACATTTCTATCTCTATCGAGTGCAGAGCTATAAAGCATTTTCTTTGGAAATTATTTAAAAAGAAGTTTTTCAGAAGTTTAGCGTAAGTTGGTTGCATTTTACAAGAGTATATTGTTCTAGGCGATTGTAAATATAACTTTGCCGAAGAAACTATGTCTATATTTCCTAACACAAAGAAGCTATTTTTTATATTCATTATAGTAAGCAATGACTATCTTTTGACAGTTTTCGATTAAGGGGGATATTCATACGAACAAAAGTGCTTTTCGCCCTTTTTGGACCACTGTGCGCTCCTAGTGCAATGATCCGACTAGCTCTATCTAGTAGCACTCGCTGCCAGTATCCAACCAAGATTCGACCACTTTTGGCGTTCTTTTAGTATCTCGCATGGAACCTCTTCTTTTTATTTTATGATATTTCGAAAAACTTTAACGCTAAGCTTTGGATCTGTTTGATCCGTTTTCGGACCGCTGTCCGACTTTTTTGAGACTCTTTTTGGACACTTTTTTTTTGCTGGTTTCGACTCATTTCCGACACTTTCTTTTCGGATTGTTTTTGAACTTCTTTTAGACTTTTCTGGACTGCTTTTGGGTTCATTTTAGACTCTTCTTGTTTTTTTTTTCAAATCTTTTTTGGACTCCATTTTTCTTTCATAGAACTTTTAAGGACCTTTTTCAGGTCTTTCTTTGTCTCAACTTCAACTCTTCCTTGGAGTCTTTCTCTGACTCTTATTGAACTTTTTCTCAGAGGTTTTCTAATCTTTCTTTATCTCTATCTTTGTGACTTTTTTGGTTAATCATTTGACTTTTTGGCTCTTTTCGATTCTTTTTAGACAGGCTATTTTGATACTCTTTTTAAACACTTTTTAAACTCTCTTTATACTCTTCTTTTCCGGAACTTTTTTGTACTCTTTCTACATTCTTCTTGAATACTTCTTGAATCCTTTTTGGACGTATTTTGGACTATTCTGATTCTTTTTTGAGACTAGTTTCTGGCCCTTTTTGGACTCGTTTTGGATTCTTTTTGGTCTGTTTTCGGCTCTTTTCAGACGCTTCTTGGCTCTCTTCGGACACGTTTTGAATCTCTTTCGAACTTATCTGGACTCTTTTTAGATTGATTTTGAACTCTACTTGGCTTTTTTTTTACAAAACCTTTGGGACTCTGCTTTGCTTAAACTTTTCGTGAAATCTCTTTTTTCAGCTTTTTTTTATTTTTTTAAAAGAGTGGTTTTAATTCAGAGGCATTTCGGCTTTTATTTGAGTCTTTCTTTTACTCTTCTTGAACTCTTCGTTCAAGTTCTCTTTAACTTTTTTTTAAATCTCGCTTTGCTAAAGATGGGATTCTAGGGTCCATTTCTTGGACTTTTTAGACTCTTTTTAAATAGAATATTTTTGTATTTTGTTTGAGTTTTTTTAGACTTTTTCTATACTCTTTTTGGATACTTTTTGAACACTTTTTGGAACGGTTTAACACTTTTTTGGGCTGCCTTGGACTCTGTTGGGGCTAATTTTGGATCTATTTTGAACACTTTTCGCACTCTTTATAATAAACTTCTTTTGGGCTTAACTCGACTTTGTTCGGATTGCTTTTGTACGCTTCTTGCCGTAGGCTTTTCGCGTGACTTCTGTTTGAACTCTTTTAGGGCTTGCCTGGAACCCTTCGGTCCTGACTATACGACAGCTTTGAAAATGAAAAGCTAAAGAGTTAGCTTTTCAAACACATTTAATGAACAAGCACAAAGTAGCCGATGCGTTCCGCAAGGCTTTCACGTGGGCTCTCTTCTCTTAGTAATACGGCAGTTTAAAAAGTTGCTCCAATTTAGCGCCAAATTGGATTATAAAATTGAACCGATGGAACTTGAAATTTTACTGACAAGGAAACATCACTATCAGTCACAGGCTTTGTGCTTAACCCATTATGACCCGGGTATACCTAAATTTGAACCAAATGAAGTGAAACTCTGTAATCTATTATATTATGGCTCGAATGTGTCGGGAAACGCAAAATCGTCATTTGGAATGCTTTCAAGGCCAAAATATCGCAGGTTAAATATTTTATAGGCTCAGTTTCAAACAAACAAATTACAAAGTTTTTTACAGATTTCTTATCGAATTTTGTGATAGACTTTACATATAAATACTAATTTACATGTCAGGTAATGTTTCGTCACTAAATGTAGACTTTTTCATGCGTTTTGGAGACAAAAATTTTTTCGCCATTTTTTCAACTTTTTTCCCGCCATTTGTCACAACTTTGCACTGTTGAAAATACAGATGAAATGACAAAAACTGACAAATTATATCACACACACATCAGATTGATGTCTTATCTCTCTTGTAGTGATATATTAACAATGCTAACTATTAAAATTCAGCAGTAAACAGGTTTTGAAGACGAGGTATGATATATCATACGCTGGGTCATAATGGGTTAATTGTAGTGTAACTTTTTCGAGAAAACTTGAAATTTGTATTAAATTGTTAGGCAATGGACACGCACGGAACATGGTAATAGTGTCAAAGCAATCGAATAGCACAGCAAAAATACTGGGCTACCAATTCGATTACGCAACCAGTATTTCATAATCTCCAATTTTATCTTCCTAAAAGGGTTATTAAAGGTTTCTCGTATTGTGGGACAAGTGCGACAACAATTGTGGGACAAGTTTTACTTTAATCTTCATCTTGCAGAAAGCAACGCAAATTAAGACTATGATTTAATTATTCTCGCAGCACAAAGGAAACGCTTCTCCTTTTGTCATTTTGAAAACAATAAAAAAATAATAAAAAACTACAAAAAGATTTGCAAATTTCATCTTTTAGCTTTTGACGCAAAGTTTCCACACACTGGCGATGATTCTGTGCGAAAAAGTACCTACTAATGCTGCTGTAATTTTATTCAAAACTAGCTGACCCGACAAATTTGGTTCTATTTGCTTGATTAGTTCTAGTGTTATGAGGAAATTTGTATTTCATTTATGTAGGAGCCCCCCTCCTAAAGAGAGCAGGGGTCCTAATTCACCATAGAAAAACAATCTTGCCTCCAAAAACTCCCATATGCCAAATTTGGTTCCATTTGATTGATTAATTCTCGAGTTATGAGGAAATTTGTGTTTCATTTATATGGGAACCCCCCTCTTAAAGGGGCAGGGCTCATAATTCACCTCCTAAAGAAAGGAGGGGCCTCAATTCACCATAGAAAAAAATCTTGACTCCAAAAACATCCACATACTAAATTTTGTTCCATTTGCTTGATTAGTTCTGGAGTTATGAGGAAATTTGTATTTCATTTCTATAGGAGCTCTTCCTTCTAAAGTGGGGAGGGGTCTTAATTCACCATAAAAAAATTCTTGCCTGCAAAAACCTTCAAATGCCAAATTCTGTTCCATTTGCTTGATTAGTTCTCGAGTGATGCAAAAATTTGTGTTTCATTTGTATGAGAGCCCCACACCTCTCTTAGCCCCACACCCTCCCCGGCCCCAAAAACCCCTACATGCAAATTTTCACGCCGATCAGACAGAAATCCATTTTTATAAGTATAGATACCGTCTTCATAGCGCATCTTTCTGAGTTAAGGTGGTTTCAAAAAATATAGGGCATGTTTTTGTATTTTCTAAAAAACATTACTCATTAAAGCAAAAATGGAGGCGAACCCTAAATTCATGTAAAACATTGTTGTTGCTGTTGTTTTTCAAACCTGGCACACTGTGTTCGTCGCACGCAGTGATCTACTGTGCCATGCGTGTTGTACGAATTCGTGCTATTTTCTGATACTAATTCAACATGATACGTTTAAAAGTAAATTGCAACGAAACTAAAAGAGATAGCCGTTTTACGTCAAAGAACGAATTGTAGAATGGTACCAAGACTTCAAATTGGTAGACAAAAGCAATCAACTTAATCACACTTTTTTAGAAGAAATTTGATAAAAACACCTAGAGAAACACTTTTTTTCTCTTTATTATCGAGATTTTCAGCCGTGGGCTGGTTCTTCTCGTAACTCGAGAAACACTTATGTCACAGCTTTTTGCTTCTAAAAAGCTACTACATTTCATGAAGTAGCAGGTTTAGGACCAATTTTTAGTGCAAAATTTTCTCAGCTTTCGAATAAACGTAACAAAACTAACTAGCTAGCATAGTTTTTGTACCAAAGATACTTTAAGGCGAACAGAACCGAAAACTAAAAATGTTTAAATACTTTGTAAAGATTGAGATTTGACCATATGCGTAAAAGGGTCTTTTTCCATCAAATGTGATCCTCTGTCATCCCCTAGAATATCTACACTAAGCTACCTAACACCCTGTATTGTTGTTGCTTCAGCGAATATTTTTCATTGCATTTCAATCATTATCATTATCATTGATTGGATCTTGTTACGAGAAGTCTGTGTTTAACTTTAAAGAATTGCTTGACTTAAAGAATACAGGAAAGACTTGAAATTTTAACTGCGCATTGAAAATCAATCTTGAGCCAAATGTCGAGAGCTAAAGTAATATGAGACTTGATATTATATTATTTCGGATATTTTGGTCATCCTGTCAAACGACTCTCGTAATGTTCTTTTTATGGTAGATAAAAAAGGATATGCAAAATCAGCACAAACCAAGGTAATGTTTGTTTTATAACAGTTACCAAGTTTTCATTTAACTAAAATTTTAACCATTTTGTCTATGAGAAAACGAGAAACAGATGAATTTATCATCGTTGATGCACCGCATTAACCGCTGGCAACCCGGCAACATGGTTGCATCACATTCCTCGCCAGTTCCCGTGTAGTGCCACAGCTTTTGATCTACATCACGATCACCGCAGCGGTCGAGCTTCACTCGCGCAGCGAGCAACCGGCCAGCAATACAATATTTAATCTAAGTCAACAGCGAAATTGCTCCCGCGTTCAATCCGTTGGCACACACAATAGCCCGGCGGCTGGTTAGGTTAGCCGCTGCGATCTGTGCGCGATGCAATTCGTACCGATAAGCACTCCCACGGAAGCACTACTGCACTCACTGGTACCGAGTCGAGCAGCAGCAGCAGCAGTGTGCAAACCTTCAAGGTTAGATCGGGCTACCTGGCGCGGATGACCTTCTCCGACTACCGATGCTGATGCTGAATGGGACTGCTTTTTTTCTGCTCTCTCGACCACACTTGTCCTAACGGCGCGGCGACCAGCAGTGTATTATATTTCAATCGTTTTTACGATCGAGTTGGAAAAATAAAAACAACATCCACTCGCAACCAGTTTCCCCTTTTCTGGCCGCAGCGCAGATTCTGTGCTTCTCGTCGCGGATCGTCGCGGTTCGGTTATCGCGATTATAACATTTCCACCATTATTGGCAATGCTGCGACGCTCTGCTCGCTGGGTTGATCATCGACGACGACCTTAACCCAAATTAAGGCCCCGGTTTGGCACCAACTAATGAACCGTTGATTATGATCAACGATGTGAGCCATTTTCGAAATCCACTCTGTCTGCAACTCGATTTGGGTTCCCAGGATATGGTGCCGGTGAAAAGTATGGAGATTAATTCGCTTCCCTAATGTGCACAAGGCGAAGGTGGAGACACGCAGCCAGCCAGTCTGTGCAATCTGCGGTCTGCACCGTGTAGATATCCAGATTCCTTTGTTCCACATCGGGAGTTGAACGCTGCGCTGCTGCAATTGGATGCGACTTCCTTGTAGGGCATCTCTGTGGCTCAGCACAAAATCTCAGCGCACGTTTATTGTGCGCGATCGTTTAAGGAACCGCCATCGTCTGTCACCGAAAGCGACCAGCGTCAGCGTCAGCCGGGGGTGGAGCAGGGTGAATCCAAAGATTGACAGAACACAGAGCGCGAAGCGAACACGACAGTTTACGAGCACTTTGTCGATCTACAGGACCGTCGAGATCGTCTTCGCATCTCTCCAGGCTCCATGTAGTTCCGCGTGGAACATGGAGCATCAGCAGCAGCAGCACCACTTGAGATAAAAGACAAAGGCAGTCAGTATCGCTGCATCACGAAATCATAAATGGAAAACACGACATCCATCAAGTTCGGATGCAGAGCACTGCGTCTGCGGCTGCGACTACGGAAGATTCCCGATGGAAAGATGTATTAAACATTAGTGAGCGCGTCTGCTTTTGTTTATGCTGATTGATGAGCTGCAATCGCTTGATAAGATAGGTTCCCTCGCTGTATGTCCGCCCTCTTCAGTTAGCCTATACCCTCAGTTGCGTTGAAATTTTATGACTATTAATATGATGACTGTTTGCGATGGCCACCGACCCACCATCGACCGGTCAACCGACGATCGCGATGGTGATGATGACGACGATTCGCTGATCGACTGATCACGACGATATGGTGCGTCAAACGTGTCGGAGGTCATATAACTTTCACCGGCTATCGATTGTGCCCATCGCAGCACGATTAGATCGGGACACTCCCGAATCGCTGTCGGATGAACACCGTGTTAGTGACACCTTGCAGGGCAAGGTATGCAGTTTATGTTAGACTGGCGGACCGTGAGTAGGAGGGCTGATAGGGTTTTGCTCTGCTTTCAAAATTAAATTAGGTTTGAGGGACGAAACAGTGAAATTGAAAAATTATAACTTTTGCAAGGTGTTCCTGGTTATTAATTTATTTTCGATTAAAAGGTTAGCTGAGTCATTCAATTTTCCGTCAGATGGTCACTGGCACAGGGGTTATAAAAAAAGCTACCCAATTTTACTGTTCCGTTTAGTTTAAAGCCATCCGAAGCCGAGAAGGTTAATGAACCAATTTTAGTTAATTTCCTCGACTTATATCACTTATGAACAATGGAACATAATATTCTTTGCTACTGGAAAGAAAGCTCTCCGGTTAGTACTTTATGCAGGTTCTCTCAAATTAAACAATTTTACCATCAGTTGAAAATCACTCATTCACTCTGCTACGCAAACATAAAAAAATGAGGTCTTGTCTTATCTTGACAGGATTCTGAACGACAATACAGACGTTGATAAAGATGTATCGCGAGCCGCTAGAAAAATCTTTACGGCCAAAGAGGGAACTTTTTCAGCATCAGAATTGCAGTGATCATTTGTACAGTTCAGTATAATCTGCAATCTTTCGAAATAGAGTACTGTATCGTTTTTTTGAATTTATGCTGTAATAAGGCAGTAAGTACTTTTTTGGCAAACGAACGTTCATTTATAAATAAAGTTTACAAACCTTTTTGTAGCAGTAATTAAAAAAATAATGCAGTACTCTTTTCAGGAAGATTATAGATTACAATCAGCTCTACAAAAGTTACATACACGATATTTACTTATTTTCCTTCTATGAGGCAGTACAGTCCAATGAGCGTAAGTGAGCGTAACCGAGCGCTGCAACCTTGCTTAGCATATATTACCAGAAAGTGAGAGGCTTTCTTACCAAAATCGGTGATGATTTTTAGTAGAAGTACCAATGTTTCGAATCAACCAATGTTTCCGTCAAAGAAAAGTTTTGTTGTGATGCCTTAAGCTATCATGTCATGGGTGAGTCCCCACGTTTCATGACATTGTGTTATTTTGGGACGCCATAAGGTACAGTTTATTCTACAAGAAAAGTTGTGGATTCTTTTTAGTGAAATTTAAGTTTTTTTGAAGCGCGACTACGTCTTTCCGCAGGGTGTCATTCCATAATTTAGATTCTAGTTACCGTCACGAAATTATGAAAGATTTTGAACGCTAATAGCTGTGTCGATTGAGAATAGATTTTCATGGTTTACATACCGATCGTATCAGAATAGATGAAGCAATTAATGTGGTTTCTATTGTGATTCTCTTTTTCAATCACGAATAAATGAAACCTAACGAAAAATTTTAGGGTTTTCATTTTCTTCATGATCGCCATGCCTCGCAGGCATCAGCGGCAGTTAAACACACCACTGTGATTTCGATTACTTTATTTTTAGAAAAAAAAGTAACAAAGCCTCATCCCCGTTATCGTCCCAACAGGTCGAAGATTCTTTACGACGTTTAGATTTATACTAATTTAATATCTGTGCTTGCTTGGGAAGTACGCCAGAAAAAGTGATAGTCCTCTCGATCTAACAAAAATTCCTAGGACCGCTATAAACCTAGACAAATTTGATGTCTGTGTTAGGGAAGTGCACCAGAAAAAGTGACAAACCTTCTCATCTTCTCATCCCAATAAGATTTCATGGGACTTCGATAAACCTAGTCCAATTTGATGTCCTGAAAGTGAACATTTATAAAAAATTCAACAATCCTGTTCCCTATCTTTCGCCAGATTGTATCCACATACTGAAACAATTTTTTTCAAAACTGATGTCTTATATGGAAAACGGATGAACGAAATATTCATGCATATGACGTCATGCTGTAATTTTCAAAGTAAGGAGGAATTAGCGACTGTCTGATCCAAAAATAGGTTTTGGGCGTAGATTTTGCTGCTTTACTTTACGTTCGATTAGTTTCTGAGTTACGCAAAAAATTCTATTTTATTTGTATGAGAGTTCTTATCCCCCTACCCCAGGGGTGAGGGGTCTCAAACCATCATTAAAAAAATTCCTTCCTCCAAAACCCCCCACATGCCAAATTTGGTTCCATTTGCTTGATTACTTTTCGAGTTATGAGGAAATTTGTATTTCATTTGTATGAGAGTCCCCCCTCCTAAAAAGGGAGAGGGGTCCTAATTCATCATAGAAAAACTACAAGCTATACAGCCCTAAGGGTTGTACGAAAGGGTGACGTAGGACTGTGTCATATAATACTCATTATATTGATAACATGTTTTAATCGATGAAGTATAACTATGTCTGATCATTCAATCAAAGACTAATGTAAACTTATGTACTGAGCGAACCGAAAACAAAAATACCGCTTTTAGATGATCATGTTACCCAATTTACATTTGAATCAATTTCATCCCTTTCTTTAAAGCACTCAACCGTTTCAAACTTAGTATAATGTGATATAAGATATCTTCATAAATAATAAATAGTAAGAATGAAATTGCCATTGATACTAAATAATATGCCAAACTAGATAATCTGTCTTACACAATTATTAATAACTGCTTGATAGAAGCTCAGCCAGGTATATCTAGGACTGGACAATAAAATCGGTGCATTTCTTGAGTCATGAGGATACAAGCAGTTCACTTCCCTACTATTCCCTAGCAATTTAGCAGTAAATAGAGTAAATAGAGCAGAGATAGTTTGAACATTGTTTCACGATCCACTATGTAATTTAAGTATTCACCAGATTTTCACAACTAATTTAAGTTGAAATTTTAGATTCAATTTTAGATTCACGAATAAACAAACATTTGTTGCCATCAATGCACTGAGTTGTAGTGTATTTTTGTAATTTCGCTACGAAATTTATTATGAACTTCTTTCTAAACTGCTCAAATAGCATGCGATAATTTTCTATAAATATGCTTACCTGTCATTTCATGTGACGGAATTATAACGGTATGCGATGGATTGATATCTGCGGGCGATGCCTCTTCGTGCGACAAACTTGCAACTTCACCTGCCGAACTAGAAGCACTCTCACGCTTTCGTTTGCGTGATAATCTAGTACGCTCTGCTCCTGTTAAGGATATCCTTGGTTCAGTTACTACACCAGCCACTTGTTCACGAATACGTTTACGGTGGTTACGTAAATATAACGCCTGCAACCATTTAGACATAGCGAATTCTTTAACAAATCACTACTGTATTTCACAAAGGTTGAAATAGCAATGAATGGCCAGCCCACAGATCATTGTAATAAATATGTTATGCGTAGTTTGATATTTGAACCAACTTCCTTCAAATAGTTTCTGGCCGTTGGTTACAAATAATAATCAAAACCATTTTGCACATTTGAGATAAATTCTGACTATGCTTCATTTAATTAGTTTGCGGCCCTTAAAAGGGCCATTGGTTACAAGTAACATCAACCTCTTCAGTGCAGTCAACAATCGGTGTTGCCACCAATAACCGGTCTTGCCGCTAAATGCCGTTGGTTTCGCCACCAATAGCCGTCGATGGTAAATACTGACCGTCCGTCAGTGCGATTGTGCGATGAATGAGCAGACGGCGAACCAAGAGTACCATTTTATAGTCATTGGCACTGCCGCTGCTGCTTGTAAGCTAGTGTAGGTGGTGGGGGAAACCATATCGGCTGCTGCTGCTGCTCGAATGATTATCCGACGCTGAATGAGCAAGCATTTTCCATGGAACGTTGAAACGTTAACCATTTAGAAAAGTGAAGAAAAATCTTTTCATTCTTCAATTACTATAGTTCTTATAAGAACTGTTTAAGACCACAACGGCCTACTGCTGAATTTGCTGCCCGTCAGTCGATTTGCTTCCATTTGCTGTTGGTTTGCGAAAATAACCGCCAAAATGCCATTGGGTGCCTCGAATTGTCATCGAAAATGACATTAGATGCCGCAAAGGTCCTTGGATTTGCCTCCAATAGCCGCCAAAAATGCTATCGTTACCTCCCGATTGCTATTGTTGTTGGCTCCGATCGCTGGTGTTTGCCGCCAAATGCCGTTGCTTTCGCCACCAATAGCCGTCGATGGTAAATACTGACCGTCCGTCAGTGCGATTGTGCGATGAATGAGCAGACGGCGAACCAAGAGTACCATTTTATAGTCACTGGCACTGCCGCTGCTGCTTGTAAGCTAGTGTAGGTGGTGGGGGAAACCATATCGGCTGCTGCTGCTTAAATGATTGTCCGACACTGATTGAGCAAGCTATCGAACAATTTCGCATGTCTGCGATGGGGATAATGCAAAATGTAATGTTAAGTGCATCGTGTGGGATTCACGTTGGCCATTGCCCTCTGATTCCGCTTGTCTTTGGGACCGGTGTTGCCGTCAATAGCCATCGATGTTGCCGATTGGATTGGAAAAGGGGTGTGGCTTACAAAGTGGTCTCAAGGTTATCATTTGGATCCAAATCCTTTGGTGTATCTAATTGTCGTCCGTGCCTGTGAAGCTAGGCGATAACAAGGGAAATGTATGGAAAAATTCGACCTTGAATCTTTACACACATTTTCACTATTTAGCGTATAAAAAATTATTATTAGTATGTTACTATAAAATTGCTGGACATTTTATCTATCCAACGACATATTAACTGTTATGTTTCGTTCAGTAGTATAGTAGCTATTAGCGTTTGAAATATTTCATTCAAACGTTACACTTCTATTTCTCGTTTTTACAAAGTGCTACCCAGTCCCAGTATAGTAAACAAAGACGTAGTCCTACGTCAAAAATTCATGCCTCCAAAAACACCCACATGTCATATTTTGTTCCATTTGCTTGATTAGTTCTCGAGTTATGCTGAAATTTGTGTTTCATTTGTATGGGAGCCCCCCCTCCTAAAAAGCTAAGGGGTCCTAATTCATCATAGAAAAAATTCATGCCTCCAAAAACACACACATGCCCAATATGGTTCCATTTGATTAATTAATTCTCGAGTTATGAGGAAATTTGTATTTTATTTGCATGGAAGCCCCCCCTCTTAAAAGGGAGAGTGATCATTATTCCCCTCCTAAAAAGGAGACGGGTCTCAATTCACCATAGAAAAAAAATTGCCTACAAAAACACCCGCATGCTAAATTTGGTTCCATTTGCTTGATTAGTTCTGGAGTTATGAGGAAGTTTGTATTTCATTTGTATGGGAGCCCCCCTCCCAAAGTGGGTGGGGGTCTCAATTCACCATAGAAAAAAATCTTGTCTCCAAAAACACCCACATGTAAAATTTTGTTCCATTTGCTTGATTAGTTCTCGAGTTATGCAAAAATTTGTGTTTCATTTGTATGGGATCCCCTCCGTTTAGTGCGAGGAGGGGTCTCTAACCATCACAAAAACCTTCCCTGGCCCCAAAAACCTCTAAATGCAAATTTTCACGCCGATCGGTTCAGTAGTTTTCGATTCTATAAGGAACATACGGGCAAACAGACAGAAATCCATTTTTATAGGCATAGATTTGTATGGGAGCCCTCCCCCCTCTTAGTGGGGGAAGGGGTCTTTTGTCATCGAGAGAACCTTCTTTAGCCCCATAAACCCCTACAAGCAAATTTTCACGCCGATCGGTACAGTAGTTTTTGATTCTATAAGAAACATACGGACAGACAGACAGAAATCCATTTTTATAGGTATAGATAATATTTTTGCGCCCAGTGTTTCAGAACAAGTTTTAACAGGTTTTTACTACTGTCAAGCAAATAAGGTTGTTCTTTACAACCAAGAAGCCAGAACCCTTGACCCAATTGTATTAATTAGCTTTACTCCTTTCAAGCGGTAATTAGAAAATGCTGAACAGAAAACACAGCAAAAAGGTGACTAAAATACTGAGAAAAAAACAGCGAAAAGACGACGAAAATGCGATGAAAAGATGACGTAAAAGTGATGAAGAGATGGCAAAAATATGATGAAAAGTTGACAAAAGATGACAAAAACAAGATGGGAATAACATGACTGAAAAGACGATGAAAAGAAGACGAGAAGACCCCAATACAGCGACAAAAAATACGAAAACCACGGCAAAAAACAACAAAAATACCTCTTAAATGAAAAATAATGATAATTACAACAAAAATATGTTTGAAAAGCGTCAAAAAGACAACAAAACATATAAAAAGATAACGAATATACGTTAGAAGGACAACAAAATAACAATTTTATTAAAGTGGAGGAGCGTTGCGTGAGAAGAATGGTAGACTGGATGAAACTGCGTAACTTCGATATGAGGCCAAAAGTATATTGCATAGTTCAATTGGTAAGCGGGACTCTAACCCACACTCTCTCGTTTGGCGCCCAAGAGTCCCGCTTACCAATTGAACTATGCAATATAGTTTTGGGCTCATATCGAAGTTACGCAGTTTTCATCCAGACTACAATTCTTCTCACCAAATGCTCCTCCACTGTAATAAAATAGTTTACGTTGGATCGCAACAGAGTCAGAAACAAGTAAAACAGAAAAAAATGAAGATGAAGATGACACCAAAAAGCCAATGAAAAATACGATGTTAAAAATAGAGAAAAAAGAGCCACAAAGCGATGACAAAAAACACAAAAAGTCATCGAAAACAATTAACTGATAAAAGGGCGATAAAAGAACGAAACTAGGTATTAGGATACCTAATAGAACGGTGGTTTAGACAGTAAAACACTCGAGTACCAACCGAGAGAGCGTGGATGCGAACTCGACCTGCCATCGCACAACCCAATATATTTTTGGTCTACATGGAAATTTTCCAGTTCATTCAATTAAATCATTCTTCGCATCAGACACTTCCTTCCTTTCCATAAGGGACCGTGCAATAATTACGTAAGGCCTTTTTGCTCATTTTTGAACCCCCCTTCCCCCCTTTATAAGATTTTGGCCAATCCCCCCTCCCCCCCCGTACAAATTCTTAGTAAGATTTTTTGAAACATCAAAATTCAAGTTTTATTTAAAAAGATAGACATTGAAAGAATATTGAAACAGTCAACAAAGTTCAAACAAGTTCATAAAAACCAAAGTTCAAACAAATTCATAAAAAAAAAACAAATAATATCAATTATCTATTGTAAACCCCTTAATCCCCTCACGAACAGAACGTATTTCAGCATTGAGGTTGTCAATAAATGTTGGTGTATGCTCAGAAACTCACTAGCGTTCACTTAATTCGCATTGATCCAATCTAAATCGTCTGAAAACGTGTCCTCGTCAAGTAGTATACAAAGAACTTCTTTGCTTCTTCTAGATGACACGCGACATGGTCTTATGTTGGAATTGACACTGCGTTGCGTCTAATGTACAGATCTGTAATGACCGCGGTTTCCTTTGAAGCAAAATACTGACCCCACTCTGACCACATACGACAGGCAAGATATTTGGGAACAGAAGAACAATATATCCCAAGAAACATTTTTGTTGTATAGTACCTTATCAAGCACTTGTTCCATAGGTACAGCTATACATTAATTGTGTAAGCTACTTTTAAACAAAAATATTTCTCGTGATATCATAAGGGATTGCGGCTGCCTTGCGGGATTCAGATAGGAAGTTGCAACGAAATATGTTGGAATGATCCCGGGCGATCTGTAGAAACGAATTTGGTGAATTTCACATCGTTCTGCGTAAATAGTATAAGCGCCAAAGCGCAAGTGGATACAGTTTATACTGATTTGAAAGCCGCTTTTGATACCGTTAATCATACTATTCTTTTAAGCAAGTTGGAGAAACCTAGGTGTACCACAAGATTGTGTAGATGGTTGGAAAATTACTTTACGGATAGGCAACTTTTCGTACAACTTGGCAATTGCCGGTCTGCCGCGTTTACAAATGGTTCTGGGGTGCCACGGGGTAGCAATTTGGGGCCGTTGCTATTCTGTATCTACATAAATGATGCAGCGTTGCCACTCAGTAGAAGGATTTTCTTCGCTGATGTTCTTAAAATGTCTCTTGAAGTCAGAAGAATCTAGGACTGCAGAATGTTGCAGAAGCTTCTAGACTTGTTTAGTGACTGGTGTGTAAGGAATCAATTGTTACTGAGTGTGGAGAAATGTTGCGTCATCAGTTTCCATCGCACTAGAAGCGCAATAGAGTTCGATTACGAAATTTCCGGATCAAAATTGAATAGGGTAGAACAGGTGAAGGATCTTGGAACTCACCATGAAGTCACACATTTCTTCCATCGTTGACAAGTCCAATCGTAGTCTTGGGTTCATATTTAAGATTGCTGGTGATTTCAATGACCCGATCTGCTTCAAAGCTCTCTATTGCTCTATTGTACGGTCAACGCTGGAATTTGCGAGCATCGTTTGGAACCCGCACGAGTCTTTCTGATCCACCAGACTGGAAAACGTACAGCGAAAATTTGTTCAATACGCACTTCGTCATCTTTCGTGGAGGGATCAGCAAAACTTAGCACCGTACGAAGAACGCTGTCGTCTGTTGGGTTTAAGCACGCTAAGTCGACGGAGACAGGTTTCGCAATCTTAGTTTGTCTGCAAGCTTTTAACTGGCGAATATGATGCATCGGACATCCTATCGCGAATCGGACTTTACGCACTTTCAAGAGTTTTACGACCGAGAATGATTTTACAGGAAGATTCCTATTCAACGCTATATGCTGCCAACTCGCTTCCATGACAAGACAATTCAACCGCTTTGGTTCAGGAACCATCACGCATTTACCGCCAATGAATTCGTGCACTTAACAATGTAAATACTAACAATTAAGTAACTTTTAAGTATTCATTTAGACCCAAATTGTCCAATGAATTATACGAATAAATTAAAATTTAAATCCAAACTTTAATATTTGTCGCCGCTGTCGTTTTGCTGTTTTCTTGGTTTCTTGTGATCTACAGTAAAACGGTAGCGGCGACAAATATTCAAGTTTGGATTTAAATTATAAGTTTTTTGTCATAAATTTCTGAGGATGGCTGAATAAATCAAGCGGAAACGTTAACAATGCTAAGTCAATTTAATAATTCACCGAAAAGAGTCAATTTAAATCTGATAAGAAAATTGCACGGTGATCAAAAAAGACCAAATTAACTAATTTTTTTAAATTTTACGACTTGGTCCGGTCTGATTTGAAAATTGACAAAAATAAGACGGGAATAACATGAAAGAGAAAATACGATGAAAAGCGAATGAAACGACACCAATGCAAAACATGTGCACGACAAAATCGTGTGAAAAGGTAACAAAAAGATGGCGATTGTACGACAGAAGGACAACAAAATTACGATGAAAAGACGCCAAAAAGCCAACGAAAAATGCGTGTTAAAAACAGAGAACAATGACGACAAAGAGATGATAAAAAGACGCCAAAAAGTCATTGAAAACGTAGCAATTAACTGACGAAAGGACGATTAAAGAGCGAAACTAGGTGTTAGAACACCTAATATACCGGGCGGCGGTAGTTTGGTTAGTAAAACACTCGGCTACCAACCAAGAGAGCGGGGGTGCGAACCCGACCTGCCTAAGTTTTTAGTCTATATCAAAATTTTGCATTTCATTCAATTGAATCATTCTTCCCTTCAAACACTTCCTCCTTTTCCAAAAAAGATAAAAGAACCGACAAAAAGACAGTAAACAGATGACAAAAAGATGGCAAAGAGGAATGGGAAAACAGCGAACCATAAGACGACAAAAAATTATAACAATGAAAGACAACAAAAATGCAACAAAAGACACAAAATAAAACAAAGAAACGACAAAAACTGCCAAAAAATACAAACAAAAACGAAGAAAAGTGATCAATAGATGCCGAAAAGATTAAAATGACGGCAAAAACGATGACAAAAATGCCAAAAAAGACTTTAAAGGTTGACAAAAATATGCAGATGACAAAAAATCGCTGAAAAGAGTCAAAAAGACGATGTAAGGATACTAGAAAACCATATGTTAAAAGAACGAAAAACGATTAATAGACGATAAATAGACGATCACAAAAAAGACGAAATATTGAATGCAATAGACGGAAAAACACAGACGAAAGGCGAATGATGAAAGATTAAGAACGAAAGACCTGGAATAATTTAGATTAAATCTCCGATGTATTATGAATTGATTTGTTTCAAAAAAGTGTACAATACAAAAAATAGAATAAAGAACTATACCTATATAAAACACATGTGATAAAGATTGATTTACATGCGTAGGAGAAATGAAGCGGCGTAAAAACAACTCTAGTATATCAGAAAACAGTACACATTGAAATTAATTTACACTCAGAAACTAACAAACACTTAATATTAACAAACCTGCAAATGAAATACAAATATCGGTTAAACTTTCATTCAAACTAAAATTTGATTAAAAATTGGATTAAATTTTACTTCTTTGCTAATTTTGAAATAAAATTATAACAGTGAAAAAAAATTACAGATTAGTCTTCAGCAAAGTCTAGCAACACTTTCTCTCTTCGATATTTTTCACTATCTTTTCTGAATCTGCTCAGTTTGGTTATTTCCTTCTGCCTCATCTTCATTTCTAAGACACGTACGCATATGTTGGGTTGCAAATAAACAAAATGTTGACAGGTCATTCAGGTCGAGCGCCTAACCCAACATCTTCTTTTGCCAACTTCCTTGGTTTGTGGCGCTCAAACACAGCCGTGCGTGTTAGCCGAACATGAATTTACAACATTTTACATTAACTACTCCTTGCAATTATTCATTCTATTTGACTTTTATCTCATTTTGACTATTTACTCACTTTGACCGAATTATAGAAGCATATTTCCTCTTATCCTTCATTCACGTTCTTTCTTCAAAATATTTCACCGCTTCTATCGTTTTTTCGTTACTTCCTTGTTAGTTAGTTAGTTAGTTAGTTAGTTCTGTCTCTGATTGATTGCTTTTCACCTTCGCCTCTCTTTCCTCTTTTACCTTTCCATTTATTTATTTTTCCTTTGTGACTTTTGGTTCCCTTCGATTTTTTTACTTGCGTTGATTGTTTAGTGCACAAGTTGTTCATATTTTCTTCGTATCTTGACTATTTTTTTTTTTTACTTCTTTAGGGAGAAATGAGTCATTATTGATTCTGTAAATTTAAAAGCAGTTTTTTTTTGTTTGAAACAAAAATTCTACTCATGAGAATATATTCTCTGTGTTCAGATTGGCAAAAAATATGCAGTGAATACACTTCTAAAAACAGAACCTTTGTTTTGGGCCCAAAAACTGCTTCCGAAATGCGAATTTAATGACTGCTCATTTCCCCTAAAATCTCTTCCGTTTCACTGCTGTTTTCCATGGGATATTTTGTCACTTTAACTATGTTTTTCCCAGTACACTTTTATACTGTTGTTTTCTTTATTTTATTCTTTACCATATTTGACTCTTTCCGCGGTTTGATTTATTTTTCTCTTTGATTCTTTTCTCTTCTCAGATTTGATTTTTATTCAATTGAGACCACAGAAAGTTTTGAATAAAGCTTGTTTATGAGTGTTTAGAGGATTACGCAAGTTAAAAGAAAGAAAAACTGTTTCATGATTAAACTCCATTATTAATTTTATTTACGTCGAATATGCATTTCGCCTACGACTGGCAGTCGTAGTGTTTTCGAAAGAAGTGGAATTTATTCGTGAAAAAGTTTTTCAGGAAATGTGTTGCAGAGGAGTTGATAATCCTATTCTACGCGGCAGCCTTATCTTCTTCCTAGCGAGCCAGCGAATGAAATTTTGAATTTTCTCTGGAAGACAGCCCAAGTAACAATTCCAAGTTTTATTACGTTCGTATAGCGGTTTTCATGACCAATTTCATAAAACCGCTAATAAAACTATGAGCTCCACCAGAACTTTCTGATGACCGCTATAAAACTGCTTTCTGACCAAGTGGCCCACTCCTCAGAATGTTTTCATAACCGCTATAAGAATCAGGTTATAAACTCAAGTAGTCGTATCACGCTCTGCTAAAAGCAGCAATAAAACCGCTTAAGCTTTCGCTGCTTGACAGCCATCGCCATAATTTGAAAAAGCTTTTCGCTCTTTGCTTTTCGCTTTTCGCTTTTTGCTTTTCGCTTTTCGCTTTTCTAGCAAACGCCTGGTAAGTTAGCTAGCTTTGTCAACTTGAAAATATATCCGTGAGCAGAAAAGTTTTAGTTTTACTGACAGATCATTCTAAACGATTTGGTTTATAGCGACCAGAATAAAATATCCCATAGAATATTTATTAAATTTTAAGCAATTTCTTTGGTTTGCACTATGTGCGCATTTAATTTCATCGTGCATTTTGATATGATAGGTCGATAAAATCAGCGCGCCGCTGAAATTTTGCAATTTTCGAAAACTGGTTGTTTTAACAAATTGAAAATATTCAGTTAGTCAATCTCAATTTCTAGCAAAATCATTTTAGTTGCTTCCTCTGACAGGAAAACCGATTGATAATAACCTTCTTTCTGCAAAATTCTTTGCTTTGATGAATTTTTGTTTGCGGGCTAAACAAAATACTAGAATATGGTAATATGGCTTCGCATAAAAAAATGATTTTGGTGTTGAACTTTGGTATTCTTCATAATAGCTGCAAAAAAACTGTTTGGTTAGGGTGTTACCGTTTCAATAGCTCTATAAAACTAACAGATTTATTGCGGTTTGACAAGTAACCGCGTCAAGATCAATTTTGATTGGTGCGCCATTTTGTATTGCCACGCCACACTTATGGTAAGTTTATAAGAGACCTGGTGCAGCCAACAATTTTTAACGTGGTAATATAAGCAACCACAATAAATTTGCTTTATTATCAGTTTTATTATGGTTTTCTAGCTAGCTATAAGTGTGTTTGGACTTGTATCCTCTTGGTATTGCGCAATACCACAATAAATCCAGAGGTAATGATTAATACCGTAATAAAACCTTTATAAAATTCATGTAAAACCAAGTGGCTTCAGAATTGTTACTTGGGAGGCTTCTTTCCCAGCATAGCGACTGGAATTGGAGTAACAAAATCAAACAATATTTTCTGTTTACTAAAATTTATGTGAAACGACATTATTTGGGTAAATTTTATAAACAAACGAAAGGGACACCTATGGGGTACTCGTTCACTCTGTCTATGTGGCCTTTTGTTGGTAAATATTGGAAAAAAATTAACAAATATAAATTCCTACTAGAACGTCCATGGCAACACGTAAACGATCTTTTTTGTGTTTTGATTCGACAAGAACTTTCAAAATATTTAGAAATAATCAATACATATTTATAATCTCATATATGAAGAGTTATAGCCTCCCAGTTGGCCTCGAGGTTTGATACTGGCCTAACAGGCCAGTCGTCGCATGTTCGAATCTCGCCTGAGGGAGTCTGTTAGAATCAATAGGATCGTAGCAACTGACCCTGCAATTGTTCTGTACTCTTACAGCTGGCTGCGAAGTCTGTCCTATAAAAATAGAATATCAAGTTTCGATAACTGAATGTAGCGCCTAGTCTTTGCTTTTTTTATATGAAGAGTTAACCATTTTTAACCATTTTTTAAATCAACGTGGTAATAATTTGCTGAAAAAAATACTCAGTGGAGGATGTACAAATATTAGCTCATGCATAGTTCAACGGAAAGCTGATATATCGCAGTTTGGGTCCAAAGTTTACCAACAAAACACAGCGGCTATGCAATGCTTTACAATGGGCCGCCTATTTCCTTTCTTCCATCAACTTTTATCATCGGTGTTAATGTAAACACCAGTTCCGAAAAAAAACGTGAGAGCAAGCGGAAATCCATCTAACAAAGCATCCATTACCACTCGGAATTTAAACGATATTCCAAAAATGTCAAATGCGTGTTAAACGGTTTGTCGGCGGCGGCTAACTATCTCCGTTACGCAACAAAAGGAGGCAGCCGCCGACTTCAGTCAGCCTGTGTCAGTCACAATGCAACAACGGTCGGTCGGTGCGGAAAGGGCGGTCATTCACTCAAAGCTGGACCATCCAATTTCTGGACCGGATTAAGAAGATAGCGGGAGAAGGAAAGACACGGAAAAAAGTGACAATCCGTCCATCAACCTGGCCGCGGCCACGGCCGGGCCGGCTGAAAACGAAAGTGCGAACCCACGTTCCGCCTACTGACCGAGCAAACGGCTTATCATCTCTCGGAAGTTGGGCAAAATTAATTTTCTGACACATGTTTTGCATTGTTGCTTTCTTGCTCCGCGCGATTCATCTTTCACTCAGGTGCTGGCTGGCGGCTGTCAGTGCCGTGTTGTAGTCGGACATGAGGTGCCAAAAGTGTATGCAAATTAACAATTCTCTTCGTTAGCGGTGTTAGATTGTGTTAGCTAAAAGGGAGACGGGAAGGTTTTGTGTTCGCGTTAGTTCATTCGTGAGGTGTCTGATGCTCTGAGCATCCTGCTAGGTGAACGCTCTCGGAATTGACGCGAGCGAATGGTAAAATTACACCAGAAAAGGGACTTCGCGATCGGAGATTGATGCCAGGAACCTTCACTAGCTAGGATGAAGTTGAAGTCTTTGAACGGTAGGCAGACCCGCAGGTAGCTCGGAAGATAGTGTGAAAATGATAAACATAAAATTCAAATGATGCTGTAATCGTTGGGTGGACCCACGAACGCAACGGCGGGAGAGCGAAGGCGGCGAAAGGTACATAGTTATACCGAAAATGGCGAGCAGAAACAATGCCGACTGTTTCGTCATGCTCTGGCAGCCTCTGGTGGAGAGGGAGGCGCGCGGGATCAAGTTAGACAACTTGCGCGAAATGTTCCACTCCAACCCAATGTTGTGAGCTGTTTGCCTGAGTTTCTATTTACATAACACAGGACGGCTGTCAATTAACGGAAGAAAATGTAAACGTCAATACAGCTGAACCTGCAGGATTTGTGCTGTTGCTGATCGCAACAAGTGGATTTCCAGACTCGAGCAGGACGAACGATGACGTGCCTTGCCGATTTCTTGTCAAATGGTTTGGGGTTTTAGAAAATTCAACTGATGGCTTAGTATGAAAGCTTATCTGTCAGGATTATTCGATTAATTAATGCATAGATAAAAAAACACTTTAATTCACCTAGTGGTGAACGGCTTCCTTATTCATACTGCCCATCATTCCTAAGAAGTTATTCGAATTGTGTCTTAAACTATATTCTATATATTGTGTCTCAAACTATAACTATATGTTAGGTACTTTATTTTCTAACTGGCGCACCACTGTGTGACGTTCTGGTAGGAATTTCTGTCAATTTATTTTCAATGATTACCTAAAAAAGCGCACATAGAAAATGCAGAAGAGAGTAACCCCATTGGTGTCTCTTTTGTTTGTTTATAAAATTTACGCAAAAATTAGAGACAACAGTAATTTTTTACTGATTTTGATTTACCAATTGCAGTCACTGCGCTGGGAAAGACGCCAGTCTTCTAAAAGGAAAGCATTGTTTCATTTATTGGAATGCTAGGAACCGAGGCTGCCACGTAGACAAATTTCATTGCTTGCTTTGCTGTAATATTTCTTCCATTAACCTTAAATTTTCAACAAATTTTCCTCCTCCTGATCGACTTCAAAATTTACTCGGCACATTTTGGAATTTTGTCAATTTCTAAAACTAGAGAATAAAATGAAGAATGAGTCAAAGATAAAAAAGAAACCGAAATAAAAGGTAAAAAATATGAAAGGGTACGAACAAGAAGAGATAAAAAATATTTTAATAGTGAAAACAGTGAAACGGAGCAAAGTTTAAAGAAGTAAACAAATAGCCAGAGGAGAGAGAAAAGTCAAAATCCGTCACGGAAACAATCATATGGGCGCAAAAAAATGAAAGTCGCAAAATAAAAATGCATAAATCTAGAGCAACATGTGAAAAGGGTTCTCTTTGCGTCTCTTCTTTTTCGCTTATCATGGCGATGCAAATTCACTTGACCGAATTAATTTAGCATGAACAGGTTACTGGCATTGTTAGGTAACTATTGGTTAAGAAAAATTGCATTGGAATGCATTTAGAGATATTCCAGGCAGCACCCTTTTATTACACCTAGTTGACATAACGTATTTATGACTTGTATTAGTCATATATCAATCACTGTAAGGCCATTGCCCATTATTTTTAATGTTTTTGTCACGCCCCCAACATTTTGAAATTGGCTTGAAAAATCGGGAACAAAAAATAATTTGTGGGATATAAGTTTTAATCCGTTGTCTGTGGGTTCTTCAGTCTAAAGAACTCGAAAAATGAGTGTACGGAGTGTTAATGTTTCTAACATGAAACAATAACAGAAGTAACAGAAATGGAAATGGAATTTTCAAAAATCGGCGAAAAAATTGTCTTTCGTTTTGTCTATTTTCCGTCGGTTTTTGCATGGAAAGTAATAACGTTTATGAGTAATTCTCTCTGAAACGGGGCCACTACTGACACGAGGTGTTCTAATATTGGAACTTTTGCGCTTAATTGGTTGAAAATGGTTAAAAAATAAGAATTACACTTTTGATACCTCGAAATAGTGGACCCCTCGTTCGCCAAGGGACCTAACAGGTACAAAAAAAAAGTTGAATTTTGAGCGAACCTTGAGATCTATATCATGTGATATTTCATAAGTTTGCCATGAAACATCTAACAAATGGCCCGGTTTTGTAAAGAAGAAGAACTGAGCTTTCAAATGGAGTAAAAGTTTTTTGGTGGCCATCTTGGAATTTACCAAAAAATCACCATACCGTTTTCACCATGAGCCCCCCAGCCGATTTTCATTTTAAGACCACCATTGGAAAGCTGAGAAAAAATGTTACAAGAAACATTCGTAAAATAAGGTGTGCAATGGCATTTACTGAATAAAACAACCAGTTATTTGTAGCAAGGTTCACAATTTTCAAATAATTATTGTGATATTTCCAAAATTTGCTATGAAATAAACTACAAACGACACGGTTATGTAAAGAGAAGAGATAGGGTTTATAAACAAAGTGAAAAAAAACTGGCAGCCATCTTGGATTTGGCCGCCATGTTGAATTTTGTAAAAAAAAATCGCTGTTTTCGCTATGATCCTTCCAACCGAATTCAATTTCAAGACCACCATCGGAAAGCTGAGAAAAAATGCTATAAGAAACATTCATCAAGTTACGTGTGCAATGGCATCAACTGCTAGGTGCTGCTAGAGATTAGTCTGAAGGAAGCGATCAAAGAGAGCAGTTTTTTATGTATGAATATTAGGCCATTGCAAATCATATTTAAAGTGTTTGTCACCCCCCCCCCCCCTTGGAAATTGGCTTGAAAAATCGGGGAGCAAAAAAATAATTTGTAGGTTATGAGTCAAATTTATTTTTATAAAATTAATTGTCTGTGGGCTCTACAGTCTGAAAACTCGAAAAATGAGTCTCCGAGTTGAATTAACGCTTCTTGCACGAAACAGAAATGAAAATTCGAACAATGGAATTTCCGACAATCGTCCAAAAAAATTTTCCTTCGTTTTTGTCTTTTTTCATATATTTTTGCATAGAAAATAATAACGTATATATTATAAGCAAAAATAGATTCGGTTTTCACGTTTAAACCTTAAATAAAAATTCTTAAAATCCATGTTTTGTTTTGCTCGATTAAAAAATTCACTTTGTTTTTTTTCGCCCCCCCCCCCCCTTCAGTAGCCGAACACCGGAAGGACAAAAACTTTATAAAATATTTGTAATGGTCTTACTGCAACAAATCAAATTTGATCTCCTGTGATATCGTCTAGATGTTTTTCCTGTATTCCGCACTTCATTCTTTTCGTGGTATGTCTGTAGAGTGAGCAAACTGCTTATTATCCATTCTGAAGAGACGGCATTTTCACCGTTTTATTTCCTTTTTTAAGATTTTATTACTTTTCAATCAATCTCGCTCACTAGAAATAAGAAGTGCGGAAACTATTTATGCCCATGGTCAAAAGGCTTCATTACGCCACACCGTGGGATGAAACCCAAATCTAGGTGGACAAAAGTAATTACGCTAAAGCCGTTAGTCCTAGGTATATAGTATCTTCGGAGTAAATTTTTTGGTGTACATGGCATTAGGGTGACCATCATAGTAAGCGAGTGCAAAACATAAACTTTTTTATAGCTTAAGTTAGCTGAATAAAACGTTCAGTAAAGCTAAAGAACATTAAATTTTCAGTAACTTTGCTAAAAAAAATGAAAGTTCTATCTGTTATGGTTGATGTGCTGGAGCTACTTAAAGATTTTTGGGAGGGGTGGACCTAAAAAAATCATTTTTTCTTTATATCTCCTTTCGAGTTTATTTCTCATAAATCATGACTTCTGAGCACTTTCATATGCATGAAAAACGCACATTTTGTTTGAAGGAATCAAGTCGCTATCTCCTTCCGTTCTGAAGCTACAGCCATTTTTTCTAAAAAGAATTGCTTTTTTCAAATGTCAATAACGTAAAAAAAGCAGCAAATCAAATTTTTATAGCTGTTTAGTAATATATTGGCTTCCGAAATTAATAGAGATGACATCAGTCCAGGTCGGTCCTTTTTTGCTAGACCGCATTGAATAATGGACTAAACATTACCGGTTTACTTACTAAATTTGGCATTTTTACGTTAATAGAATGAATTGAAAAACAAAAAAAAACTTGTACTTGATTGGTTGTTAAAAATTGTTAAAAAAAATGCGAATTACACTTTAAGTACCTCGAAACAATGGACCCATCGGTCGTCAAGGCACAAAATTTTGATGCACGGCTCCACTGGAGCTGATTTCAAGGCTGATTCTCTGATATTACCGATTGGGAAGATGTCACAAGAGGCACAGGAAGCAATTACCAAGATATATAGGCAAGTTAGAGAAAGACATACGCGAAAGTTTTCGAGAAAGAGAAAACAACTATTGATTTAATTAGTATGATGCTACAGTACTCAGATTTATTAGCATTAAACATTAGAGGTATTCCGGTTTGCAAGAAAATTGAATCGCCCTGAGAAGTTATACTATTATTAATAACAGGTACTTGATTAGGATATAAACAATCATTTAGACTTTTAGGCTTTTTTAAGCCATTCTATTAACGTGAAAATTGTGATTTTGGTAAGTAAAACGATAATTTTTACTTCAATATTCGATACGGTCTAGCAAAAAAGGGCCGACCTGGACCGATGTGATCTCTATCAATTTCGGAGGCTAATATATTACTAAGTATCTATAAAAAATTTGTTTTTCTGCTTTTGAGCCGTTTTTACGTTTTATTGACATTTGAAAAAAGCATATTTTTGACGTAGGACTACGTCTTTGTTTACTATACTCGGACTGGGTAGCACTTTGTCAAAACGAAAATAGAAGTGTAACGTTTGAATGAAAGATTTCAATTGGTTACAACTACCAAACAACTGAACGAAACTGAACAATTTATATGTCGTTGGATAGATAAAATTTTATAGAGCAATTTTATAGAGGGAGTAAGAGAGCAATTTTATGGAGGGCGTAAGAGGGGGGGCTCCTATACAAATGAAACACAAATTTCCTCAAAACTCGAGAACTAATCTAGCAAATGGAACCAAATTTGGCATGTGGGGTGTTTAGAAGGCAGGAATTTTTTCTATAATGTACTGAGACCCATCCGTCTTTCCGGGGGTTCTATAAATTCTCTCGCCGCAACGGAGCCTGTGGAGTACCGGGGCACCCTCCACAGCAATTTGCCCTTGCTGCATCAAGCCGGTCACTGATGCAGGGGACGATTTCTTACCGTGCAAGATCTCTCTGCCAAAAAAACAAAGAAACGAATGAGGTGGAGAGGAGAGTAGGGGAGGAACGGAACTTCAACGATGCGCTAGCTGAGGTTTAGTCCTGATCCTCGTCTATCCTCAACACGCCGACTCGTTGTAAGTCGACAAACAAAGATGTGGCTCCAACTTTCTACTCACAGGTCGAGATTTACTCTGCCTGTGTGCTGGAGGGTGGGCTGAAACAAAAGGAGAGCCAAACAGTTAGGGCCAGTAGGATGGCTGTACAATCGCTCATACAATCTAAAAATATATAACGTCGAGTGGATACCCTGGGTTACTCAAAAGTTGCTGAGTCTTAATAAGAGAGATCTCAGCAAGCTTACCGGTCTTGCGACAGGACATTATCCGAGTAAATATCATCTTCGGAATCTCAGTTTCGTACAAGATGATATTTAACCTCGGAACACTTGCTCTGCTATCGTGGAGCACAAATAGTACGCAGACTGACTGCAGTATCTCAAAAATGGGAGATCTGGTTGGTGTCGCCGATCAGGGTACTAGGTTCATAAACCTAGTCATCCCTGATTGGCACATGTCTCGCTCCAGCTACCAGCCTGTCACTTCCTCAATAAATGATAGGTAAGCTTGAAGCGTATAGTAAAATAATAAAACGGGGCATACCACAATAGTTCAAAATAATGAACGCAGTGGTAAACGTACCCAACAGAGGAGAAGAAGTCAACTAGTAAAACCTTCTCGGAGCAAGAGACAGTGAATCAACGCCGCTAACTTACGCGCCTGTTGCGATTCATGTCAAAAGAGAACGACATTCGAATGGCACGTCATATTTGCGATGAACGGCGTGCCTTGGCTTTAATGTTATTTGTAACCAATGGCCCTTTTAAAGGCCACAAGCGAGCTAAAGTAAGATTATTGAAACATGTCAAGCTACGCATAATACTATTTAATAGAATGATCTATGGGCTGTTCATTCATTTCTATTTCAACCTTTATGATGCACACACAAGTGATGTTTAAAAGAAAGCTCTGTGTCTCAATGGTTGCAGGCGTACAGTTCACGTATTTTCATAGCCACCATTGCAGTCAATGAAGAATTGAATCTAGAATTCTGGATGTTTCGCTCTTCTCTTTTAAGGGGACAGAAACGACTAAAACTTTTGAAAAATTTCATTTTTTTATTTCCGATTTTGATTCTGCAGTCTTTTCCGCTTACTTTGATACTAATTTTGTAATGATCCGACCACGGAAAGTGGTCGAAAAACGATCATACACATAAGCGTTCCAGTGCGGCGTGGAACAATCTCGACGGAATAAAACGCCACTCCTGAAAAACCACGATTTTCAAACTTTATGTACCTTTTTCTCCGAAACTACACAACGTTCCAAACTTTTGTTTTTGTTTTTTTGGTAGCAGCTAGACAACGACTTTTATAACTTTTGAGGTTTGTAAACCCTGATCGCCTGATCTGAACGAGGTGTTTTTCATATTAGCGGAGGTTGAGTGTATGCCAGAAATGTAGTTTACATTAGTCTTTGATCTAATGATCTGATATAGTCCTACGTCACCCTTCCGTGCAACCCTTAGGGTTGTATACCTTGTAGTTTTTTACAAAAAATGCCTGTGGCTTCGAAACCGAAGGAGATAGCAACTTGATTTCTTCAAACAAAATGTGCGTTTTCCATGCATGTGAAAGTGTTCAGAAGTCATGATTTGTGAGAAATTAACACGAAAGGAGATATAAAGAAAAACGAATTTTTTAAGTCCACCCCGATCAAAAAACTTCAAATGGCTCTCAACCATAAGAGATAGAACTTTCATTTTGTCAGCAAAGTTACTGAAAATTTAATGTTATTTAACTTTACTGAACATTTGTTCAGCTAACTCAAGCCATAAAAAAGTTTATGTTATGCACTCGCTTACTATGACGGTCACCCTAGTGTCATATACACCAAAAAATGCGGAAGTTAAAATAACAAATTTACTTCGAAGATACTATATACCTAGGACTAAATATTTCAGCGTAATTACTTTTGTTCACCTAGATTTGGGCGCCATCTCGAGCCACTTTGAAAATCAAAAAGGAGCATGTAAAAAGACTGAAAAGCCGAAAACTCTTGAAGTTGAAAATTTAATTAATAGAAAAGCAGTAGTTCAGAAGGCGAAAAGTATTAAAAATTTAAGGATTGCTCGTACAAGTAGAAAAATCGAGGAGTTGAAAACCCAAAAAGCTATAAAGTTGAACATACGAAAAGTCGAAAAACTGACAAGTCAAAAAGTCGAAAACCCGAAAAATTGAAAAATTGATACGTCGAAAAGTCTCTAAGCCAAGACGTGCTAATGCCTGAGAAGTCGAAAAGACAAAGAGTCTGAGAATCGAAAAGGAGAAAGTTGAAAGTTTGAATAATCAAAAAGTCAAAAGTAAACAAATCGGAAGATCGAAGAGCCGAAAAGGTCAACAAGACGTTCAAGAGTTTGAGAATGCAGAAAACAAGATAAGTCAACATATAAGTCAATATGTAGTTGAAAATACCAAACATGTCAGATATTTTTAGCTCGAATAAAAACTGCTACAAAAGTAAAAGAACTCAACTCCCAAAACTCGAAAAAGTTGAATATACCGTGAATGTACCATATTCTGCGCAGTTAAGATATTTTTATGATTCTTCCGCTATTCTAAGTATTCTAGATTTAAATTAACAACGTGGATAGCAGCAACGTGTAGTGCTACGGTCTATAATATCTGGTAAAAAATATGGGAATTATAAGTCGACCAACAATTGAGTATATTTTTCGTTTTGTAAACTTATCCACGGTGCCTAATTCTGCGCACTTTCTTGCCTATGTCCCTAATTCTGCGCATGTTTGCTCCAAATTCTGTGCACACAAAAAGTGAAAATAAATACTCCTGCCATGCTGTTTATGTCTTTACACACTGAAAGTACACCAAAAAATCCGGCATTAGCTATTACCATAATTAAATCCATGGTCCGGCCTTCTTGTGCTGTCCGGGTGGCAAAGGAATATTGTTATCATTTTGATTGCCTCATTTTAAATATTCTATTCTCGATAACGTGAAGGGCGAATTGATTCGGGGTTTCTGCATACTGAACATTATACTTTAGACTAATACTAAAAATTGTGTTTTCATATAGAAACCACTTCCCCACTCTCTGACAGCCCCATGAGGTTGGACATTAAAAAAATAGTATACATGGTTTCATGAATTGGCGGTCGTAGGTCCGGGCCCCGAGATACAGCACAGGATTCCAATCAATACAAGTTAAAGATTCTACTAGAATTTTCATGCCTCTATACCTCAGCCATTTGGGTGAGGTTGCGCATTCTTTCGCGTTTTTTTCGTAGGATACATTATTGCGCAGAATTTAGAACATGAATAAAAAATCTGTGCCTAAATCTACGCATTGTTGCATCGCATTTTTCTAAGGAAAGCAATGCATGCAATTACTCTTTTTGTCTAAAACATGACTAAAACTAATTATTCTTTCTAATTATGCCGGGTAATTTCGATCATAAATTTGTTAATTTTCTAGAAGGACAATCTTAGCGTTGGTGCTAACGACGATGTTTTCTGTCATATAAAATACTTTCAGTTTCACGTTAAATTATTTCGCTTTCAAATATTATGGCCCGTTTGTGAATAATGGCGTAATATTCAACAGACATTTATAAAACAATAACGCAATGATCATAGTTATGCACAATGTTAAAAAAACGCTTATATAAAGAAAAATGCGCAGAATTAGAAGCGGTCACGGTATGAATATTATCACTGCAACCAGTAATTTGATCTCCTGTGATATCGTCTGAAGGTTTTTTCTGTATTCTGCACTTCATTGTTTTCGTAGTATCTCTATGGAGTGAGCAAACTGCTTATTGTTCATTCTGAAGAGAGGGCATTCTCACCGTTTTATTTCATTTTTTAGGCTTTTACTACGTTTCAATCAATCTCGCTCACTAAAGATAAGAAGTGCGGAGACTATTTATGCCCATGGCCAAAAGGCTTCATTGCGCCATCTCGAGCCACTTTGAAAATCAAAAAGGAGCAAGTAAAGTTAATGAACAGAAAAGCAGTAGTTCAGAAGGCGATAAGTGTTAAAAAGGATTACCTACGAATGGCCAAAATACAAATGGCCGAAATAACAAATGGCATAATATATCTAATGGCCGAATCACAAAATGCTGAAACACGTATGGCCGAACGTCATATTCGGCCGAAAATAATCACGGCCTTCAGCCTGCACAAATGTTGAGTATACGCTGTCCTTACTCGCTGCGGCTCGTTCGGACTTAACTAAGGGATAATCCCTACTAGTCAGTAAACTTAGGAAAATGCATGCACCTAAATAGTAATGGTTTCTGCGGGGGACGAAAACAATACTAGATCAAATAATCGAGAAGTCCAAAAGACGAAAATCGAAAATTCGAAATGCCGAAGCTCAAAAAACCGAAGAGACAAATAAGCAAAAATTCGAAGAATAAAAGAGTTGAAACAACGCAAGGCCGAAAAATCAAAAAGTCGAAACATCGGAAAGTGAACAAGATGGAAAATCAAAAAATCTAAAAGTCAGAAAGTCGAAAAATCGCAAAATGGAATGTCGAAAAGCGAAAAGTCATAAGTTCGATAAGTTATTATTCAAGAGACAATAATAGTGACAATTCAAAAGCCATAATTCGTAAGTCAAAAGTAAAAAGAGTGAAGTCTACTGTGTTTTCATTCAAAAGTTAAAAGTCGAAAAATTAAAAATAAAAATCTAAATCCAATGGTCAAAAGCGAAAAGTCTAAATTTTTTGTCAAAGGTCCAAAGTATAAACAGTCAGAAAAGGCAAAATATGTAGTTGAAAATACCAAACATGTCAGATATTTTTAGCTCGAATGAAAACTGCTACAGAAAAGTAAAAGAACTCAACTCCAAAAAAAATATGTGAAAAATCAAAGAATGTAAAGTAAGAAGCCAGTCAGTCAGTCAGTCAGAAGTCAGTAAGTTAGAAGTCAGAGGAATTCGAAATAAGGAAAAAAAATCTGGAGAGATGTGAGAATAAACCCATAGAAAAGTATTGAGAGATATAGATAGAGAAAGCGATAGGGAGAGAATGACAGAGATGGAGTGGGATATAAAGAGAAGAGAGAGAGAGCGCCTATCAGAATCAAAGGGAATAAATAGCTGGCAAACCTTGTTACACAAACAAGAGAGACAAAAGTCCACTGTAGACAAATCAACGAAGAAGAAATATTCGAAAGATAAAAGGGCAATGAAGAGTTACTATATTGGCGTAATCGAACTTGAGCTTATATCGGATTATAGCAAGCACCAACCTTTGCTCAACCCTGCTCGATCTGAGCAGCTGCAATACTTTATCTAAATCAGGCAACACTTATTCGCCCTTAGTGGCAGTCATGCAAACCTAACAAAAACTTATTCTATTCAATTGTAAACTCTCTATACGATCAGTTCAATATACGTTAAAGTTCCTGTTTCCACTGCGTTTTAAATCCTCTCAAATTTTATGTAATACAAAAGGTTATGGGTGACTCACGGAAAGAAGCAGTCCATGGAATAATTCCGTTTTCCGGGACTGGATACAAAAATTAGAAGTTTCGCGTAGGGAGATACCTGCAGTCTATCGAGCTGTTGGACGCGGTGACAAAGGACGCGCCGATGGTTGAAGCTGGATCGGAAAAGTTTCGGAAATTGGACAATAAGGCATCGAACGTGATAATTTCTTTTATTCACGATTACCTGATCCGGGAGAAGAATTCTGCGAAGGAAATATGGACCGTGCTGGAAAACGTCTACACAAAGCAGTCAGTTTCTTCATAAACTTTCGTCCGGAAGCAGCTGGCAAGACTCAAAATGGCGGAAGAAGCGTCGGTCAAGGATTACCTCAAGTCATTCGAACTGAAGTGCCGTTAACAGTTGTACCCTACGTCCGGAAGTTGATTATGTCTACGATTAGCAAAGTGAACCAAGCCTGACGAGTACACCAGATGCCGAGCAAGAGGGGGAAAACATGCAACGAGGTGTCAGAACTGCATCAAGCAGTTCTGATGACGATTACGAGTATAGTGACTACGATGGTGATGAGCAGCCTTCAACACCAGCAGCGCTCCCTTCGCAACAAGAACTTGGTTCGAACCTTGACACGGCAACCACGAGGTGCAGCGAACGGGAGCGCAGGATTCCTGGTAAGTTCAAAGATTTTATTACTCACGCAGATGCAGATGCCTGCAATGGACCTTCACTTGAACCCGAACGTCCACTTCCGTAGAAGCCGTAAGAAAAGAACTCAACGCCATGAAACAAAACGACGTCTGGCATCTAGTGGAACGGCAGCGCGATATTCTTCCGATTAAGGCGAAATGGTTTTTTTGCATCAAGGAGGCAAGCCAGCCCGTTATAAAGCGCGCTTAGTTGCTAAAGGTTTTCAACAGAAGGCAGGATTGGACTACATAGAAACTTACGCTCCGGTAGCAAGAATGGCGACGATCCGAACTGTACACGCCATGGCAGTTCATAGAAAGATATACATACATCAGCTAGACGTGAAGATAGCTTTTCTCCTTGGAGACCTTCAAGAGAGCGTGTACCTGGCTGCTCCTGAAGGTGTTACCATTCCGTCAAACACGGTGTGTAAGCTCAATAAATCTATACGGATTAAAGTAGAGCCCTCGCGGTTGGAACAACAAATTAAACACTCTCTTGACACTCTTGGCAAAAGGATTCGTACGCTCCAAACACGACTACCATCTGTATACTCGGACTACCAAGAAAGGTATTCCTTGTAGGTACGTCCTTGTATATGTCAACGATCTCCTGGTAGTCAGAGACCATTTGGATTCGGTCTTGGATACGAAGACAATGCTTTCGGAGCAGTTTCAAATGACGGATTGCGGAGAAATCAGTTATTTCCTTGGAATCAAGATTCGATACGATTAACGACGATTAACGATTAAGACGATACAGATTAACAGGAAGTCTTTCGCTATCAAATGAACCTGAACCGTGTGCTCACCAAGTTTGGAATGGTTGAGTGTAATGCTGTCAAAACACCAATAGTAAAGGGATCTCAGCTGCCAGTTCAAGATACATACACTACCAAGCAACCATATCGAGAACTATTGGGGAGTGTTTGGAAATTGGAAATTGCCTATTTAGGCCGGGTTACTTAATTTTAATCTGCAAAAACCAGGAGACATCTGACTGGTTAAAAAATATCATTTCAAGTATAATTCCATCAGTGGGAGTAGATATAGTTGCAGTGGATGAACACCAGATTCCACAACCGGAGACTCTGATTGGATTCTTTCCGATGAGTGTAGAAGATAGCAACGAAGACATACTTGCTCTTCTAGATGCTCAGAATGAAGGGTTAGTAGTCGACAGTTGGAAGATATTTGTGAGGAAAATCATAAATAAACGTCATGTCGAGCTAACATTTAGTGTAGATGGAGTATCCATGAGATCTTTAAATGAATGTAATTTCGTACTGGATTTTAAATTCGGTAGTGCTCCTATCCGGAAGAAAAATCCCAAAAAAACCAAAACGGAAAGAATGGAAACAGATGACACGGAGGCTATCCGAATTAATAGGAATATCTGCGAAACTGGTAACGTTAAAATGATTGGGACTAACACCAACCATGACGTCCCAGGACCGAGTGGAATTCAAAATTCGGTAAGGACTTCAAGCAACACTACTGAGGTCAACAGTATTAAAAGGACGCCTGATGGAACTGGAGACGAAAAAAAAGTCCCAGGAACAAGCGGCGGCCAAAATACTGGACGAACTCAATCAAAACAGACATATAGAAAAATTGATATCCTAGCAGGCAACAGTGACTGCGGGGTTTTATTGGGGAACGAGTAGAGGTACCCAAAAAGCAATCCAACAATCATCACATTCCATAGTCAAAACAGCATAAATTTCATCCAGATAAACCTCCATCACGCAAAGGGTGCAAGTGCTGTACTTTGTAAGAGGTTTATCCAAAGCAGACTGGATATTGCTTTTATCCAGGAGCCATGGACAAATAGAGCAAAAATATTAGGAATTGATACTAAATCGTGTAAGTTAATTTACGACGAAACACAGCAATCTCCTAGATCCGCTCTTCTTTTCAATGGGAATATTAAAATACTACCCATTACAGAATTTATTAATCGTGACATTGTAGCGGCAGTAGTGGAAATTCCCACTACACGTGGAAAAACAGAAATCTACGTAGCATCTGCATACTTTCCTGGGGACGTAGACGAAGTGCCACCCCCGGAGGTTTCAGCTTTCATATCGTTCTGTAAATCACAGAACAAAGCGTATATCATAGGATGTGATGCAAATGCGCATCATACAATCTGGAACAGTAATGATACCAACAAAAGAGGTGAGTGTCTGTTAGAATATTTAAATTATAATAATATAGATATCTGCAATAACGGTACTGATTACACTTTTATGAATTCCATCAGACAGGAGGTTCTTGATCTAACACTTTGCAGTAACACTCTGTCGAAAAACATACAGAACTGGCATGTTTCTACGGAAATATCCCTATCCGATCACAAACATATCCTCTTTGAATACAAAGTGAACGACATCATCAAAGAAACTTTTAGAGATCCCAGAAAAACAGACTGGGATTCGTATTATTGCAAGTTAATAGAGGGGGGAAATTTCTTAGTTAAGAATATTAATACGTGTAGGGAGCTTGAAAACACATCTATTCAAGTAACTAACAGAATAATCAGAGCATATAACAGCAGTTGTCCAGTTAAGGTACGATCGACGAACAGGGACGTTCCATGGTGGAATATAAGATTGGAAAATCTAAGGAAACAAGCTAGAAAAATGTTCAATCGAGCAAAACGTACTTCACAGTGGGATGAATACAGGAAAGCACTCACTCTGTATAGCAACGAAATAAGAAAATCCAAACGAAAAAATTGGAGGCACGTATGTGAAAATATTGAAAGTACTCCAGTGGTTTCTAGATTACAAAAAGTTATGTCAACAGATCATACGAATGGATTGGGTACTTTGAAGAAAGACAACGGATGTTTTACTTCCAATGCTACCGAAACTTTGAATTTATTAATGCAAGTACACTTTCCGGGAGCTTTACCAACCTTGAGCGGAGAAACTACTTCATTGGATTCATGTACTGAATCAGAAAAGACAAGGATAGCAGCTTCCAATGAACAAAATGATATTGCAAGTACAACTGGGCAAAATACGACCAGGGACTCGCAAGATCTAGCAAGTCGTATCTTCACTCAAGCAAAGGTTGAATGGGCTATAGACTCGTTTGAACCATTCAAAACTCCAGGAAAGGATGAAATCCGGCCAGTAATGATTCAAAAAAGTAATGGAAGTCTTACTCCTTGTCTAACTGAAATGTTTAGAGCCAGCTTGCGGTTAAATTATATTCCCACAAATTGGCGACAAATTCGAGTTATTTTTATTCCAAAAGCGAACAAAAAAGATAAAAAAGATCCAAAGTCATTTAGACCAATCAGTCTCTCGTCAATAATGTTAAAACTGATGGAGAAACTAATTGATGATTATATTAAGTCAAATTACTTGAAACATTTTCCTTTAAATAAAAATCAATTTGCATACCAACATGGTAAATCAACAATTACAGCACTTCATGCACTCGTAACAAAAATCGAAAAGACGTTTGAAGCCAGGGAGATTTTATTGGCTGTATTCTTAGATATTGAAGGAGCATTTGATAATGCATCTCACACTTCAATGAAAAATGCTATGATAAAACGTAATTTCGATAAAGCTATTGTAGATTGGATTTGTCAAATGTTACAAAAAAGAGAAATAACTAGTAGCCATGGAATGTCAACTGTCATGGTAAAGACTGTAAAGGGTTGCCCACAAGGAGGAGTTCTTTCACCTTTGTTGTGGTCACTTGTTGTTGACGAACTACTATCACATCTTGAAGCGTCAGGATTTGAAATAATTGGTTTCGCTGATGACATTGCAATTATAGTTCGTGGGAAATATGAACAAGTTATTAAAGATAGATTGCAGCATGCTCTGGATTCTACAATATCGTGGTGCAGAGATGAGGATCTTTCAATAAACCCTCAAAAAACTACTGTTATTTCTTTCACGCGAAGAAGGAAAACTAAAATACCTGACTTGTACTTAGAAGGAACAAAACTAAATATTTCTCCCAAAGTAAAATATCTAGGAGTGATTCTTGATAGCAAATTGAACTGGAATTTACACTTGGATCAAGTGTTAAATAAGGCTATGAATGCCTTATGGATAAGTAGAAAAACTTTCGGAAATAAATGGGGACTGAAACCTAAAATGATTCATTGGATCTACACAGCAATAGTAAGACCCAGGATAACATATGCGGCCTTAGTTTGGTGGCCGAAAACAAAGATTAAAAATGCTCAAAAGAAACTAGAGAAGTTGCAAAGATTAGCTACAATCTTCATAACCGGAGCAACTAGCAGTACGCCATCAAAAGCGTTAGACTCTATTTTAAGTTTGCTTCCACTGCACTTTTTTGTTCAACTAGAAGCTGAGAAAAATGCACTAAGGTTGAGGAGAACAAAAAAGCTCTTTGATGGAGACCTTAGGGGCCATCTCAGTATCTTAAAGGATTTTAAAATTAATCCCATATTAACGCATGAGGACTGGATGGATAGACAATATAACTTTGAACGACTATTCCATGTAACAGAAACAAGTCGCACGGAGTGGGAATCAGGTGCGCCCAATATTCAACCAGGATCGATAATCTTCTACACTGACGGTTCTAAACTAAACAACAAAGTTGGAACTGGCGTAACGGGCCCCGGAGTCGACATATCAATATCCATGGGCCAATGGCCGACTGTTTTTCAAGCAGAAATACAGGCAATTATTGAATGTGCTATAGTTTGTCTGCGACGAAATTATAGAAATGCAAATATATGTATATTTTCTGACAGCCAGGCTGCTTTAAAAGCACTGAAGTCAGTTTCGTGTTCGTCTAAACTGGTTTGGGAATGTATTCAATTGCTGCAGCAGGTGGCTAGAAAAAGCACAATAAATCTTTTTTGGGTCCCTGGGCACTGCGGAATTGAAGGCAATGAAAAAGCGGATCAGTTGGCAAAAGCTGGATCGATTAAACCTTTCATTGGACCAGAACCATTCTGTGGGGTCTCAGAATGTACTATTAAAATGGAATTAAAAAACTGGGAAAAATCAATGATTGACGATGTCTGGAAAAAAAATCTGACAACTCGACAATCAAAGAAATTTATATCTCCTAATAAAACAATAACCCAGAAACTTCTTAGCCTGTCTAAAAAGGACTTACGTACTTACTGTGGCCTCGTAACAGGCCACTGCGCAAGTAAATATCACTTAAAACAACTGGGAAAATTAGAAGATGACACGTGTCGCTTCTGTAACCTAGAAAGTGAAAATGCGGAACATCTACTATGTTATTGCGTGGCACTACTTCATAAAAGAAAAACTTTCTTTGACATGACTTTAATACAACCCTCGGATGTATGGATGAATTCTCCCAATAAGGCAATAAACTTTATTCGTTGTATAATACCTTATTGGGACAATGCCGTCGATCAGCAAGTGGAAATCACTCATACTAATAGTGATACGACACCCTGATGTGGCGTACAATAAACTGGGGCCTGCCACAATAGATCAAATAACTGGTCGCAGTGGAAAATGTACCCGAAATAAAGAAAAAAAAAAAAAAAAAAAAATTGGGGAGTGTAATGTACACAATGCTGTGTGTTCGTCCGGATATCAGTTCCTCCGTCGGATACCTTGGTAGACACCAACAGAATCCTGGTGACCTCCACTGGCAGTCACTGAAAAGAATTGTTCGCTTCTTGAAAGGCACAAAGGAGTTGAAGCTGCAGTACACCAAGAAGGATGGTCCCATGACTCTCATAGGTTTCGCCGACGCCGATTGGGTTTCAGACACCGTAGACCGAAAATTTGTTAGCGGCTTCGTGTTCATGGGCTAGCAGGAAGCAGCAGACGGTAGCCTTATCATCCAGTGAAGCTGAGTATGGTGCAATGAGCTTGGCTGTCTCGGAAGCATAAGCCTGAAGGAATTCTTATGGACCTTTACATGATGTCATCGGATCAAACGTTCACGGTTTACGAAGACACCCACGGATGTATTTCAATGGCGAAGAACGCAGAATGTAAAAGAGCGAAACATATTGATGTCAAGCACCACTTCTTGCGTGATCACGTCAACAGGGGAACTCTGAGGATCGAGCCGATTCCAAGCAACAATCAACTGGGAGATATATTTACTAAAGCTCTAGATACAGCACGATTCCAAGCTCTTCGGAAGCTCCTTGGATTATACGATTAAGAGGGGTATTGGCGTAATCGAATTCGAGCTTCTATCGGATTATAGCAAGCACCAACCCTTGCTCAATCCTACTCGATCTGAGAAGCTGCAATACTTTATTTAAATCAGGCAACATTTATTCGCCCTTAGTGGCAGTCATGCAAACCTAAAAAAAATTTATTCTATTCAATTGTTAACTCTCTATACGATCAGTTCAATGTACGTTAAAGTTCCTGTTTCCATTGCGTTTTAAATCCCCTCAAATTTTTTATAATACGAGAACAGTTAACAAAGTAAACTTTTACATCGATTCTGCGATGCTTTGTTCCTGAGAGTCAGTTAAAGAGTAGGGAGAGAGAGAGAGAGAGAGAGAGAGAGAGAGAGAGAGAGAGAGAGAGAGAGAGAGAGAGATAGATAGAGAGAGATAGAGAGAGAGACTGTGTGAAGGAGTAACATGTCTGAAAGATGACATTTTCCAAATTATCGTACAGGTTGCGGTCGAAGGTTCCAGAATTTCGTGAAGTTTTGCACGCTTACGTAAACTCTAAGACAAATTTCGCGATTTTATCGGCCAGCACTTAATTCAAAGATTCGTAAAATAAGTATTTCTTTATGGAAATGCGCTGAAATTTTCTCAGCAATTTGGGAAAAACACGAGCAGGAAAGCTTTTCATCAAATTTCTGGAAGAAAATACTTTAAAAATACTGTTCTATCTTATGGGAAACTACCAAAATATTTTATTCCTGTTCACCGATGTTTAATTCACCAAAGATTAGAATACTGGTAAAGGCAAAGACTGCACATAACCAATAATCAAAGCCGGTGAGAAGCAGAATTAAACAAATTTTGGAATTGACAATGGAATATCACTAATCCCTAACAAACACGACTTAAACATCATCGGTTTGTTTTTTTTTGCTCATCTAAAGCTAACACTTCAAAACTGACAACTCATCTGCACACAAGACACTGCAAACGTTGAAGGTTTACGAATGCTGAAATAGGCTTTAATCATTCTGCTGGTCTTGACTAGCTCGACTTAGTCAAATTACAACATCCAAAAAAACACAAAACGTAAACCGTAAAGAACAAAACAAAAATGACACTGTTTACCTTGTTTATTTCATCATCATAAAGCTACAAAAAAAAACAACCCATTTCGGGTTACTCAATTACTTTGTTCCACCTTCCTTCGTTCCTTCCTTCCTTTCTTGCTTCCTTCCAACCCAATAGCAGCACACAATGTCAGGGTCAACGACACATCTGGAGACCATCTCTAAACGGGGACATCGTTTGTTCACACGCTGGCTGGACGGATGGTTGGTTGGGCACGGGCACCAGCACTGGAGCACTGGATAGTGGTGGGTACTCGTCCGGGATGGGCAGGGCGTAAAAATTCAGGATTATAAACGCTATTGCACTTTCTTCCCTTCGCTCATCCGTTCCTCCTCCTCCTCCTGTTGCTTATGTTGCCTTCCGGTGATGGTTGCAATTCTCGACGACTCAATCGGAACGAATTGATTTACGACCTCCCAAAGGAACGCAGAGCGTCGTGCAGCATTACTTTGGCCGTGGCCGTGTGAAGAGTCCCTTAGGAGAAAGATCGATCAGGCGGACAAAGTTCGAAGAATCTGTGCTTATTTGCTGGTGGTGTTGTTGTCGTCGTCGTCGTCGTCGACGACGACGGTCGGAAAACCCATTTAATAGCCAACGGCCATTAAACCTTAGCCGGCCGCTGGAAGTTCTATGCACGTACGTGCATTGAAACAAAAACGGAATAAATTATGCTTGTTTTTCAAAGGCGTGAGATCGAAGGACGCAGAAAAAAAAGAGTCGAAACATCTGCATTAATTATGACGTCCTAGTCCGCAATCGGTTCGGGGCGGTTCGGTTCGGCTCGGTCAGTTCCCGTCGTCGTCGAGATGAGAAAGCATAACGTGAAAAATGAAGTCACGTTTTTTGACAGCCGCAAAACACTTTGTACGCACCAACAACGGGCAGATCTTGATCCGTGACGGACCAACCGACGGCCACCACCGCTTCGAGTGTGTTTTGACAGGTGCGGGCGATTAAGCGATTCATTCTCTTTCACTCGGCCCGTTGTGTTGCGAGATTAGTATCAGTTGTCGGCTTCCTTGCTTTTTCTTTCTCTCGATTCCCCAAAAAAAAACCTGGTGCTGCTGGAATATGAGGTTGAGCATACAAAAAGGGTCCAACGACTACTGGTTTTACCGTCTTACCGTTTCGTCCTCCCTTGCTTGCCAGCAGCAGGTTAATTTCCGAAAGTCACGGTATGCATGGTGAAGACCTATTTATTCGAAGCCCACTCGTTAACTCGTCGGCGGTTTTATGGTCCAGTCAGTGGGGTGGAACCCGACGCCAGCCAGCACCAGAAGGGTTGTAAATTAATTAAAATGTAAAAGTTGAAATTCTTGGATCCTACATGAGACGCTCGCCTATCATCTCGGTCTCGGCCCTCGGCGGTTATTAAGGAGTTATCACTTTGCCGCAGGTCTGACAGCTCCAATACGTATCTCGGCAGGTTCGCTGACTATAACGGATGGATGGTAATAATTGATTGTCTGGCGGTGGTTGCTCTAGGAGGCTGACTGCTGCTGGTAGGCCCCGAATCGATCGAGCCCGACTCAGTTGCAATGACATTTAGATGCCTTTTTTGGGACAAACGCGCAGAATCATGAAAGAGGTAAGCCTTGAATTCGGAACGCAAACGAGCGAGGAAGAAAACATAATTTCGAGAAAACAGCAGCGTAGCGAGGAGCAGGAGCACTGGCAGCCAGCAGCAGCGGCTTGGAAGTGGCAGGCAATTAGCGGAACAGAGCATAACTCGACTCGACACAGATAAATGCCGCTGCGAGCGATATTCGGACCGGTAAACCGACAGACAGCAGAATCCCGGCCAGCTGCCAACCAGCCACCGACGAACCGTCAGTTGTAAAAACAAATTACCGACCGTTTATTTCGGCTCTCGGACTCGGACTCGGGCGGCCGGACTGATCTTAAATGACGAAATTTGGCAACACGAAGGTCACCCGTTATAGCTGCGCTGGTGATCAATTTTCTTCTCGTATTTCAGGGAGTTTCCGCTGCCTTTAACGGACAGATCCAGGGACGACCGGCTGATTGATTGACCCGCCTGACACCTATTGCGCCTTTAAAGCCCTTATACAATCTACTGATCGATTACCCATCTTTATGGGAGATTTCCCACGAACCCTTCCGAGATGCACATAATGATGCAACGCGTCGTAATTAATACTCGATTGAGCCATTCCCGAGGTCCGAGAGCAAACACAAACAGTCGGCCACCGCGGCAGTCATAATTGCTTAAGGGTACAAAAATTGATCATAAAACCGACAGATAAACATAAAAAGTTTGACAAACTCATCGGCTTTCCATCGCTAACTGCTTCTGCCAGTGCTGCTGCTGCTGGTGGTAGCCTCAATGCAAACAACAACGCGGAATGCGCTAATCATGTGCGCGTTGTTTGGCCCACCCGAAGGGGGCTGATGCATCAATTAGCGGGCCCTCAAAAAAGCGTATCGAATTTCACCGAATGCACTGCGCCGTTGTTTGACCTCATCTATAGTGATGCTTGAATGTTTGAGGGCTCCGAACGCGTTCGGTGAATTCGAAATACACAAACTAAATTGAAATTCAAGAGCAAAATCGATAAATAAAATGATAGGAAAATTTATCTGAAAAATACAAATTTCAAAATGGATGGTTGATTCTTGATTCGGTCTCAGGCAATATCTTGATTTAATAATCTTGCATTTTCTATGCTGATTTGCTGTAAAATGCAGTTGCTTGATTGGTGTTGCTGGGTCATGGTCAGGGTCAAGATGCGATTCGATTTATTCACCTTTTAATTCAACTTAGTTTCGTTTGCTTCATTTCAAGATCCTCGTCTCAGTTATGTTTACTTTCTCTTAAACTTTGAATGAATACCGATTGATTTTTGTAGTGTTTTTTCTTACGATATTCTACAGTTTGTTTCTTTCTTTGCAATTTTTCAATATTTTTTGTTAATTTTATCCTTTTTGTAGCTAAATTCAGTTTTACTAGTGTAATTTTGAATTATAATTTAGTTTTTTGAATTGATTTATCTTTTGTTTTGCAATGTGTTTAAATTTATTTATTCTATATTAACTTTTGAATATTTTTACAGTTATATGCACGTGCATGTGTGAATTTGCACCATTTCTGTTCAGATGTCCTTCTTTTTCGGACCTATTTCTCTTTCAGAGCACACTCTTTTGAATGCCTTTTTTTCTTCAGATTTTTTACTGTCACAGAACGAACCCGCTGTCTCATTCGAACCCATTTCTCTTCCAGGCCCTTTTCTCCATTCCTTATTGTATTAATCATTATTTTGCCTTAACTGAACTCTACTTACCGTGTCTTCTTCGTTCGTGTTTTTAGAAGTTATACGTTTTCTATTGCTCATTATGAACTCCTTTGTCGATTCGAATTTTATTTGAATTGTATTTTCTTTGATTTTTCAAACATTTTTTATTCTTTTCTCTATGATTTTTAGATTGACTTTTTTTAGCCTGCCTGTTTTAGCCTTTCAACATATCGTTAAACATTTCGTTTTATTTTTAATTACGACGGATTTTATGCCAATTCGTCTATGGGATAGGCAGCATCCTCTCAGATTTCAATGAAACTATACAACAAAATAAACAAGGAGATTTTTTTAATCGAGCAAAAAAAAACTGCGGTTTTAGCATTTAAATTTTAATCGTGAAAACTGAATCTATTCTTGCTTTTTATGTATCCGTTATTATTTTCCATGCAAAAAGTAAGAAAAAAAGACAAAATCGAATGAACATTTTTTCTGCCGATTTTCGGAAATTCCGTTGTTCGAAATTTACATTTCTATTCCGTGTTAGAAGCGTTAAAACTCATTTTTCGAGTTTTTAGGTTATAGAGCCCACCGACAATTGAGTTTATAAAAATATTTTGACTCATATCCGACAAATTATGTTTTTGCCTCCCGATTTTTCATATCAATTTCAAAGGGAGGGGTGACAAAAACATTAAAAATAATTTGCAGTGGCCTAATTATACGGACTACAATTTTTCCATACTACAAAATAGGCATATTTAAGGGAAAAAAGTTTTTCTAACAAAAACTTTTTCCGGAAAAAAGGTATTTAAGTATTTTCGAAAATTATAGCAACTGCAAAAAAATGATGTAAGTCACCCATTACAAAGTTGTCTGAATTTTCATAAAAAAATACTGAAATACCTTTTTTTCCGGAAAAAGTTTCTGTTAGAAAAACTGTTTTCCCTTAAAGATGCTGTTGAAGATTACAACATATTTGAATTTCCCATTTATATAATTAAACAATCAAAAAATACCTAGTGAATATCAACCTTAAATTAAATTAGTACATGTACACGATATTGTTACTTTATCCACTGAACTGAAAGTGTGCTACTATTTGGCCTTCGGCAATTGTATTCCTGCTTATAATGATATTATATTACACTCAAGTCGCTTATAACGTGAAGGATACATCTCGCGTAAATCAAAACCGCGTAAAAAACCGCGTTAATTCCGAAATTCGCGTAAAAAAACCGCGTAAATTCCGAAAATCGCGTAAAAAACCGCGTAAATTCCGAAAATCGCGTAAATTCCGAAAATCGCATAAAAAACCGCGTAAATTCCAAAATTCGCGTAAAACCGCGTAAAAAGCGACTTCAGTGTACTTATTATCGCTTCATGAAAATCTACATATGTATTGGTGAATATAAAATCACTTTGTATGAATAATTTAGTTAGTCTTAAGAAACTCGTTCAATTATATACATCAAACAAATTCTCGTCGTTATTATTGCGATATTTGCCCCTATTTAGACTACCCCGATTTACACGATTATCACAGTCGAATCTCGCACACGATTTCGCTCAAAGAAAATGAAGTGAAAAAGAAAGGGAAGAAGGAAAAAGAAATCAAACTCATTAGTAGATCAAACTGAAAGCCACTCTAGTGTCAGATTAACAGTGCAAAATGCGGTACGTTACAATAAATGATTATCACAGTAGTCTAAATAGTCATAAAAGGGGCAATATTTCGCTATCTCGAAAGTTCTTAAAATCGAAGTCGTCGAATTATATTAAACATATGTCACATTCCGCCGTGACGTTACAACGTTTTGACTCTTCTTTGCACAGTATTTGTGCTTCAGCTGAGAAAATCGTTGAGAAACCCCCAAATATTATATATTTGGAAAGAGCATAAAATTTCCTATTAAAAGTGAACAAATTAATAGCATTTGCTTTACGTAGATTGTTTTGGAAAGCAAATATGCAACGTGACGTTACAACGCGCCAGAAATTCGTCTGTTGGTTCTTCTGTTCAAAAACATGAAAATTCTGCTCTCTTTCAAATTTTATCTAAAAACTTTCTTCTATGATTTGATAAGAGATGAATACTGAACAACTTGCCATGTACAGAATTCCGATAATCAGTGAAGGTAATTTTTAACGAGCTTTTACTTTTCGTGACGTTACAACGCTCTGCTTTACACAGAGAGGGTCGTAGCTCCGTTGTAACGTCACGAAAAATCTGTTCAGTTAATATTCGTCAATTATCGCTGTTGCTGCCTTCTGTATATAACAGATAATCCAAAGACGTGTTGTTAGTATGTCTTTCACTATTTTGACTACGTAATTTTGGGGTTGTTCACAAATTACGTCGCGCAGTTGGAGTAATTCTAAGAAAGTGAGACATAATATAATCGAAACCTTAAGACATAGTATAATAGCTGCTTCTGGAAAGTTTCTTAAAGGATGCACTTTCCAGTGGTGAAAAAATATTCGGACATTAGAGTGTCCTCAAGCAGATACAAAAAATATCTTCTTTATTTTAAGTCAGAAATGATTGCTGTCTACAAAAAATTTGTAGTAAAACTAATTTTAAGAAACTTTGTTGAATACTCAAGATTTCTATTTCTTACATGAAAAACCCGAATTAATCCACCTAGCGGAGTGACCTAGCCTTTCTACTGCTACAATAATCATTATTTAATTTCTCAGGAACATCTATAATTAACTTGACTATATTTTTACATATCCGTTCCGTATTCCTCAAAATCCTTATTTGCCAGTAAAATTCACAACGTATTGCGTAGAATAATAATATTTTCTTTCCTTGGGTGCGTAAATACTTGTAAGCGTCATTTATGTTACTTGATGAACACCTTATTTAGTTTTATAATCGGTCGGCCTTAACTTTCGGACTTCAGAGCCACATACGAAACTTGTTTTGAATTGACAATATGAAATATGTGTTCATAGCAGATTTTTTGATATTTTGATTAATACCATGCGTTCAAAAGTTAGCATCTTTGAAAAACAAGAGCTCAGAAAAATTATTATTATACTTCGCTTTTGAAGAAAAAGGATATCGACAACAAAATGATTACCTAATCTCAAAATTTTACTGTAAGTTTGCTTGGCTTCACTTTTCCAATAGGCCGTATGAATAAAACAGTTTACTTTGCTTTTCCAGTTTAAATCGTATGGGAGCATTTGCTCTAAATTTTTATTCATACGGCCTAATATAACTGAATTAGAAAAAATAACTGAATAGAACATTAGATATGAAAAAGAGAAATTGAACTTTTTCTTAGCTGGCGCTCCTTCAGATAATTATTTTTGCATGAAAATCAAAACTTAAGCTTCTTTTGAATGTACTTTCATGAAAAGATAGTCTTGATTAGCTTGATCGCATCGTTTTTACAATGTTAGAGGGTTAGGAAAACAAGATGTGCTCGAAAAATAATGCAAAAGCTGCGCCATAAACATGCTTGAGAATGGGAAATATGATCGATATGATGTCCAGTGCTTGTCATTTTTGATTTATTTATTAAAACATGATACATGACATAAGACATCTGTACTTTAAAATGTCACTAACGAACACAAATCTTACAAATTTACTACCGTGCAACGTTTACTTCCTATTTTTCATGTAAGATTTCCAAGCTCTAGTATCTATTGATTGAAAAGAGCATCTATTGATGCGCAAAATTTGTTTGAAATTTGTATAAATTTATTTGGAAAAATCAACCCACTAGTATTTTTAATCCTATACACCACTATACCTACATGCTTAAATTAATGGCTTTTCTTCGCTTTTTGCTTTTCTTGTACAATTGTGAGTAACAACAAGTGAAGAAAATGACAATTGAAATCTGAAATCAAAGAAAAGAAAAACTTTTCGATTGAATCCCACTATTTAATATTTATTTGCAACAGACACGTAGTTCGCCTACGACGTGCAGGCTTCATCAGTGTCTTATTTCAAAGCGTATACGTATCTGTCGCGAATAAATATCAAATAGTGGAATTTAGTCGGAAAGAGTTTTTTCTTTTCTTTAATTTCAGAGTTCGTATTCCACTAAGAGGCTTCAAAAACTTCAGACAATTGGCATGTTTCTCACTTCTCTTGAATTTCAATGCAAATTTAAAAATTGCAAATTGTCCTCACATACACACATACATACATACATACATACACACATACATACATACATACACACATACATACATACATACACACATACATACATACATACATACATACATACATACATACATACATACATACATACATATATACACACATACATCACACACATTGGATACAATCAACATTTGATTGATATGTTTTGATTTCACACGTTTTAACGGTTTAATATACGGTGCTTAAGTGTTAAAGTTTGAATAACTTTTGAATGAACCGTCCGATTTTCAATAACTCGGTTTTGTTTGATAGATCTCAACAGTAATTTTCAAATAATAATAAATTGTGTGATGTTTTACATTGAATTAATGCTTATATGTTACAAAAATATGTTTTAAATACAATTTTTTCACATTTCTTTAAGTAACTTTTAAACTACAACCCCAATCGTCATGAAATTTGGGAGTTAAGGTTTTTAGAGGCTCCCCTTTCATATGCAATCAATTTTGTTCAAATCGGTTAAGGGACCTATGAGATAATGAAGTCCCATATTTTTCGTATTTTTATACATAACTTTTGAACTAAAAGTCCGATCAAAATGAAATTCAATAGCGACCTATGGGACACCTAGACCTTTCATTTGTCACTAAGAACATTAAAATCGGTCCAGCCATCTCCGAGAAAAGTGAGTGAGATTGAAAGCGTAACATACACACACACACACTCACACACACACACACACACACACACACACACACACACACACACACACACACACACACACACACACACACACACACACACACACACACACACACACACACACACACACACACACACACACACACACACACACACACACACACACACACACACACACACACACACACACACACACACACACACACACACACACACACACACACATACATACACACACACAGAAAATGCTCAGTTTTCGAAACTGAGTCGAATGGTATATGACATTCGGCCCGCAGGACCTTCTTTCCATTTCCGGTTTTCCAAGTGATTTCTATACCTTTATACTATATATTTATATAGTAGAAAGGCAAAAAGGTTTAGAGAAAAACTCTTAGGGACACCCTTAAAAATAGTTTTTTTTATCTAGCGCTTTAATAACGCTTCGTATGCCTTGGAAATGTTCTAAGAAATTGATGATCTAATTAAATTGCCCATTTTTGTCGAAAATAGTAGACCTCTATCTTTTTCCCTTTAGAAGCTGTTTTTTTATTTTTACATGTACTCTTCAAGGGGGTGTATCTCGGGGGAGAGCAGCTATGAGCAGCTAAGTTCACTTGTTTTTTGTGAGTCAATTTATGCTGTATTCCACCATGTACAACTTAGGGTATAACACTGTGGAAAATTTAAAAAAAGTTATTATGAAGGCAACCGTAGGTGAACATGTAGAAATAAAAGAAACAAGGGATAGCTCCTAAAGTGAAAAAGATAGATCGCTACTATTTTCGACGAAAATGTGCAATTTAATCCGATTACTAATTTTTTAGAACATCTAAAAGGCGTACGAAGTGTTATTAAAGAGATAGATAAAAAAAAAACTATTATTAAGGGTGTCCCTAAGAGTTTGGCTCTATAACTTTTTTCATGTAAGAAATAGAAACCTTCAGCATTCAACAAATTTTTTTGAAATTAGTTTCTCTACAAGTTTCCTGTAGAAAGCAATCATTTCTGACTTGAAATAGAGAAAATAATTTTTGTATCTGCTTAGGGACACCCTAATGTCCAAATGTTTTTTCGTCACTAGAAAGTGCTTTTCAAATGAAGAAACTTTTCTGAAGCAGCTATTATGCTATATCTTAAGGTTTCGATGCTATTACTTATGTCTCACTTGTTTTGAATCCGTCCGGCTGTCCGCCGTGACGTTACATACAACGCGAACTTCAATCAGTTGTAATTTAGGTTCTACTTAACTTATCTTCATTCTTTAGGCACCGTTTTAAAGGTAATTATGAGTACAAAGAGAATACGGATTATTAGATTGTTCGAACTTGTACTTTTCTGCGAAAGCGAAAAAGTACACCTTTTTCGTGACGTTACAACGCAAAAAATTGCCCTATTTAATCTACTTGAAATACAAAATAACTGCAAAATTACATCCAAACTATTTTTGGAATGGATTCAGTATATATTTCTTTGTATGTTGGTCGAAAACAAGTGATATTATTAAATGTTTTAGCGCACTGTAGCAACATTTTTAATAATATCACGAAAAATCATTTATTTCTTGTAAATATCATTTATTATTGATGCACATTTTATATAACTTCCGAAAATGCTAGAATACCAGTTATGGCAGTTTTTAAAGGTTCAAACATTGCCCAATCATGGAAAAATATTCAACTATGCTAAAAGCAACTATTATAAAATGTCTGATTGGTATACCGGCCCGCGGAATGTGTCATATGCCTATTTTGTGATGTATGGAAGAATTGTAGTCCATAGTCCATCCAGATACCACGTGGACAGAAAAATACCAATTTTCAACCCCCCCGTCCCCCTCCGTGGACAAGCGTGGACATTTGCTCAACCCCCACCCCCCTCCCCTGTTTGTCCACGTGAACATTTTTACATTTTGAAAATGTTGGTTTTCAACTTCATTTATGCAATATTTATTGAAAAAGCTTACGTGAAAGGAAGCTCCAGTCTAAAGTCACCGACACAATGCATACGAATTTTTAGTCGTTGCGGAAATTTGAGTTTTTCCATGGTTTTCCGTCAATTTTCCTCAACGTCTTAAAATCCGTATGTAAGGTGTTTGGATCTTAATTCATGTTCTACTGCAAATTATTATTATCGACTGCAAGAAAGTCCGTTTCAGCTTAATTTTCGCTAGACGATTCTTCTTTGTCCAGAGCATATCTTTGTCTAACCAGAGCACTTCAGCTTGGCCGTCTACTTCAACACAACACAAGATCTTTCCGACACGATGTGATTCGTAACATTTTCTGAAGTCGAATCCTTTTGGAAATACGTTGCCTATGGATACCTTTTTTGTGGTGATGCATTTGATGTTGAGACAAAATACCATCCACATTTGGTGCAAGCAATGCAATATTCGTGGATTCATCCAGGCTAGGCAGTCAACATCTAAGTGTACTAACGCAGGCTTAATCTTTTCAACAAGATTTATGCCAGATATGTGCTCTCGTAATGCTCGGTTCATGTATTTAGGTCAACATATGCCTCAGAAGATAAAATTTTATTTAAGGTGTAATTAGTCGTCATCGATTCTGCCAATTTCAAAAGAAGTTTTTTTGTTTGAAACAAAAATTCTGTCCATGAAAATTAATTCGCTGTGTTCGGATTGGCAAGAAGAATGCAGTACAGTTAGATTTCGAATTTAGCATGGTTCGATTTTGGCAACAAAAGTATCCGTTTTTGGCAACACAAGATATTTCTCTTCCAAAAATATGCTTAAATATCAATCAGTTTCCGCATACATGCTTTAAATGACGAAAAAACGATGCCCTGAGTATGTTTATGAAAAAAAGTTAAGTGGTTTCGAACAACAATATTTTTATTGCCGTAGGACTACGTCTTACCGCAGGGTGTCAATAACTTATTTGCACCGGATGGATAGCTCTTATCGGACTTTTTAAACATAAAATGGTTGCAATCGGTGATTAATGATATTTAGTCAACTTCTAAAGCATTTACATTAAAATTTTTCATATCGAAAAAGGGTCTCGATTTTGGCACGGTTTCGATTTTGGCAACATAGGCGACACGCATTTGTTGCCAAATTCGAAATCCTACTGTATATACGTTTTTATAAACAGAATCCCGCTTTTGGGCCCAAAAACTGTTTCCGAAATTGGGCTCTCCGACAAAAAGCTAATGACTGCTAATTTCCCGTTAAGCTCAACAACAATCACTGATCAATGGTCAATGTTTTTAATTTCTATTTTTTGTAGGAAAAAAAACTTGTCCACGTGGACATTTTCCATACCCCCTCCCCCCTTCCGTGGACAAGCGTGGACATTTTTATACCCCCCACCCCCCTCTAAGCTGTCCACGTGGTATATGGATGGCCCCATATAATTATCTATCTTCAAAACAAATTTCAACAATTTCTGAGATGGACCTTTTTGGAAATTCGATTTTTAGTTTTTCAAATGCTTTTTCCCCAGTATAGAAATCAATTTTTATTTTTTTCAGTATTTTTTTATGAAAATTCAGAAGATTTTCTTTAAGTCACTTATGTATAATTTTTTTGTAGGTGCTATAAAGCCATTGTATTATTTTTGAAGTTTTTGTCTCCCCGCCCTTCAAAATTGGCTCTAAAAATCGGGGAGAAAAAATGGTTAAACTTGAGTAAAACTTTTTTGTATAAAATCTATTATTTGTAGGTTTTACAGCCTAACGAACTCGAAAAAAGAGTTTAAGGAGTGTGAAGGCTTCTAGCACGAAACAAAAGTGGAAGTACAAGTATAATATAATTTTCGAAAATCGGCAAAAAAAAATTATCTATCTTCAGAAAAAGTTCAATTCAATTTCTGAGATGGACTTTTTTGGAAAATCGATTTTTAGTTTTTAAAATGCTTTTTTTCTCAGTGTATAAATTAATTTTTATTTTTTTATGAAAATTCAGAAGATTTTCTAAAAGTCATCCATAGATCATTTTTTGTAGGTCTTATAGTTTTCGAGTTATATTTTTTGTAATAAAAAAGAGAAATTGACTTTAATTGCAAGCCCTTTCCAAAAGTTAGTCTAGACCTATTTTCGAAAAATTAAGTATGCAAAGATGGTTATTTACATGAACTCTTTACACACACAAAGTTTCATTAAATTCTGAGAGCGTCATGCCAACCTCTGGTCGACTTGGCTTAAAATCCGTCTTACATATTTTGACTTTTTTAGCGGTTTTTTTTAGACTAAGAAATTTTGGCTTTTGACCATTGGATTTTGACTTTTAAATTTTGTCTTTGGACTGCATATTTAAGACTTAAGGCCTTTGAGATAAAATTTCAGTCTTTATACTTTTGATTTAGGAATTATGACATTTGAAATTATGACATTTAAATTTTCACTTTTACCTCTTGCAAGTTGACTTTTCCACTTCTCGGCTTTCCAGTTTTCGACTTTTCGAGTTTCGACTTTCGAGGTTCGATTTTCAACGTTCCGACTTTTGCTTCCTCAAAACTTTTGTACTTACCGCCTTTTTTTTGTCTTTTCGACTTTTTGACTTTCGATTTTTGCCGTTTCTATTCTCAGACTTTTGCACTCTCTGGCTCTTTGATTTTTCGGCTTTTCGACGGTTCAAGTTTTCGACTTTTCAACTTTTCGAGACTTCAATTATTTAACTTTTTCGTTCTCGATCTTTTGTATTTGTATTGTATGTTGTTTCTGCCTTTTCAGCTATTCAACTTTACAAGTTTTCGACTTTTCAACTTTCTGATTTTTCCGCTTTCAACTCCTTAACCTTTCTACTTATGACTTCGATTCTAAAACATTTGTACTGGCTTTTTGACTTTATCGGCTGTTTATCCCCAAAGATTGTTATCTATACAAATTTCGGCTCTTTTCTCGCCTCTGACTTTTGGTTTACTTTTTTAAACTCTGCTCCGTTTCATTGTTTTCACTTTTGGAATATTTTATCAGTTTAAATTTTTTCTCCCTTCTTGTATCTATTTAGACCTATTTACTTCCTTTCTTTCTCTCTTAGATTCTATTTTCCAGTTTTACAAATTGACAAAGTGACAAGCTACGCCGAGTGAATTTCCGACTTGATAGTTGAAAGCATAGGAAATTTCATAGAAAATTTTTGATTTTCGGAAATAATATTGGACTGAGCAGGTAATGGCTTCATTATACCTAGGTTCCTAGCGTTCCGATGAATGAAACTGTGCCTCTGTTTAGGTGATAAGTTTCTTTTCCAGTGCAGTGACAGCAATTGGAAAAACAAATTTATTAAAAGTTTGCTGTTGACTTAAAGTTGTATGAAAAAAAAAACTCTTTTACATTGATTAGTGTTTTCTATAAACAAACAAGAGAAACACCCATGAGATACTCCGTTCCCCATTTTCTATGTGAGTTATTTTTTTTTGGTAGGGTATGTTGCTACATCGTCGTAATTGCCTATTCCCGTCCTATCCAACACAAATTATTAAAAATATCAGCATTTTCATAACACACAATGCAAAACTAGTTATTCCCAAATATTTTAGTTAGTTGTCTATCATACGCAATCAAGCAAAGTGAGCTGAGGTCTATTTAAATGCTTTTTATCATTAAAGAAGTCCTACCAGCCAAATTTCCTACGTTTTTTCGTGCGACGAAGAAGACAATGTCGACTAATCGCTTTAATTTCCGTCATTCATAAATGAAAATAACTCACGCAAGGCATTGTCGTTATTCTACAGCCAGAAAAACTTGCCTGACCTGCAGAAATTTTGTAGAATAACATTTGTCATGCCGTCCTACACAAATACATGCGCGTTAGCTTCGTAAACATTATTGTGATTTTTAGTTCGGACGATGAAAAATTTTGTTGGACGGATTTTAAAACGGTACGACGAATTTTAGCAATAAAGTCAGTTGCGTAATTTCAATAATATGCTTTAATAGTCGCTTTTCAGTGATTTCAAAGTTCACGGATCGGAAGGTAAGTGTGTTTTAGTCAAATCAGTACAAGAACTTTTGGAGTATTCACTAAATTCATCCAGCAAATGATGCAAATTAGAATGGCTTTCCTTATTACGACGGGAATTAGAAAAAGACCCTATTTATTGAAATAACATTGGCACATAGAAATTCCCACCAGAACGTCGGTGGGACCATCAAAAAGGTCAAGATGCGGTGGAGAAAAAAAAACGACGAGTAAGAAACCAGTTGACCACGGATGTAGTGATTGACACGATTTTCACTTTTGACAGTTGAATTTAGGACAATATTCCCGAAAACGATGAATCATTCTGATCGAAATGATCGTCAAAATCAATCGCCAACAATAATGTTAAGTTAAGCTATTCCCAATTATTCAATTGCGCTACTTACGGAGGCTGCTCAAGTAAATATCTTCCCATTAAAATAACAGCACTTTCGAGGAAAATTACGACAACTCTCACCGTGTTCGTCGCACGTCGCAGCAGGTTAGTTTTAATCCCGACGAAAAATCTCCCAAATCGAAAGCTCCCAAGCATTCAAGCACAGCAATCAACTCAAATTGGACAATAATTTCCATTCGACTGCATCTTCCCGTGTGGGGAAAATTACGACCCACCACACCAATCGAGGAGATTTAGTTTATCCCATAATGAAACCAATTTGTTCCCAAATTTTACACGACAACTAATTCTCTCCTGCGCAGATTACACCCTCCCCAAACAGCGAATCGGCAAATTACAATCTACTACCAACTGTCACATCGTAAATTTTGGTACACCAAGGCAGCGAGAGAGCCATAAATAAGTGGATGCAGTATCTTGTCCACCATTCAATTCACACTTCCCGATTGGAGCGGATGGTCCACCTTTAAAATGCGCATAATTTACGACATCGACAACGGTTTGGGAAAAATAAATAAATTAATTAGGGTAGCCGGTGCTGTTGTTGGTCATGGTTAATAAATTTTTCCACTGCTACCTTCAGACCATACCCTACGGAACCTTGGGGTTCAAAAATCGGATCAATCTCTATAATGAATGATCACCAAGCAAGCAACGAGACCTCCAAGAATGCACCGGGCGAGAAAATTGAATTCTCGCCATAAAATAAAACCGACACGGTTTGGGGTGGATGAGCTGATAAAGAACACGGACCTAGAGAAGGAAAGTGTGCGGTGGACAGCCTGGGCCTGCCAGCAAACACGAACCAATAAAAATCAATTTGATTCTCGCTCACTCCCGGGCAGAAGCGCATATATGTAGGTATGTGACATGGAAAGAGGTGCGTGTTTTGTGCCCGTTTCGAGTTGGCACACGCACGCACAGGTTCAACTGAAATACCATAACTCATGGATTTATGTGTGCAACCGTGCGTTAGATGCTCAACTGGCTGTGTGCCTTAGGTGAACATCTGTTTCCAATTGATATTAACTGACGGCGGAGACTGCACTGTGTTAAGTGAACTCTTTCGCAATGTTTTCATAGTGTAATATTGGCACAAGTGTGACGATGCATTTGATTTCTTGACGGAATAAATCAAAAATGTTGACAAAACAATCAACATAACTTTATGAATTTTAGATCTTGTTTTTTCGCCATCTTTAAGACTTCGATTTTTATAAGCCCCCAAAGAAAATAAAAACCAAAAAGATCAAATATCCAGGGTATAAGGAAAATAAATTCAGAAAGTAAAGAAAATCAACTAGAGCAAAAAGTTAAATAAATGTCAGATTAAAAACGAGAAAAGAAAAACATAAAAAGTGTATAATAAAACTAAAGAGAGAAAAGAACAAAGTCGTCAATTTTCCAGTTTTTGATGCAAAGATTTAAAGTAAGAAATCTAGAAAAAATTAGTTGAAGAAAGGCATTACGGGAGATGAGAGCCGCAACACAAAAAGATTTAAAGTAAAATCTAAAATCAAAAAGGGAATGAAATTGAGTGAAGCACAAAGCTAAAGTTAAGTGGAGCAAAAGGTCTGATGTAGAAAGGGATCTGAAAGAGAAAGGTGTCCGATTGCGAAAGCGGTCTTAAAGAAAAAGTGCCTAAAGGCAAAGAGGTGAAAAAGAAAAGTAGAGAATTATTAGAGAATAAAAATAAAAGCCAGATAACTTTAAGAATCAACTAAAATAATATCTGAAATGGCAAAAGACGCTAGTAAAACTTCGATTCAAAAGTTGACTTTGATTATAAAAGAGTGAAGTCAACAAAAAAATAAAGCAAAAAAGAAAGGAGTCAATCTCAGTGTAGTGAAAGTAATGGCTAGCATTCACGCCGAGGACCCGGGTACAAATCTGCACCCCGCAGATCCGAACTGTTGAAGTAACTATATTCAAACAAACAGAAATTAAGCCAAGCAGAAAAAAGGAACCTTGCAACTGAGCTAGGCACTCCGACTACCAAAACTACTGTAGCAATTTGTAGATTACCTTCCTATCAATATCTGAATCTGTTCAGAAGGATTACCGAAGTTAATCCTACGTTGCATCTAATCACCTGAGTCGACTGTATGCTGAAATCTTTAATCAATGAAACCCAGAAAACACGCAGTAAATGGCATTTAGATGACTGGACTACTGCTTCCCACAGTCCGCAAAAATGGGGAGCGTCCCCAGTAGATCAAATACTGATCGTATCAGGTAGCAGCGTTTGTGGCTCGAGCAGCACTTTTCTCACACTCGTGTGGGAGATTTGTGCCCATGGTACTCTTTCTAGTGCATTAAAATGCCAAAAAAAAAACAAAGCCTGGCTTAATCGTCTTAAAGTCTTAACCCGCCAGCTGACACTTTCGTACGCATATCAAAGTAACATATGTGTAATATATACCGATAAATATCTAGAAAAAAACGTATTAGATACACAAAACCAGCATATGTGTAGTATTTTGGAGGCGACATATGTACTGCAGATTATTCGTAAACAATTCACATTCATATTATTTGTAAACGATGAGATCCGACTCAACATGATTAGTTCTCTAATGCCATAGAACTCTATGATGAAAATCGTATGTGAATCAGTCATCATCATTTTGTACGATGGAATTTAAACTAGGGTGCGATTTAATAAACTTTGTGTACGACTTCGATTTTGTTAAGAGACTTTGATTTACCGCCCAGTTAGCTTCGAGATACGATGCTGGTCTAACAAGCCAGTCGTCGTATGTTCCAATCTCAGCTAGGCTGTGCTGCTAGATAGAGTCTGTAGGATTTTTGCACAAGCCCCGTAACTGTCCTGTAGTCTAACAGCCGGCTGTGAAGTCTGTCGATAAGGAAGGGTCAAGCCTTAGTAAGACGTTTAAGCCCAAGGCTTCTTTTTACGATTTGTGGTTTGCTGGGTCTTCCTTATCAACAGACTTCCCATTCGTCTGTTAACAGGGCAATTACGAGACAAGTGCAACTCAGGTTTGAATGGGAAATCGAAAGTCGGAAACCGCAGCGACCAGCGCTTTCAAGCGGAACCTCAACCTCTCCGTCCGTGAGATAGAACTGGAATAAACGGAAAGCAAAAGGTGACAAATTGTCTGTATCCCTTTCCGGACGGCAAGTTTTTTTGAAATTTTGCGGAAAATTGTTACTGCGAAACGACTACTACTGCTAGAACGTATTTAACTATTGTAATATGAAGTGTATTCATATTGTTCCGTACTGTTTTGGCCGGATTTGTCATCATTCCATCACTCCATACAAATTATGCTCTATCTAAATTGTGCAATATTGGGCTGTCGTCAACTGGAACCAGAAAAAAAACCAAAAAACTGTTTAGAAGTGAGAAGTAATTTAAGGCAGCTTGGCGTTTTGCAGCGAAACGAAGTAGACGAGATTTGTTGTACAGAATCTGAATCATCATCAATGACTTTTAATCATCATCATCAGTTGAACATGTCGCCTGCGACAGTGGGCATCCATCGGGTGCAGGGTCTGCCCCGAAGTCTATGGCCTCTTCCTGGTTCTCTGCTGAAAATAGTTTTGGCTACTGTTTCGTCGGGCGTTCTAGCCACGTGCTCAGCCTACCGCAGCCTGTTACATAGTACTACTTTAAATATATCAGCATATTTACATTGTTGTATCAACTTGTGGTTCATACGTCTGCTCCATTTTCATTTTGCCACCAAGTATTGATCGCAGATTTTTACGCTCCCCGCCCCAAGCACTAGTCGTTCATGCTCGTAAAGGGCCACCGACAGGATTAGTGTTCTGTATGCGTATCAATATAAAATGATTCGGTACGATTATTGTTCAATGAAGTACTTGGTTCGGTAAGAGCATAGATGGATAAAATGGTTCGGTACGGCCACTGGTTAATAAAATGATTCTGTGTGACATTCAATTGAAACGGTTCGGTACGAACATTGATAAATAATGTAAAGTAAATTTTGTGATTTTGTTTTTAAAAATATGCAAATTGAAAATAGGGTAATTTGCCAATGATCGCACAGCTAAGCCTCTGAGTTTTGAGTTTTAACGATTTTTGCTAAACAAATAATTACAAATAGACAGAAACAAAAAATATGAATCAGATACACAATATGTTCACATTACATGGCCTTTTCCACGAAATAAATAAGCTTTTCGTGGAAAAATATGCAATTTTTTAACAACGCGCAATCGTTGAACAGTTCTGAAACCGTATTGTCCTATAGTTGGACCCTTATTGTCCAATGGTTGGACATGCAATATTTTGCACCGACCACAAAGTTAATTTGATAGCTTACTATTAAGAATGAATACATTTTAAGATATTATTCATTAAAATAACCAACAATTAGTTAACATATTACTAATTATCAATATATTTCTTAAGGGATATTATTTTCCCCTTCTAAACTTCGATGCTCTACTCCTTCATTTCTGTTGCTTTCCCGCAAATTTTTCTCTCTTTACGGTTCCCTCGAACTTTTTCCTATTTTTCTATTGCCTGCGGCCTAATAGCAAGAACTGTTTTTTACAAGGGAAACTATGTTTGTTTCTCTCCTGGTCACTCGAAACAAATTTGTTGGCAAGATAATCATCTGAAAAACTGGGAATATCCGTTTCCTTACAGTTGAAAAAATGCACCATTCATCTTCGTTTTATCATCGAACCTTTATTTATAAAAGAAATCAAATTATAAAATTTATAACTTTTCAAAAGTAATGATTAAAAATTATTTAGCTCTCAAAAATATGAAAAACTAGCTCGCCATTGTTGGCGAAAATTTGCAAAACCAAATATTGTCAACGTTATATAAAAAAATGGTTTCAACCCAATATTATTCTACAATATTTATAGAAGTACAGTAGGATTTCAAATTTGGCAACAAATGCGTGTCGCCTATGTTGCCAAAATCGAAACCGTGCCGAAATCGAGACCCTTTTTCGACATGAAAAAAATTTATGTAAATGCTTTAGAAATTGACTAAATATCATTAATCAACGATTGCAACCATTTTTTGTGTAAAAAGTCCGACAAGAGCTATCCGTCCGATGCAAATAAGTTATTGGCACCCTACGGCAATAAAAATATTGTTCGAAACCACATAACTTTTTTTCATGAAGATACTGAGGGCATAATTTCTTCGTCATTTAAGGCATGTATGCGGAAATTGGCTGATATTTAAGCATATTTTTGGAAGTGAAATATCTTGTGTTGCCAAAAACAAATACCTTTGTTGCCAAAATCGAGGCATGCCAAAATCGAACCATGCCAAATTCGAAATCCAACTGTATCTTACGTTTGCTGTCAGTACCATTAAGACCGGAACGATTCAGTGATTTAAACTTCTTAATTTTCTTCAAGTCTTTATACTAAAATGATGATTTTTGTGATTGGCCTAATTCAGGAGCAGGCACTTTTAGCACCAAATCAAATACACGATAATGAAATTCCTCAGATAAGGTACAAATACATATAGTTTAAACAAATCTGGAGTAGCTTTAATTTGCAATAGGACTATTTTTCTCAAAATTGTTGTATTAAAACAAAAAAATTAAAAGCATGTATGTATATAAAATAAAAAATTAATGCCATTACATAAATTTTCATCGGGAAACTTTTGCCTACAAATGAAAACCATTTGTAAACAGTGTCATAAACATAAAAACTGTCAAATACGCATGCATAATGAGAAGTAATGCGGTTTTTTCATGCTATTTCAGTTCTTGTACAAGCTTAGGACAATTGTTGCTTTATTGTCCAATGGTTCAACAGTCAAATTTTAATACTTTATAAACTATAAGTAATTTTTTATTTTGCTTGAAAATGTTGAGAAATAGTGCATAGATGAATATTATTAGCTGTGTTCAGCATGATATGGTAATATAATTATTTTAAACGTTAATTAGTGAGACATGTTTCTTATCTGAAATGCTAACAAATTTGAGGGTTATAGCCCATATTGTATATGACAATGTTTAACTTGAATTTTTGTTATTAAGTCTTGCCTTATGTAACGCTATTGTTACAAGAAATGATCCACAACTGATCAAAGTGAGTAATTCGTGCACTTTGATAGGGTTTGAGCGTATATGTATTCTAGAATTAGCGTTTTATTGGACGCTGTCCAATCATTGGAATCGTTCAATGCTAGGCAAAATACCCTTGTTTTATTTCTGTTAATAAAGGTATATGATGGTGACCGAATAAAACGCAAACAATAAACCGAAACGTAATCGACAAATTTTAATATTTCACTCATTGAAATCAATTTGAGCACATGCACATAAGAGTGCGGAGACTAAAGACAAATCGTAGTTGAATAAAGCATATGGTCCGGTTCGACCATAGATGGATGAATTGGTTCGGTACGACCATAATTAAATGAAAAGGTATAGTCACTAGACACAATCGCGGACAAGATACTTCTAACTCTTACAAAATGTTAAAATAAAACAAATTACTTTTAACTTACACGTCGACCGGTTTCAGGCATCATATGCCTATCTTCAGGACGATAGATTGGTAAGATCATAGATGAATGAAATGGCTTGATACTCATTGGTGAATAAAGTGATTTTGTATGATTATTGTCGAAAAAATGGCTTTATTCAGTATAATGGTACTTGATAATGTAGTAGGTTTACTGATTTAAGCTATTGATTTATTTCGATATTTGGCAGATGAAATGGATGATCCATTTTAACTGATTTTTGAAGCTGCAGTGGATTCTGAAAAACTGCAGATGTATTTAAGTGCCATTTATAATGAACAGCATGGAACTTTTCGTTCTTTCCACTGCGTACTGCTACTGTGAAAAGAGAGACACGCGATAAACGTTCAGTGCATCATCGTATCGGTATTCACCGGTGTCGATTTCGACCGCATTCAACGACCCGACTGCTGATTACAGTCCGTCGTTTGCAGTTGGGTAACAAGTAAGACTTGAGCGATTCTTTGTGGCTGTAAAACAAACTTGGCACAGAAATCTCAAAACATTTCGACTCACTAATAGTCAGTGAATTATACAAGCACCAACTACAAAAAGAGTCCAGCAAACATTGCAGCTCAATGCAGGCCATCGTAGTTTATACGGCAAGAAATAGTTTCTGATCATCAGCCTAAATGATCTTAAAATCAGGCAGGAGTATGAGGCAGATGCCATTAAAAAATAGTGAAAACAGTAGCGGTACTGGATTACTCCCTTGAGGAACCCTAGACAAGTTAACGAAGCTGTTTGATTCAATTTTATCTAATTTGGCACAGAGCGCCCAATGAGATAATATTTCAGCTACTCAGTAAAATGTGTTGAAGCACCAAGACGTTGAATTCTAGCTGAAAGGTTTGAGTAATCAACACGATCAAATGCAGCTTTCAAGTCAGTACGCATAGACACTATGGGGGCATGCGCCGATTTCCATACTTTGAATGCAATGTGATGTAAACTGAAGCAAAATTGTGGCTGTTGATCTACCAGAGCAAAAAGAGAAGTTTTTGGAGAGAGAACTTTTCTTCGATAATTTACTATATCGAGTTTGCTTCATTTGTTGAACACAGGAAACTTTCTCCAATTATCAGGCAATGTTGCTTATGACAATGATTATTTGAATATCTTTCTTAGGCATCAGATGTATTCGAACTTTCAGTTCCTAGAAATATGCTGTAACTGGTTGGCAATATAATAGTAACCATCCATTTTAATCTAGTTAGCTAATGAACTTTTAAAACCTTGCGAGCAAGCGAAATTTTGACTTCGTACCATCAAAGGAAGACATAATCTTACGTCCAAATTAACAACAAACCGCAGAAACATCAATAATAAGCATCACATTCGCCGCATCGAGCCTCGTCTTAATTCGGCACCGAAAACCGTAGAAAGTTCCTGCACCGATAAATCTTCCCAAAATTGAACAAAACAATAATAATGCTCTTCCCAAAACGATTAATCTTGGCCAACAGCTGCACAATGATATGATCGTTTTTCCCACTCGCAGTCATCCAGTATATCACGCCAACATAAGTGCCCTTTTAATCCAATTGCCACACACATCTACCCTCACTCACTCGCGCAACTCAACTCGCTCGCTGGTTGCTGGTGAGTGCCAAAGTAAAGGCACAAACCAAGGCAGAGTTCAAAAATCTCACCACAAATCTTACCCGTTTCGCGTCGAAAATACGATTGTGCATGGACCTCGGGGGAGGAAAGGGGTGAGAAACCGAAGATTAAACCTAATCCTCCCACAGGCCACAGGGAGGCTCCCCGCGATTGCCCGTTCGCTCGCCCCTTCTCGCTCGCGCGAGAAAGCAGCCGCCGCCGAACGAGCATTATTTGTCGTGTTCAATGTAAATAAATATTACGAAAGCCGACTAGCGACTTTTTCGTGTTCTGCACTCCCACACTTTTCGATTCGCTGGAGGATAGATCAGAGCAGAAAAAGTGAAACAAAATAATGAAAAAAAAACTACGAGGAAACGAGGAAAAAGGCACTGACTGGTAGTTATTTTGGGAACAAATGTCACCGCCACGGATACCGAAAATAAAGAACGAGTTCCTCCTCTGGACCCGACCGGTACCGGGAAAGGGCGGCCGAACGCCACTCGCGTCCGAACATAATTGTCGAAATTGAATAAATTATGTTTTACATCGTAAAAATGACCGCTAGCGGTTGATAGTGTCGTAAATTTTAATACCTTTTCCTTGAATTGCTCCAGGGACCTCGGAAGGGGATCCCGTGGAAACACGGCCGGCGAGTTCGATATTGTGGCGTGCGGGTTTCGATGTCATTTCTTATATTTCCTTTCCTTTTTCGGACCGCAATCTGGCCGCCGATGCTGCTGCCGCCGCCGGGCAGACAGGCAAGCAAGCACCGGGAGAGAAGGCATTTGCTTTTTGCCCAAAATTGGACTACTGCTGACTGCGCTGCTGCTGCTGCTGCTGCTGCAATAATGTGCTGTTCTGTTTTGGGTATGGATCGGTTGTTTATGGGTTCTTTGTTCGCCGGAAGGAGCGGGCAAGCGCAAGCGGGAAGATTCTTCGCCCTTTCTGGGAGTGCGATTTCTTGCGGTGTGCACACAGAATAACCGCAACACTGCGCCACTCGCTGGCCGGCAGGGAATGTTCTTCGGCGAGAACCCTGCAGTCTGCGTTGTCCAGTAGGCAGGCATGCAGGCGCACAGATCTTACCGGAGCCAGGCCGGAGCAATAATGCTGGTAATGTGCACAATGTAGTAATCTTCGGAAAGTTATTTTTAGATGTTCTTGATTGCTGTGGTTACGAAGGAATACTTTCTTCTTGTTGTCATGGCAAAAAAACGACGCTGGAATTCGATATTTGGAATAATAAATTGGACTTAACGGGGAATTATTCAGCCTGCGTGAGATGCGATTTATTTGAGCAAAATTCCGAGTTTCAGTTTACTGTTAGATGATATTTATGCTGCTTTTGCGATAAATCAAAAGGGTTGTGATCAAATTTTACTTTTTGTTTTATTTTTGTACTTGTTAGACTCAATACAATGTTGCCCCATACGAGATGTTTCGTTTAAACGACCGTTTACCAAATTGGCGCCACCGAGAGGTCCTCCGGCGAAGCCATAAATCAATTTAGCGATCACGAAACCTATGTCGCTAAAGTGTTCAGTAGCCAGCTTGGTCAGCCCAGAAGGCTTAAAGGAAAGAACGACGAGGCCGCGCTGCTGTTCAAACCAAACCCTGATCAATGGCCAATAGATCAATTGAAAGGACCCAGAATAGCGAGCCATTCTTCACTGTCCGTCGGCTTTGGTTGGAAGCAGCAATGGACCAATAAATTCACTAACTAGCGGCCACAAACAAGCAGCAGCAGAAGCAAAACAAAAGGGACACGCAATTAAAAGCATACTCCCCACACGGCACCCGGACGACGGACGGCGGCAATCTAGGTTAGCCAAAGCAGCTAAAGCAAAGCCAAAGCCTCCGTGAGTCCGAGGTCCGAACAAGTGAACGGGCTGGCTGGCTGTTTGTGCTACCGTCCGTCCGTTCGTCCGTCGGAGCAGCACCCGGGGGCTGGATGGAACTGTTACAAAACGGCCACACCTTCCAGTGTCCGAGATACTCGGCTCTCGTACCCATATTCCACTTATAGGCAGCAGCAAAAACTAAAACAAGAAGTCAAAATATTTTGCTCAATTAATGCACTACTCGGTCAATAGCGGCGGCATTCATCAAGTGGAATGCGCCTCGACTTTTTAAAAGGTTTTCCGACCAGTGCCAGTCGCACTGCCACAGTGACACAATTGTTTTCTCGGGGACTGCTCTCTCGAAGAGGACGACGACGACGATGACGCCCTTTGCGTAAAGAGTGCATAACCGCGTTATGCTACGGACCACGGGCAGGCGCGTTGGGTGCCATTTTCGGCAAGCCAGGCAAGATCGGGCCGAATGTTGAAATATGACATTTTGGAAAGATCGCCCGCAGGACAGGGAAAAAGCGCAGGGGAGGTGCAGGTAGTGTATTATAAAAACAAATATTCATTTTAGGCGGTGAACTGTGTGAAAGCCGATGTAACTGTTTGAGCTTGCTGCGCGCTACGGTTCGCGGGTTTTCCGAAGGCGTCAAAAATCTGAACAGTTAATGGATTCTGTCAACTTTCAATCATTTTTACTACTTTTACACCACCGGCACCGGTGCGCGGCTGGTGGTGGCCCACACCGGGTGTCGTGGTGACCGTGGCCACCGTATGGCGGCCGTGTGCTGATTTGGGGCCACAAATGCACTTCTGATGCATGCTGCTGGTGTTTGCGTTCGAGTGCGTTGACTTCGATGCTTCATACATTTGGCACCTGGTGTTGCATAAATGAGGTAACAAAGATGTTTACCACCGAAATAACCGCTACTTGATTATCGAACAGTTGTATAAACATAACTGTAGGGAGTAAATGTTCCATGGTGTAACCTACTAACAGGTTGAAGAAGTTGTACCGCATGACTGACAAGACATGATAGTTTGTTGACCTTTTCCGAATGACGTACGGAAGGAAATTCGTTGTTGAAAAATTAATGATATTCAATTAGTCGTACAGTACAGTGACAGTGACAGTACACAATATTTCGGTTATCATGTTTGAGCAAAACCTTTTCGATAAAGCAAGGTTTGTCGGTATCCAAAACAGAGGACGTATATTTCATAGCAACGAAACAATAAAAAAAATAGCGTAAAAAGCTGGCTTGTTGATCAAAATAAAAAAAAACAGTCCTAGATTAATCCTCTGCGGAACGACAGTAATGTTCGTTACTTCGAACTCATGTTTAAAAAATTGTCACCAAAATCACCCACATGCCATATTTGGTTCCACTCGAGACTGCTGAAAATTTATTAATTACTAGCTGACCCGACAAACTTTGTATTGCCACAAATTAACCTGTATTGTACATAAATCATGAATCTCGGATGATCTTGGTACAATCTCGAGTTTTGCAAGTTTCTAAGGAGTTCAACCTTAGATGATTCATTTTGGCAGTTACGTAACTATGAAAGCATCCCAGGTTACCAATAAGCATCACCAATGCTATTCAAATATAGGCCAATAAGCATTTAAATCGCCTTAAATGCTACTTAAATGCTATTTTGGCAAAAAATATACAGCTACTTTACTGATAACCTTCTTATAGTGCTGACAATGCTAATTTACAGCTAATTACCGACACGAAGAATTTGAATACAATTTTGGATGCCAATTTACAACACCTATGCAGTCAAAAAGCTAACATACAATATAACGTGCAGTATAAAATGCCAGATACGCTGATTTGCTGCTTACGTTAAGGCTTATTAGTTACCTGAAATGGGTAATTTGTTATACAAATTTGCAATTTTTCCTCACAGTAAAGTAGAAAACAACTCCCCTGTCCCCTCATTGCATAGCCAAAAAGCGGCTAGTAATATTCGCCATGATTGTACAACATTACGCCGAATATCATTTTGCGAAAAACCTTAAGCGGAATGTACCATTTCACGGAAAACTTTCTTGTGGAAAGTACCATTTCGCGATCCTCTCCTTACTCGCTGTCGCTCGTTCCAGGAAACCCAGATAGGCCTAGGAAAATATATAAACCTAGACAGTAGTGATTTCTGCGGGGAGTTGCCTCCCCACAGTGGGCGGCGCTTCCGACGGCGGGTCGCCGGCAACACTCGCGGCCGTCTCGTCCTGAATGATCTAGTGTTACTATAGATAGTTTTTGTGGTCTTGTTATTGACTAATGTTTTATGGAAGAGTCTCGAATTTCTCGAGTTCGATTAGTTTTTTAGTTTCGCAAAAATTTCTGTTTTATTTGTATGAGAGTCCATATCCCCCTACCACAGGGGTGAGAGGTCTGTAACTATCATAAAATAAATTCAAGACTCCAAAATCTCCCACATGCCAAATTTGGTTCCATTGGCTTGATTAGTACTCAAATTATAAGGAAATTTGTATTTCATTTGTATCCCCTCTTAAAAGGGGAAGGGGTCGTAATTCACTATAGAAAAAATTTCTGCCATCTAAAACTCCCATATGCCAAATTTGGTTCCATTTGCTTGATTAGTTCTCGAGATAAGAGGAAATTTGCATTTCATTTGTATGGAAGCCCACCCTCTTAAAGGGGAGATGGGTCATAACTCGCTTTCTAAAGAGGAGAGGGGTCTCAATTCACCATAAAAAAAACTTGCCTCCAAAACCACTTACATGTCAAATTTGGTTCCATTTGGTTGTTTAGTTCTCGAGTTATGAGGAAATTTGTTTTTCATTTGTATAGGAGCCCCCTCCTAAAGTGGGGAGGGGTCCTAATTCACCATAGAAAATATTCTTGCCTACAAAAACACCCACGTGCTAAATTTGGTCCCATTTGCTTGATTAGTTCTAGAGTTATGAGGAAATTTGTATTTCGTTTTTATGGGAGCCCCCCTCCTCCTAAAAAGGTAAGAAGTCCTAATTCAACATGGCAAAAAACGGTTGCCTCCAAAAACACCCACATGCGAAATATGGTTCCATTTACTTGATTAGTTCTCGAATTCTGAGGAAATTTGTATTTCATTTGTGTAGAAGCCCCCCCTCTTAGGGTGGGGAGGGGTCCTAATTCAGCATAGAAAATATTTTTGCCTCCAAAAACCTCCACATGCCAAATTTGGTTCTATTTGCTTGATTAGTTCTCGAGTTATGAGGAAATTAGTATTTCATTTGTATAGGAGCCCCCCCCTCCTAAAGTGGGGAGAGGTCCTAATTCATCATAGAAAAAAACCCTTGCCTTCAAAAATACCTACATGCTAAGTTTGGTTCCATTTGCTTGATTAGTTCTCGAGTTATGAGGAAATTTGAATTACGTTTGTATAGGAGCCCCCTTCCTAAAGTGGGGAGGGATCCCAATTCATCATAGAAAAAAATTTTGTCTCCAAAAACACACACATGCCAAATTTGGTTCCGTTTGCTTGATTAGTTCTCGAGTTATGAGGAATTGGTATTTCATTTGTACAGGAGCCCCCCCTCTTCAAGTGGGGAGGGGTCCTAATTCACCATAGAAAATTTTCTTGCCCTCGACAACCTTCACATGCCAAATTTGGTTCCATTTGCTTGATTAGTTCTCGAATTATGAGGAAATTTGTATTTCAGTTGTGTGAAAGCCCCCCCTCTTAAAGCGGGGAGGGGTCCTAATTCACCATAGAAAATATTTTTGCCTCCAAAAACCTACAAATGCCAAATTTGGTTCTATTTGCTTGATTAGTTCTCGAGTTATGAGGAAATTTGTATTTCATTTGTATAGGAGCCCCTCCTTTTAGTGGGAGGAGAGGTCCTAATTCATCATAGAAAAAACGCTTGCCTCCAAAAACACTTACTTGCCAAATTTGGTTCCATTTGCTTGATTAGTTGTCGAGTTATGAGGAAATTTGTATGGAAGCTCCCCCTCTTAAAGGGGAGAGGAGTTATAATTCCCCTTATAAAGAGGGGAGAGGTCTCAATTTACCATAGAATAAACTCTTGTCACCGAAAACATCCACATGCCAAATTTTGTTCTGTTTGCTTGATTAGTTCTCGAGTTATGCAGAAATTTGTGTTTCATTTGTATGAAAGCCCCCCTCTTAGTGGGGGAGGGGTCTCTAACCATCACTAAAACCTTTGCTAGCCCCAAAAACCTCTACATGCGAATTTTCACGCCGATTGGTTCAGTGGTTTTCGATTCTATACGGAACATACGGACAGACAGACAGACAGAAATCCTTTTTTATAGGTATAGACTAGCTGACCCGACAAACTTCGTAATGCCACTAATTAAAATGTGTTGTACATAAATCGGGAATCTGTAACAATCTCGAGTTTAGCAAGTTTCTGAGAAGCTCAACCTTAGATAATTAATTTTGGCAGTTACGTCACTATGAAAGCATGGGTAGTTTAATTTTTTCTAAATTTTATTCTATTTTGAATATTTCTAGCCATACAGGCCTTCATGAATTGGATTGGATGGGGAAAAACCTTCTTGAGATGATCATACATTGACCGCTCTCAAGCAGGCGTAAGAACCTCTTCATCTTTAACTATAAATTAATAGTACATGTTAACAGGGCTTACAATACATTTTGGATCACACACAATTTAACTTACGACTACTTTAAACAATTAATAGAAATCATACGTACTAGGGCTCTTTAAATTATTTTTAAACACATCAATGGACATAGAAAAGTCAAAATGCACGTAGTATTTATTGAACACGTCACACATTGCCCTTATGGGCTCGTTTTTGCCGTAATCAGTGCGCTGATATTGCAGTCTTATAAATCCCATGACCTAAAGTTTCTGGATGGAGTGTTGATGTCGATTTTGCAAAGGATAAGAGGAGAGTCAATTTCGCCTATAAGCAGCTTTGCTACAAAAACTGCTCTACATATATCTCTTCTTTTAGCCAACGTATTCATATCAAGCAGGTGGCAGCGCTCAACGTATGGAGGTAATTCCAGAGGGCTTCTCCAAGGTAGATTTCTTAACGCGTAGCGCAGGAACTTTGCTTGAGTAGTTTCGATCCTGTTTGGCAGCTGAGGCTTCTAATACGGAACGAACAAGGGAATAGAATAATGCTCGTAAACCGTACGGATCAGTGAATTCTTTGGCGAGCCTAATAATAAACCTCAAGTTTCTATTCGCCTTTGAAACGACATGGGAATAGTGATTTCTGAAGGACATTTGATCATCCAGAAGAACAGCTAGATCTTTGGCTACCGTTAATCTGCTGACTGGTTCTCCAGATATGGAATAATTCCAGTGAATTGGGTTCTTTTTGCGTGAGAACGAGATCACAGAGCACTTGTACACACTTAGGGTAAGCAAATTTCGAGCACACCAATCGCTAAAGTCGTCCAGATGTCGCTGAAGTTCGATGCAATCGATTGTCGAGCGTACAACAAGGTAAAGCTTTAGGTCGTCAGCATAAATTAAATATCGACCTGATGGAATTATCTTACAGACGTCGTTAAAAAATAATAAAAAAAAAAGAAATGGTCCCAGATTACGTCCTTGTGGAACGCCCGACAAGTTTGTGAAGCATTGTGATTCGTAACCGCCTATTTTTACAGATAAGGTGCGGCCAGTTAGGTATGATTTCAGCCATTCAATTATGTTGGAAGAGGCTCCAAAGCGCTCGATTTTCGCCAAACGGATGAGGTGGTCTACGCGATCAAATTCTGCTTTTATATCCGTGTACACGGCATCTACATGAGCTCCGCTTTCCATAGCCTTAATGCAGTGCTAAGTAAACTGTGCTAAATTTATCGTAGTTGATCTGCCTGGAAAAAATCTATGTTGGTCTGTTGAGATGTATGCTTTAGCTTCTCGGAATAGCACTCCATCAATTAGAATGTCAAACAGCTTTGAGCCCACACAAAGAGACGTAATTCCTCGATAATTTGCAATGTTTTGTTTATCACCTTTTTTGAAAATTGGGTACATAATCGATTTTTTCCAGCGCGTTGGGAATATCGCCTGCGCCAGTGACTGATTAAAAAGTATTTTCCACGGAGCACATAGGGCGTTCGCACAGTTTATTAACACTATCGACGGGATTCCATCAGGCCCTGCTGATGTTGAAGACTTCAATTTCTTCAGTGCAGCAAAGATATCTTCGTCTGAGAAGTGGATGCAAATTTTCAATTTTTCCTCCCAGTAAAGTAGAAAACTTGCTTAATTTGAAGAAAACCGGACGAAGTATAATAATAGGACTATTTACCGGTCACTGTCCGAGCAAACGCCATCTCAAAACGATTGGTAGGCTGGACAATGATACTTGCCAACTCTGCGAATTCGAAAGCAAAATTGCAGAACATCTGCTCTGCTAGTGCAGTGCACTAACTCTTCACAGACTAAGAACCTTTGGTAAAGGAACAATGGAGCCTTTCGAAGCCTTGTCTGCAAATCCCAATCAGGTCATAAACTTTATAAGAAGTGCAATGCCGGACTGGAAGAAGAGGTATGAATTGACAATGATGAACACTTCCATCAATAGTGTTTATCGGCAACTAATACCTAGAATAAAGAAGAATTATACCACAATAGATCAAAATAACGGTCGTAGTGGTCAAACCTTCCGTCAAAAAAAGTAGAAAACAATCCCCTCGTTACTAAGCCAGATAAAATAAAGCGGATAGCACTTAAATATTCGCCGTGATAACATATAACGTTTCACTGAATACCATTTCGCGAAGAACCTTACACGGAATGTACCATTTCACGGAAAACCTTTTCGTGAAAAGTACCATTTCGATCCTCGGGGTGATCATTTCCTTACTCGTTGTCACTTGTTCGGACCTAACTGAAGGAAAGTAATAAAAGTCAGTAGACCTAGGAAAACAAATAAACCTAGACAGAGGTGATTTCTGCGGGACGAGTTAGTTTTTGAGTTACGAAAAAATTTCTGTTTTATTTGTATGAGAGTCTTTATTCCCCTACCACAGATGTGAGGGGCCTCAAAACATCATAAAATAAATTCATGCCTCCAACATCCCTCAAATGCCAAATTTGGTTCCATTTGCTTGATTAGTTCTCGAGTTATGAGGAAATTTGTATGAGAGCCCCCCCCCCATCTAAAGTGGGGAGGTTTCCTAATTCACCAGGCAATTCTTGCCTCCAAAAACCTTTACATGCCAAATTTGGTTCCATTTCTTTGATTAGTTCTCGAATTATGAGAAAATTTGTATTTAATTTGTACAGGAGCCCCCCTTCTAAAGTGGGGAGGGGTCGTAATTCACCATAGAAAAAAATCATGTCTCCAAAAACCGTCGCATGCAAAATTTGGTTCCATTTGCTTGATTAGTTCTCGAGTTAGGCAGAAGTTTGTGTTTCATTGCTATGGGAGCCCCCCTTCTTAGTGTGGGGAGGAGTTTCTAACCATCATAAGTACCTTCCCCGGTCCCAAAGACCCCTACATGCAAATTTGCACGCCGATTGGTTCAGTAGTTTTCGGTTCTATAAGGAACATACAGACAGAAATCCTTTTTATAGGCATAGATTCCGTGAGATATTTGGTTATGGTCGATATAAATCAAATCGATCAGGATGATCTGACACTAAAACTTCAACGTTTCTGCTCAAGGACGTATTTTCAAGTTAACAAAGCTGGCAGACTGCTTCAGCTTTTTACCAGAGCAAGCTGTATGCTTTATGGCCTCGTAATGAAAAGCTTCATTTAATTATGGAAAGAATTCCTGCCTTCAAAAACCCCCACATGCCAAATTTAGCTCAATTTTCTTGATTAATTCTTGAATAATGCGGAAATACGGAAATAATTGAATATCCGAGTTAGTCGGTGCTAAAAGACTTCGTGAACGTTTCAATAAACCACACCGAAACCGCGCTTAGCTTTCGACATATTACATTATCCATTAATTTGGATCTTGCTCCCCCCATATACTAACAACAATTCCTTTCCCGAAATGCTTGTGAAAATATATTGGACTAACATTCCTTCCCTTCCCACCAGGACCGGCATTCGGACGTGGCCGGCGTAGGTATTTATCAGCATGCAGGGACCTGATAAGGTTGCACAATGAGGAATAGTGTGCTGTCCCAAGTATACTTTCAATACAAGCCATCATTTTGCAATTTTCATTGTTCCTGGTCAATAACGGAGTAGCAGCACACCCCACTATTAGAAGGAGGAGAGGTCTCAGGACGCCAGAGAACCATTTGGTTCCATTTGCTTGATTAATGCTCGAGTTGTTCAAAAATTTGTGTTTCATTTGAATGGGAGCCCCTCCCCCATCTTAGGGGAGAGGTGTCTCTAACTATCATAAGAACCTTCCCGCCGATCGGTTCAGTATTTTCCGATTCTATAAGGAACATACGGACAGACAGACAGAAATTCATTTTTATAGGTATAGATATAAAAGTGAGCGTGAGTATGTTTGTATGCTTGTTTGTATGTTTCACCATAACTCCAGAACGCCTTGACCATTCTCCATCAAACTTGGCACACATGTTCCTTGACATAAGAGAATCAGAACTGGGTGGTTGACAAGAAGAAGGGGGACTAACTGGGGGAGACCCAACTCCGATATGCTTCATTAAATTTGGCAGACATGTTCCTTGACATAAAGGAATCAGCACTGGGAGGTTACCAGAAGGGGGAGCCGATTCTATGTTGAAAATGCATCGTTTTCTTTAAAATACATTATTTAGTCATGGAAATGTCCGGAAACTTAAGGTAGACGTGTTTAAACATACTTTCGCTAACAATTCAGTTGAAATTACGCATGCCCCAGATATTCAAAACTACATATCTCCCAAACTCCCAACTAGTGATGTCCGTTAATCGTTCGATTAATTCAACTAATCGAATAACTATAAAAATATTCGAATAGTTTTTAATCGAATACTGCCAGCACGAGTAGTTGAATTAATCGAATAGTTCAAAGGAAATAATATGAATGCGAATAATCCCCGAATAATGGCTGCTAACCGTTCATAATCGTTCGATTAATCGAATTAATGAAAAAAGTATTCGAATATTTCTAATCGAATACCACTAGTACGAATAGTTGAATTAATCGATTAGTGGTGACAACGCTCGCCGATTAATCGGTAATCGAATAATTGAAAATTTCGGACTCTACTCCTCACTACTCCCAACATTGTTTTTTCTAGTTAAGTGATTCTTGTGTTGAATTTTCTGGCGAACATTTTGTGCATATTTATTTGAAAATAGAATTGGGGATGTTTTGAGATATTCGTATTTTTCGTTTTAAATCGCAAAAAAATGTATGATTTTGACAAATTAGATAAAAACTGATAAGATCATTTGATTGCACGACCAAAAATCTATAGAAAAAGTATATTGGTATGTCTTCACATCAAACTGTTTCAAAGATATTTGAGCCCGAAAAATGACTTTTTTTGAAAATCTGAAAAAAGGAAGTAGCGCCACTGCTAGGGGGATTGATCAATCGGCACAATATTTTGGGAAATTGGTTGTAGGGTCGGAATGAACAATTATGCCAACTTTGGTTGAAATCGCTGATGGTCGAATCCAAACCTTGTGTACGTTTGAGATGGAATGACTGAGTGGCAAAGGGGCCCCGAGTTTGATCGGGCAATAAGCTAGTATAAATACATATATGGATATAGATATAAATATAGATAGATAGTTAAATATAAATGGATTAGACTTCAACTTAATTTGTTTAAATTTGAACAAAAACTAGATATGACGCTGGGCTCGAAAGAGGAAATAAAATTGCACTGAAATGTGAATTAAAATTGAATTTAGATTCGGAGCTAAAATTGGACTTAAAAGTCAAAAATCGAAAACTTTTCGAAAATTTGAAAACTTTAGTTGCAAGTAAAAAGTCGTAAATAAAAAAGTTAAACCTCAAAACATAATAATTAAATGTTTAATTTCAAAAGTCAAATATTCGAAATTAAAAGTTGAACGTTCAAAAGTCAAAGTTTTAAATATGTCAAAAACCAAACGCCACAATTAAAAGTCAAATGTCCAACACTACGAGCAAAATTCAATAACCCATGAGTAGTTATGAGCTCGAGTATAGATATGAGATGATTTCGAATGATTGACCACTTGAAATTTTACTATGTATTTTGGGGCAAATTGGGCAAAATGGACTAGTCCTGAATTTTTTTTGTTTTTTTTTTTTTGAGTGAATGGGATTTATTTTTCTTATGTTTTGACAACATTTGGAAGTTATTTAAGTTCATTTCACGGGTAGCAAATAAGTTTTTATACTATTTAATTAGCTTTTGCCATGATTTTTGGGGATATTAGGGCAAAATGGACATCTTTCCAAGGTCTGCGCTAGATGGGACTATCACCAATCTATTCCCTGCATTTTTTACATAGGAACAGGTAATGTGTAAGATCCCAAATTAGAGGCTTCCAATTATTTGGATTACGAGCTCATTTTGCCCATTGTTCAATGGCGTAGCAATACAAATTTGATCTTTGTATGGTTACTTGTCAAACCGTAATAAATCTGATAGTTTTATAGTGTTTTTACAATGATTGAACTATGAGCAAACAGATTTATTGCTGCTTATATGAAGAATACTGGAGTTCAACGCCGAAAACATTGTTGCCATATTCTAATATTTTTGTAATCTGGAAACAAAAATAATTCATAGTAAAGTTCCCGAAAGAAAGTTATTATCAATCGATTTTCATAGATTCATTCATTCATCACTGCAAGCAAGTCAAATGATTTTGCTAGAAACTGAGCTTGAGTAATTGAATATATTTATTTTATTTTAAACAATTGGTTTTCAAAAATTGCCAAAAATTCGCCGGCGCGTTGGTTTTACCCACCTGCTATTCCAATACACACGATAAAATTTAATGCGCATATGCTCCCTACCCGTGCACAGTGGTTTGCTTGCTCTGGAATCGCGAACTTTTTTAATAACTCATTTCATAGTGTTTTTTTCAATATGGCGTCTTTGGAAGAATTTCTGTATATCAATAGGCGCCACAACTGGTGGTTAGTATTAGTTTGGAACTCAAACACAGGTGGCGCTGTAAAATTTAACTTTCTAATTTGATGATATAAAGCTATAGTATGTTCTAGAAAGTTTTAGATAATCTTATTATGAAGCGTTTTGCTGAAAGCATTATTCCTCTAAGTATCACAGTTTTTGAGATATTAGGCGTCTTTCATGACGGACCCCCAAAAATCGGGGTTTTCACTGTAGCTTCAAAACTATGTGATTTGGGGAAAAATAATGTTCTGCAAACATTTGCCTCTATTAAAATTACACACTTTTGCAGAAGAACGTGAACACGTATCTTCTATACAGAGCGAGTTAATGAACGATTTAGGTAAAAATTAGCCATATTTCGTACTGGTATACAATAAAAAATTGGAAAATGTGGCGACCGAAATATAATTAAAGTGAAAGTACATTCAAAACTGATCTTAAAACATGCTAAGTCATTTGTCTCTTTTAGTATCTTCATCATTTAATTTGCTTTTCCAAAAAGTGTCACTCAGTCTTTTGGAGACATATATTATAATGTTTACTATATCCCATCGCCCTGTTAGCAGCAAGGTACGATGCTAATGTAGCAAGCCAGTCATCGTATGTACTATTCTCGGCTGTGCGATACTGCTAGAGTTTAATAGGATCATTAAACTCGCCCTGTAATTGTCCTGTACTCTAATAACTGTCGTGGCTGCGAAGTCTGTCGTTAAAGGAGAGTATTGTCTCAAAGACGGTTATACCCATAGCTTGACGGTTATACTCCCACCCGCATGTAGAATCGAGGGAGTAAGATGGAAAAGAAAAGAAAAAGTAATGCAAAATCTGTATCCTACAGCTGCCCGTGAGGCTCACGAGTTGTGCGTACGCGAGTGTATAGGTAGCAGAATTGCGTCACACAGTGCTCCAAAAATAAAAAAGTGCGGACATTAGCAATTGGGTTAAAAATGCTTAATTTTTCAAGGGTGGTGTCTTCATTAATTAATAAGTTCATTAATAAAATATAGCGCATCTTTCTGCACCATTCATCTACGAACGGTGATACGAACTTTTTTTTAAATAACTAAAAAAAAATCCTCCAAAATATTGCAAAAAGCAAATCCATGGATATAAACGTCCTTTTGAGAACTTCACCCTTATTTATCGACAGACTTCCGAGACAATTATTAGAGTACAGGACAATTACGGGGCTAGTGCAACCATCCTACTGACTCTATAGCATAGACCTCCCAGTCGAGATTCGAACATATGACGACTGGCTTGTTAGGCCAGCATCGTGCCTCGAAGCTAACTGGGCGGGCAGTTACATACTAAATATACTAAAGTAAGCAACTTTGCTGAATATAGTGACTATCTACCTCTTACCGGCTGCGAAATATAATGATGTGGTAAGAACGGGCACTTAAAAATCAAATGTGCTTAACACTAAACATACCGACTGGACTCTACGTATATTTTTAGCTAGCAGCTCTGTAATGTGTTTTAAATACATTTTCTAATAAAAGTAGTTAAACGGAATAGTGTTATAACGCTGTGAAAATGACCCAAAAAAGCAAGGGGTCAAATGACCCCTTCACGGCATGCTTAGTGTTAATAACTTTGAACACGATTTTTTTTATTGCTTTCAAGTGTTCTATAAAGTTATTCAGTAGGTTAAAATACACATTTTCTCTGAAGACTGTTTATCGCTAGGACGCATAAACAAACAAATAACAGTAGCTGCGCGGGAACGCCACTCGCTTGCGCTGGCGCTGTTGTCAGATATTATACCTACAAGTAAATTTATGGCACTGCTAATTTAATAGTGTCTTGCTTTGCGTAACGCGAAGACTGTGCTAGTGTTTTTTCCAAGTTTTAGGGGTGTCATTGAAATGATATTTTGTTAGAAAATTTGTTCGAAGTGTTACGTCTGTTAGTCTGTACTTCAACCAATAAGCTTTGAATTGAGAATTGAGCTTATAAGAGTTTTTTAATTTATTGTTTTGTTTCCCATGCCGTGAAAAACTCACAAAAGAAAAACTGCAGGAGGACTTCCCATGGGGGATCATTTAGTTTGTTTATAGAATTTTTCCTAAAATGATTTTCAAATATTTTCAACCAAGGTTGCAGCACCCAGTTACACCCACTTACTGCCTCATAAAAGCAAAATCTGTAAAAGTCATGAAGGTAACATTTGTACAGTTGGCTGTAATGTGCAATCTTTCTGAATAGAGTACTGTATTATTTTTTGTACTTACGCTGTAGCAAGGCTGTAATTTTTTCTTTGGTAAACGACCGTTCGAGGCAATAAACTCCAATGAGCTAAGCGCTACAACCTTGTTTTCGACTGTGCAAGGCCAAGTCAAGCTTCATACAAATTATAACAACGTTATCTTTCCAGCTGTTGGAACTATGTTAAGACAGAAGTCGGGTTATAATTAGAATCGTGGCTTTCAGCATTTTATCTCTGTTGGAAAAAGCGTGGGGCTAAATGGGTTAAAAGAATATTACCCAGTTGCATTCAGAACGCAACTGTCATTAACTCATCAGATTGCTTGTGGCAGCTAAACAAACCAGGCAATATCCAATCAAATAAACGGCTTTCGAGGAACCCTTCCAGCCAGCCTTTCAATACACATACCGATTAGTCTAACTTTCCAACCAATTTAGAATGATGGTTACCCCATCAGCTGTGCAACTGGAAAACAACTTTCCAGAATCCATCGTTCGGTCCAAAGAATGGTTCGAAAGTGTCCCTGAAGCTGCGGCTGCGGGATCCCGCAGATCGTGTTGTTCCTCGTGGTCTTCCCGATACTTTCCCATAAATCAAACGCGACCGTGCGTGCGTACGCGAAGATTGTTTTAGTAATTAAAAATACACGCTTCCTCATTAACACCGCATCGCATCGCAACGCCAATGATGGCCAACAGCAGAAGAACCCTGCAGCCAGGGCATGTTCTTGGAATGGGGAAAGCGAACCGAAAGTGAACGAGGTCAAACGTTCAGCCGTGTCGGGCGTAATGGGGCAACGTGCTAATGTTACACTTTCGAAAGAGGAATTTGTTAACACTTACACTAATTGATTGTTTACTCCATCATCCGTACGTGAGTGAGTGAGCAATTCTTACCTAGAAAAAAAGAAGAAGAGAAAATCCAAAATTAGATCACTCAATTTAGCTGAAAAGTTTTTTTTTATACGGTAAATGAACTTTAAAACTATGGATAGTCAGCGCAGCTGTATTTTCCCGAGTTATTTTCCTGGTAAATAAATGCAAATTACCGGCTTCGCTTAGGCATTAAATGAATCACCTTCCTAGCTGATTACCAGCTATTACACGAACGAACGACCGAATCAAACATCATCAAAACTAGTCCTGTCTGCAGGTCTGGCGCTATCCATCAGCCAGGGTAACAGGTCCGATGGTTTTACGAGCTGAATTAAACGGAAATAACCTGCATCGAATTGGATGGCCGAGATGGCCACTCTAGATCTGAACGCCCTGCTGCTCGGGAGAAGGAAGCAAGCCGTTATCACGCCAACAAACAGCACTTAGGAGACGTCTCTATCACCGTCATTATCATCATCATTAGTGCCTATTACGCTAACACAAGGTAATCCCGGCAACACGACAAGGTCTCCGAAGATTCCCGGAAAACGATACCAACCTCTAGGTTGACTGCCTAGGCTAGCGCGTAATGCAATGCTTGAAGTCCTGAACTAGTTTCCTTGCACAACGACGAATCGCGAGATCCAATTACGGCCAATGTGATTCATCACTGACTGGGCTGGCACCTTATCAACACGATTGTGGGCAGTTTGGGTCATTAGACTGCACTCTCCACTCCACTGTACTGGCGGCTGCTGATTCTCCCCACATGCACACACAGACGCTTTTCCGGAGCGGAGACGGAGATAGCGTGCACCACCGACCGCACCGAGTGGAGTGGAACGTAATTGCGAAGCACTGCCGGCTGTGATAAGAAGCTCAGCACGAAACAGAAGTCGCCACCGGAGATCACGGAAGTTTTAACGAAAACAACATAAATCAAGCGGTCAGATAGTCGGTAATCGAACGGCGGATAAAATTAAATTGTGGGTGAGCTTAAAATATTATTTACGTTTGACCAATTGAACGAACGCGAACTGCTGCAGTCCCAATTTCCAAGTTAGACATTCTGGTCGTAGGTACTTTACCTTCAGGCGTACACAAACACGTACCACACGTTGCTGGGGAGCTTGCATTGGGAGTGCCGGAATGATATAACACGAACTATCAATTTGCACCGTCCAATAAACACCTTGAGGTTGACAGCTTGCCACTGAACTAGAATTCAGTTTTTAATAAATTCGAAAGCAATCTTGCTCCGGCGTTGTTTAGTGCTTCGAGCATAACCACTACTGAACACGAGTTTGGTTTTGTGCAATCACAGTTCTTGTTTTGGGCCCAGATTAGATACTGTGTTCCTCCATTATTGTCGCGTCACAAGCACACCGATAAACTGATCCATTTCGCGGAAATCACACACTATCAGTATCAGTACTCACAGCAAGTAATACAGTCGTTGTTAATAGTCATTGCCTGCTGCTGTTGCTGTTGCATTACACCCCACACAGTTTGACAGCTGTGCGATATTCACCACTTTGGTATCGTATCTGAACGTCGTACGTATTATTTACGCACACACTCAGCAAGCCGCGCAAAGTGTGATTGCAGCAGCACTTGCATACCTCACTACCTCGCGGCTGGCCACAGCAGTCAGCCCCAGGCCTCGTCACCACCGGTTAATTACACCTCATTTGTCACCTCTCGGTCGGTAATTGTAACCGCGTACATTCTGGTGACCATTTTTTACCCCTCCCCGCGCTCGCTCGCTAACTGTGCCGTGCCATTCCCCAATCCATCCCAACGCGCAACCGCCTCGTTATACCGATACAACAAAACTCAACCTTTGGCACGGGGGTGTCGAGTGGTAGCGATATTTTTTGTTGTTGTGCCTCGTTATGTAAATAATAACCATCACCGGAGAGGTTGCAGCCAGCGATCGCGCGTCTACTACCTCCGTAGAGGTGTTGGACTCGTTCCGTCCGTGTGTGCGGTGTGCGCTCTAACCCGGCTCGGGCGGCCGACTTTGCGGATTCGCCGCGTGTGGAGTTTTCTGTGACTGTGATTGGGGGTTTGTTGCGTCGTCGTAGGTACTTAGAGGTAGGTACTGAGCTGAGCAGAGCACGGTTACACCAACTGACGACTGTCACTCCTTCGCTTGGCAGGCCGTAATCAACTCCGAGACGTCCAATCAAAGGTCTAATAAGCAGAATCGTTTCTGGATTATCAAGAGTGCAAAATTTGCACAAACTTTTTCCTTGTGGAGAAGAGTCGTTATTATCGTATATTCCCACGCTCATCCTTCTATTTCAAGGGTTACAATGTGACAGATTCAGACAATCTACAACTTCCACGGTTTGTCTTTGGCCTACAAAAGAAATTTTTAGCGATTATTTGCAGTACTCGCCAATTTTTAAAAATTCTAGTGACCAAAACTATCCATAAAAATAGCAGTAATATTAAGATGAAACCCGAAATATTGCTTGTGTGTCACAGGTCTGTTTCTGTGCTTTGTAAAAATTGGATTTAAGTTATCGTCCCCGTTCCCTCAAGGCAGTAACAGAGGACCACTTATGTTTTTTATTCGTTATTTTTTATTTGTTTATTAAGCCACGCTGCGTATACTCTTGTAACTAGTTGGAGGTTTTTATATACTAATGACTTTAAAATTTACTGGACAACATGCTGCATCGACGATTGTCGTCGTCATTGGATACCTTTGCAAATGTATTGACTTTATGCAAACTGAATTATTTAACGGATAGCATCGATAAATATAAGTATCGCATTGAATCGTATCAAATGGTCTACCGTATATTTATTTATGGACTATCATAATTTATTTCAAAACTAGCTGACCAGACAAACTACGTATTGCCACAAATGAAACTGTATTGTACATAAATCGTGAATCTCGGATGCCCTTTGTCACCATCTCGAGTTTTGCAAGTTTCTGAGGACCCAACAAACACCGAAGCTGAATTAAAATGCTACTGATTTGGTCACAGCTGATTTAACTCTGAATACAGGTGGTAGAACAGCCCTTCTACGAAGCATTTATGCGCTGATTAAATATTTTAGCAGCCATTATTATTCAGCCATAGCCGAAATTGGAGAACTTATACAACCTATTTCGTTTGAGGCAGAAAACACACTCGTTAAGCAATTATATCGCCCTTTATATAACCTCTGTGCGCCTTGTTTCCAGCTTTGCGCAAATTGGTTATTTAAAAACGCGCAAAAGCCTCTATTAAGCTCCATTGCAGCTTCGAATGCAGCTATTATCAAGCCCGAAGCTTGATAAAATCACTAAATATACATGTTTAAGAGGTGAAAAAAGGTTTTCATTTCTAAAACTAAACCATAGTTCAGCCACAGGTAGAATAAATTCAGCTATAAAAGCGCTTGATCAGCCTGAAATTGTTACTTGGGTAGATGCTTTCAAAGCTGCAATGGAGCTTAATAGAGGCTTTTGCGTGTTTTGAAATAACCAATTTGCACAATGCTGTTAAATCTATTTTTAGAACGAGAAATAGTTTTGCAATGCTTTTTCAGTCGCTTAATCAACGGTCTCATCAACCTTTATGCAGCCAAAAAATAATCTATTTTTAAATTTCAAAAATGGAACGCGTCAATTTGTTTAGCTTTGGCGTCACTATATTTTAAATTTCGAATAACTTGAATTCGTATATGCAAGCTAATTAAAAATGCATGTCGTCATCTTTCGGGAATTGAACCGCCATGTTCTGAAATTAAAAACTTTCCAATTAAGTTCTGCTATTTATATTTATTCGTGACAGATACGTTTTTCGCCTATGACATGCAGACTTCATCAGCGTATGTTTTAAGTGAGTTGGTTTAAGGCGATCCAAGCTGCATAAAGTAAGCACTCAAATAGTTTTTTTTCCAAACCAGCTTTCCTCCAAAGCTGATAAACAAACTTAATAGCGGACTTTTATGCTAAACCATCCGCTTCTAAACAGCCATAAACATAGAACCGTGTTACGGTTGCTTAAAGTTATTAAAGTGGCTTTATAAACCAGTAGACGCTTTCATTAGGTTCACAGCTTTCAAACTTCTTTAAAGCAGCTTAAGGGTGTTAAAGTGGCTTTACAAACTAATACCAAGGTTTCATTCGGTTCACAGCACACATACTGACAGATCATAGAGTTTAGCAATTCGACTGGCAGCAAAAATATGTCAGTTATCGACATTATCGACTGCTTCAAGTGTAAAGATATTTTCACTGTCTGTTCTGCAGATGCAGATGGGGCGGATCATACGATGAGTGCTTATGGATCAGAAGATGGCGGTTCAATTCCCGAAAGATGACGACATGCAATTTTAATTAGCTTGCATATACGAATTCAAGTTATTCAAAATTTAAAACATAGCATACGACGCCATAGCAAAATAAATATGACGCGTTCTATTCTTTTTTAAATTTAAAAATAGATCATTTTTTGGCTGCATAAAGGTTGATAAGACGTTGATTAAGCGACTGAAAAAGCTTTGCAAAACTATTTCTCGTTCCTTAAATAGAATTGACAGCATTGCGCAAATTGCTTATTTCAGAACACGCAAAAGCCTCTATTAAGCTTCATTGAAGCTTTGAAAGCAGCTACCCAGGTAACAATTCCAGGCTGATCAAACGTTTTTAGCTGAATTTATTCAACCTGTGGCTGAGTTATGGTTTAATATTAGAAATAAAAAGCTTATTTCAGCTCTTAAACATCTAAGTCAAGCTTCGGGCTTGCTAATAGCTGCTTTGAAGCTGTAATGTAGCTTAATAGAGGCTTTTGCGCGTTTTTAAATAACCAATTTGCGCAAAGCTGGAAACAAGGCGCACAGAAGCGATATAACTGCTTAACAAGTGTTTTTCCGCCTCGAATAAAATAGGTTGTATAAGTACTCCAATTTCGACTGAATAAGTATTGTACAGTTGTTTACATAAATTTTATTCGATGCATATTCAGCTATGGCTGAATTATTATGGCTGCTAAAATGTTTATTCAGCGCATGAATCTTTATTTTATACATTGCATATGTCTGTAGAGCTAGTGGTACAATTAACATTGATGAATTATCTTTCTATTTAAGTTGCGAATATGAAAATTAAAATTTGTACATATTTTTTATGTAAATAAACACAAAAAAACAGAAACAGAATAACTATTGAGGATGGTCCACCAACTTTGGACGAGGTTAAAAAAGCAGTTAAACAGCTGAAAAACGGCCATGCAGCTGGAAAAGACGGCGTCTCCGCCGAACATTTGCAAGTCAAAAATGAACGGGTGTATTGTGCAATCCATCAGGTTATACTAATAGTATGGACTGAGGAGAAACTACCTACGGACTTGTTTGGAAGATTACATATGCCCTATTTACAAAAAGAGCCAGCGACTCGAATGCAGCCATTATCGGGGCATTTACTCCAACGGACGGACCAAATGTTTACTTTGCAACAAATCCTCGATAAATTCCGAAAGTTCAACTTGCACACTTACCATTTCTTTATAGATTTCAAGGCGGCGTACGGTTCAGTTAAACGAAAGAAGCTGCGGCGGATCATGCTTGAACATAGTTTTCCAACAATTCCGACTAGACTGATATATGCTACCCTTGTTGGATCGAAATCAAGCGACAGAATAGCGGGCGAGACATCGGACTCGTTTGTAACGTTATACGGTTTAAAGCAAGATGACGGGTCATCGAATTGCATTGGAAGGTGCTATTCGAAAGGCGTGCGGAGAAGCTGTTAATTTTTTGGAAGGCATCCCCTGGGCCCCCTCCAGGCAAATTACCTAGCTACGCCAATGGAAGCTGTACCATCATAACAAAATGTCAAACGCTCGTAGGGTTTGCGGATGACATTTATATCATCGGGAAACACGGCTGGCAACCGTAGCAAGGCCATGTAGCAAGGATGCCGGATGAGAGACCAGCAAGAACAATATTCAGCAGAGAACCTGATAAAGGCCACTACACTACAGACCAGATTTTTATCATTCGACAGCTCTTGCAGAATTGTCTGAAGTACAACGTGCTCACGCATCATATTTTATTGATTTCAAAGCAGCATACGATACAGTTGATCGAGACCAGTTATGGCACATAATGCACAAAAATTATGATGTGCTGTGCTTCGTGCGCATCTGGGAGACACTCTCGAGTTCCTTCGATACACCGCGAAGGTCGAGACAAGCTGACGGCTTATTCTCCATACTATCGATTGTTGAGGGTCACAATTTTCACCTAGGGTCGTCAAATCCTAGGCTTCCCCGATGACTGAATCACACCATATTAAAGCCAAATGAATGAAACGACACAAAATGGCAAATAAAATGATTCAAAAACTACAATAAAAACACGAAATTAACACGAATGATAACCAGTTATAACAATAATTTAAACATAGTATAAGATTCTTTTTCTTGTTTTATCAACCGTATAGCAGTCGTCTTACTTTTCTTTTAGGGAAGAATTAATGATTAATGCGAAAAATATAGATTTAGGCAAACTGAAAAATTCTTGATATTGAGTGCATAAACGTGATGCAAAAATTCGCATAAAAACTATTACCAAAAGTAACAAAATTTGGGATGCCGCAAATAAAAAAACGGAAACAAAAATAATTCCAAAATGATACAAAATCAACTCATTCAGAGTGACTCTGAACGCTTGTGACACAGAACAAAAGTAAAATTTCGAACAACGCGATTAAAAAATTCTTTTTCGTTTTTGCCTTTCTTTTGGAAGTGTAAGGTTGACGCTTAAAGGAGCCGAACGTGCGCCACCCACGGACGGCAACCGTCGACGGCGAGAAACTAGAAGTGGTAGATAAGTCCGTGTATTCCAAGCTGTCCGTCATATGGGTGAGATTTGGGAGCGCATGGTGAGCTCCGTTAAGAAGACAATGGCTTTCCTGGTCAGCTGACATCACGGTTTCTAAAAAACCCCAAACTTTGCGGTTCCTGCAAAGTTCGCACGAAACCTGCTAGTTGGTACAGTTGGTACTTCTGTCCCGGAAGCATACCTGGGCAAGACGATTCAAAAGAAAATCTGCAAAAAATTGTTACAATCTGTTGCTTTCTGTGGCGCAAACAGTGTATAATTTAGCCATCATAAGATGAACTATTACAAAAAAAGCAGTATTTAGTTCAGTGGTTGAACAGAAAATTTTAATTTTTACAGCCCACAACTTATCTGATCGGGTTAGTACAACAAAATTAATCTCAAAATAAGCGGAAACGTTTCTGACACCTTTTCAGTTTACCTCAAAATTGCTATAGAGAAAATCCAAAATCTACTAGCGCGTCTTCCTTACTTACTGTTTATGATTTATGATTTAGCGATTGTCTTTAAAAATTTCCTAAGATTGGCAGCAATTCCACGGGAAATCCAGACTTGAGTAGTGTAAATATTAATCGCAGAAGATTTGTTGTTTTACCTACTGATGGTTATTCACTCAGTTTCAGTCGAATCAACTTTCAAGTCAACTTTGTGCAGAATTCAAATTTGTATTTTATTGACGTGACATTAAAATCATCATCCAGCAAAAGGCCACATCAGATTGGGCCATCGGAGATTTGATTTTTATTCTCTGTTACGAACATAAAAAGTGCAAACTCTTAGATCTTGTAAAGAAGGTGTTCTTTTGATATTTCTCTCCACTACTGACTGACTGACTGACTGACTTGGGGGAGGTGTGAAGAGGCGAGCAGCCTCACTAAATAATGCAACCAATTGCTGCCTGATCATCTCCGCCGCTCGCTAGCTAGCGTCGTGCTAGCGCGCTTGATTATTGATTCATTAATTCAAATGGGAAAACTTGTAGCGTTCAAATTGCGATCATTTTTCCATAAGCCAATTCGCTCTTTTTTGTTACGTCTTTTCGATGGAAGTCTCACGATAAACTGCCGGATTATGGTCAATCGAGTAATAAATAAATGCACTGTTATTTTCGTCCCGGTGCGCATTGCGATAATTGCAAAGTTGCTTAGAGGCCACTGACGCTGGAGGCTGGTGCGACTTGGAGGAGCAAAGTAGACCCTCTGCAGTCCCCGAACGGACGGACGGACGGACGGACTCGGGGGAATGTCAATCGCCGAGTTCGACGTTGTCGTCGCCGTTTGGCACTTTGCCAGAGCAGAACGAATTTCACTTTTACGAAAGGTTTTCCCCACTTTGGCGTAGAAGAGAAGGTGACGGCGTTCGTTTGGGTTGATCTTTACACGCAAAAGCGAAATGAGGCTATAAATTGTGCGGACAATTTTGAGTAATGCGCCCCGTTCCGAGCCAACGTGTAGCCCCGGCCGAAGCGCAACCGAACAATAAATGAAAAATTAATCGCGATTACACTTTCGCGGTCTTCATCTGACTTGCTGGTCTCGGGCTATGGTCGCATAGACACATTCGCTGCTCGGAGGGAGACGGTTAGGTTGTCGTCTGAGAAGCGGGTCGTCCCTTGTGTCCTGTTGATGGTGGTGGCGGTAGCGGCGGACGCCGCAGCTCAACCTGGCCCAATGCGAGGTAAGTAGTTTTATATGCAAAAAAAAAAATTACATCGAGATCGTACCGCGGCGGCTGGCCTGGCGTCGTTCAACGCTCTCCGGAGTCAGTCACCCGGTGGTGTCTGGCAGCTAGACCCGGCAGGAAAGGACGGCGACAACGTTCCGTTGGGAACTGGCCAACCAGGAGAGAACGCCGTAGATTGATCACCGTGACCGGACTTTCAAATCCGTCTAGACTTTACATCACAACAACTTACACTCGAACCGTACACTTAATTCGCGCCGGTTGCCGATTCCCGGGTTGATTGAGACCGAACGAGCAGCTTTGCCTTGCAATGTTGTAGCAGAAAAATGGCAGCAAAAGGAACTAAGAGACACGAATCGATTATCACCTTTGGGGACCAAACTCGTTATCACTTCGGCCTCGGCGCGGCGCACGGCAATTACGATGACGACAGCGCGAAATCCACGGAAGTAACCGAACTAAACGGAGCTGACGGTTTAACTGATGGCAATCGCGCACTGGTGTTTGCTACCGTGGCGGCTCAACAGATCCTAACTAACGTCCGTCCGGCACTACAGTAGCAGAGAGCGGTCGATTGTGTGCCTCCGTTCGATGACAATAAAGGATCGACACTACCGAGCAGACCGGAGCACAATCCAACGACCGACCGACCGACACAGGAATTAAGCTCGAATTAGCAGGGTGACAACGCAATGGGTGAGTATTCATATCGTCGTGACAGATTGCGTTTGAATGTGCTCGTGTGTGCGCTCTTCCTCGTACCCAGACGGATATGATGAACCGTTGATAATGGTACTTGTTATCATTTAATTCAATCGTTCGCGTACTGTAACAAACTGGCTCAGCTCAGCTCAGCGATAAACAAGAGTATAAGTAGGTACGCAGTAGGGCTGGGAGTTAGAGAGAGAGTGTAGTGGAGGAAACTTTGTCAACGTTCTACCGCACTCCGGGCAGCGAACTGGTCTTCGCGTCGTCGTCGATCGAGAATTGTGGAGAAGCTTTTGAAAAGCGCATCAGGCTAATTTGAATCAGTCTAAGTGTGTGTTATCATGTGATGATGGTTTTCTGCTCTGTGACAAGCTTGAGAGCAGTAATATTTAAGGTGTTATTTTCAATCCACAGATAATTATCTGTGTTTGATTACAATCAAACTACATATATGTAAATTAAAGTAGCTATTTATAGCCTGTATTGTATAGATTTATTTGCCTTAGACATTAAATTTTAACACTTGCCGGATGCGACCGTCTCGCCCTAAATCAAACATGATCGCGAAATACTAACAGAAACCTAACGGAAAGACAACAAAAAAACGGTGAAACAACAAGAGATGAACAAAGATAACAAAAAAAGAAGAAAACGCGCCAAGACAGAAACAAAAAAGAGGATAAAAACGGCAAAATACCGTCGAAAAAAGTTACAAAAATGCTAAAACCAGAGGTCAAAAAGCGACGAAAAATACGCTGAAAAGATGGCAAAAAATCAGCAAAAGACGACAAAAAATTGACAAATACGAAGAGCTGTGGTAAAGAGTAAATATAAGGCAAAAAACGGCGAAGACGCGGTAAAAAAGACAGCGAAAAAACGACGAAAAAAAAACAAGACAAAAAAAAATACGATAAAAAGACAAAAATGTCAAAAACGATCTTAACAAATGACGGAAAGACTAACTATAAACAGTTGCAGAAAAGTCGGTGAAGAGAATATAAAAAGATGGCAAAACAATGGCAAAAGGAATACAAAAACCACAAAAAGACGTATAAAAAGCGTTAAAAAGGCAGATATACGACACAGAAAGAACGACAAAAAGGCATTGTGAAGATACATTTTTGTTGTTTTAACAGAGCAAAAATAGCAAAAAGAAAATTGACGAAAAGACAACTAAGAAACCGGTAAAAAGCTGTAGACAAATGTTATAAACGACAACGACAGGTGACGAAAATACGATGACAAGAGAGTAAAAATACCGTCCAAAGACGACCAAAATACGATGATAACGAAGAAGAGTCAACAAAATTATGATCAAAGAGGGTAAAGATGCGTCAAAAGAACAACTAGAAGATGACAAAAAGAACAACAAAACTTAATGCTGACAAAAAAAATAGCGAAAAAGGGGGGAAAATACGACGGAAAAATGACGAAAAAGTGATGAGAAGTTAGCGAACAGGAAATGAAAGACGACCAAAAAGACTCCAAAAAATTAGCCAAAAAAGCGACAAAAAATGCCAACAGAGGCCATAACAATGACAGAAAGGCTCTCTAAATAGAAGCAGAAAAGGCGATGTAGAAATGATAAATAGAGCAGCGACAATAAACATTAAAAAAAACTATCAAATGACGACAAAAACACGTTATCAGGAGCAACTAAAAATGCTACAAAACAGTTAAAAACGTAAAGACATTTAATGCCAGATGCCAGAAAATCAGATGTAAAATAGAAAGAAAAACGACTAACAGACGCGACGTTAGGATTAATGAATGAATGACGAATGACGATCTATAATGACAACCTTTAATAATAACATCCCCGAAACGACAGTTATACATCTCCCAACAACGGTACTCGAGGCAGTGAGCCAGGTTTTGATGAAGAAAAAGTAGTGTTACTTTGTCAGTAGTTTCACCATCTGTGTTTTAATCTCAGAGGAAAGGGTCATAAATTACAAAATTTAATCAAATTTTAAATCAAGCTTCTGATTTAAATGGAAGTTTGATCGACATTTATTCTTCTTATAAAGTGATTCTCAGTTTTGCTAAAAAGTGACATTTTTTATCGGTATTCTTGATTGCATTTGAAACAAATTAATACTTTTTTAAATCGAATCAGTTCATGATACATGTCATATTTCCTCTATATTATTCAAGAATGCGTAATCTTGACTTCCGTCATTCGCTTTTTGCCTTTATTTTTCCAAATTCTTTCATTTTTCGTCGTTTAGTTGTTTTGTATTTTGCCTTTAATTGTACTCCGTCAACTTTTCTGCCGTTTCTGTCTTCTTGTCGTTTTTTATTTGTTTTAATTTGATTATATGTAGTCACTTCAACAGCTTGGGTCATTAGCGATTTCTTCGGGACTGGACCCTTCGTTTTTTGTCGTCTTTTAACGTTTATTGGTCGTCTTTCGTTATTTGTAACATCTGGTATTTTGTCATCGTCTTTTTGTCTCTTTTCAGTAGTTTGGCATGATCATTAGTGTCTTTTTTGGCACAGCCTGTCACTTTTATGCTGAGTTTTAATTATTTCTCCAATACCTTTAACTTACCTCTATTTATAGTCTTTTTGTCGTTTTGTATAGCTTTTTTTGGCATTTTTGGCGCTGTTTGTAGCGTTAGTTTTGACGTCTTCTAACTGTATTTTTGTCGTCTTTCGACTTTTTGCCTACTTGTCTTCACTTCTTCGTCATATCTTATCGCAGGCATTTCACTGCCTGTTCGTCAATTATTTGCTGTCGTTTCATCGTTTATTCATCGTCTTTTCGTCACCTTGCATTGCCTGTTCGTCATATTATCATTGCTTTTTCGAAGTCTTTTTGGAATCTCTTTATCGCCTTTTTTCCGTATTCGTCGTCTCATTGTCATTTCTCTGTTATATTTTTATTGTTTTTTTGTGGTCTTTTCCTCATCTCTCCATCGTATTTTCGTTGTATGACATTTTGCCTCCTTTTTTCGTTTCCGTTGTCATTGTTTTACTTTGGTCCTGTTTTTAGCCAAGATAACAAAATTGTTGTATTTTTCTTGTCTTTTCGTCGTTCTTTCGCCGTCTTTTTGATGACGTATATTCGTAGTCTTTTTTGCTTGTTTTATCGCCTGTTTGACAGTTTTTAAATGTTTCTTCCCCATTTTTTGTCGTGTTTTGTTTTGAACGGTAGAAAACTGAGAAAGACAAAAACTGTTAGCAGTTCAATAGTCCTGTCCATGAGCTGACAGATGAAAGAATACTACCAGGGGTAAAGCTGTATGTGCCTAATGCGTTTTATATTCGTCTTCATGCAGGGCTGTAAATTTTTTCGAGCATTGAATCTCACACTAACACTGCCAATTCGTGGAAGCGCTAGTTAGTGGCTTGGGATGACCAGAGCTGTACTATATACGACACTGGTCTAACAAGCTAGTCGTCGCATATTGGAATCTCGTTCGGGAGAGGCTGTTAGAATTAATAGGAGCGGAGGCCTAGCCTTGCAATTGTCCTGCACACTAGCAGTTGATTGCAGATTGCGATGAACAATAAATCAACGGATCCAAGTTGTGAAAGCAGGAACGTTAGAAAACTAAGAATCTTGACGTAAGACTACGTTTTACTTTAACCGCCTAGTTTGCTTCGAAGTGCGATGCTAGTATAACAAGCCAGTCGACATATGTTGAAATCTCGGCTAGGCCGTACTTACTACATAGAGTCAGTAGGATCGTTTAAATATATCGTTTTAAATATAAAGACAGAGCGGAAAGTATAAGGTAAACTGGAAGGAGGGGAAATCACAAAGTAAAATGTGAAGAGTAGATACGTTGATAATTCAAAGCAAAAAGTAAAAATGCGAAGAGTCAAAAGTAGAAATGTAAAAAGTAAAAAAAAATTATAAAGTAAGAAATCAAAAAGGAAAAGTATACAGAAGTAATAAATGAAAGCAGGCAGTGAAAATCAAAAAGCGGAAATTTAGAAATAAAAAACAAAGGGTAAAAAGTAAAAGAAGAATATATAATAAATTTTCAGTAGTTTCCGTAGTTGTGCAGCATCTGCGCATTAAATTTTATCGGACAGGGCTAAAATTACCGCGCAAGCAAAATTGAATTTTTAAAAATTAGTTGTTTAAACAAAATAAATACATGGTATTAGGTAGCTTAGTGCAAATATCTCAGGAGGTGGTATAGGAGCACATTTAATAAAAAAATCCTTCTACGCATATGGCCAAATCTCAATCGTTACATAGTTATCAAACATTTAGTTTTCGGCTCTGTTTGCCCTAAATTAGCTCTGGTACAAAAACTATGCTTGCTAGCTCAAGCCTGTTACTTTCATTCGCAAACTGAGAGAATTTTGTAGTTAAAATTGGTCTTAAACCTCCTACTTCATGAGTACTTAGTAACTTTTTAAAAACAAAAAGTTTTGAAATAAGCGTTTCTCAAGGCGTTTTTATCAAATATCTCTTAAAAAGGTGTAATGAAACGATGGCTTTTATTTACCAAAGCTCTGATACCATTCAACAATTCGTTCTTTGACGTAAAAAGGTTATCTCATTTAGTTTAGTTGCAATTTCATTTTAAACGTATGGTTTTGGGTGTTGAATTAGTATCTGAAAACTGCACGAACTGATACATCACGCATAGCACACTAGATTACTGTGTGCGACGGACACGGTTAGACGCATATAGAAAACAATAACGAAACTGACTTCTCCGGTCTCTCTGGGACGTTTCCGAACACGTTTGCAGTATTAAAATGTATTCTCCGGAAGGGCTCGCGGACATTAACCTTAGTCATGGCTTCACTAATGGGTTGTAGCAGCAGCGACAACCCAGCGGGAGCGGGATGTAGATTTTCTGATCGTCGACTACCCAATGTAAGTAAGTGAACACAAATCCAGAAGTGTTCGTTTTGTTACACAATGATTTTAATTCACCGTCGCTGCCGAGAAGAAACGTTGTTTTCAACAACAAGTTGCATCAGCGAATTTTGCTGATCGTAGAAAATGATCTCAAGACAAGCACAATAAGGCAAATTACGGCACAGCTCCATGTTACCCTGGAGGTGTGGAGTGTGCTGAACCGTGTGAAAATGCATCCTTTCCACACTACAGGTTCAACAGCTGCGAATAAACCTAGCTTGTATTTTGCAAGATTTACTGTAATTTGCTATAATTTATAATTTATGTCATCTGTAATCAATTTTATTCATGTAGACAATTTATAGTCAGATGAAGTACTCAAATAAATACCAAATAACAAGATTATGGAAGCAAAAGTGGACGCGAACCCGCAATTTATGAAACACATTGTTGTTGCTGTTTTTCGTACCTGTCAGACTGTGTTCGTCGCACGCGGTAATCTTGTGTGCTATGCGTGATGTAGGAATTCTTGCAGTTTTCAAATAATAATTCAACGGCTGGGCTAAAACGTTTAAAATGAAATTGCAACAAAACAAAAAGAGAGAGCCGTTTTACGTCATAGAACGTATTGAAGAACGGTACCAGAGCTTTAAATTGGTGAATAAAAGCAATCAGTCCCTCATTTTAGGAGAAATTCGATTAAAAAAACGCATTAGGAAACACCTATTTCAAAGCTTTTTGCTTCTAAAAAAGTACTAAATTTCCTGAAGTAGGCGGTTTAAGACCAATTATCAGTACAAATTTTTGTCAACTTTCGAATGAAAGCAACAGCTATTGACAACTGAGCTGGTTAGTATAGTTTTGCACCAAAGTCAATTCAAGGCAAACCGAACCGAAAACTGAAAATGTTCAATAACTCTGTAACGATTGAGATTTGACCTTATACGTATCGATTTTTTTTTTCGTTACATGTGGTCCTCTATCTTCTGAAATGTCTGTACTAAGCTACCTCACACCCTGTATATTGTAACATGCCCTTTTAACCCCACTTTACTCCCCTTTTTGCAATTTTTATTTTTGTCTAGGGTATGTTGCTACATCGTCGTAATTGCCTATTCCCGTCCTATCCAACACAAATTATTAAAAATATCTGCATTTTTATGACACACAATGCAAAACTAGTTATTCCGTAATATTTTAGTTTGTTGTCTATCACATGCGATCAATCAAAGTGAGCTGAGATTTATTTAAATGCCATTTTTCATTAAAGAATTCCTAGCAGCCAAATTTCCTACGTTTTTTCGTGCGACGAAGAACAAAATGTCGACTAATCGTTTTAATTTCCGTCATTCATAAATGAAAATAACTCACGCGAGGCATTGTCGTTATTCTACAGCCAGAAAAACTAGCCTGACCTACAGAAATTTTGCAGAATAACGTATGTCATGCCGTCCTACACATGCGCACTAGCTTCGTAAACATTATTGTGATTTTTAATTCGGACGATGAAAAATTTTGATGGACGGATTTTAAAACGGTACGACGGATTTAAGATATAATGTTAATAAAATGTTTTAATAATCGATTTTTAGTGAATTCAAAGGGTACTGATCGGAAAGTAAGTGTGTTTGAGTCAAATCAGCAGTAGAACTTTTGGAGTATTCATTAAATCCACCTAAGAAATGATGAAAACTAGAGTAGCTTTCCTTACTACGACTTGCTACTACGAATTAGAAATTGAACCCTACGTATAAAGCTTTTTTTTCGTCACATGTCCTCTATCTCCTCCCGAAATGTCTGCACTAAGCTACCTCACAACCTGTATATTGCAACATGCATACTTTGCCTTTTTTATTGTTTTAGTTTTGCTTGTTACTCTTTATTATTTACGTTTTATATTTAACATTTTAATTTCACTTTTTGCAATTTTGTTTTGTCTATATTATATTTCTTACATTTCAATTTTTACATTTTCTTTCCAGTTTTACTTGTTTTTTTTTATTATTTTTTTCTTATTACTTATGGGGTAATTTATTTTTTCGCTTATTAATCTTGGTTGGCGTTAAATCTTGCTTTTTAGGTTAATCTAAATCGTATCAAAGTTACTATCTTTTTTAACTAATGTACGAATTTCTACAGTAACCACTTTTAAGGTTGCATTATTTACACGGAAGACTGATACACAGACTTCAGTGTAATTACGGGTGTTCACTAGAGTAGAAATTGAATTGAAAACCCTCCTAATTCAAATCAGTGTTGCGAAGCCCACACTCGTGTGGTCTAATTTTCTCACACACGCGTACTCTTCCTAACAAAAGCGCCGGCGTAAGCGTCCCTTTCGGACTCTCGCTCATACTTATTCATGCATTGCGACGAGTTTTTGCGAGTGTGTGTTAAGCAGGACGTATGTTCGAATGTTCGAATGTATGCTCGAATCTCGGCTAGGCGGTGCTGCTAGATAGAGTCAGTAGGATCGTTGCATTAGTTCCTTAGCTGGCCTGTACTCTAATAGCCGGCTGCGAAGTCTGTCGATAAAGAAGGGTCATGTTTTCAACAGGACGTTTATACCCATGGCTTTGCTTTGCTTTGTTTAGTAGGGCTGGTTCGTTCACTTTGACTCAATTTTGATTTATTTGACAGTACCGTCTCAGCCGAGCAAAATTTGACAATGTTATATATGGGACATGTGTAGAACCAGTTATTATTAGTAACTTATTAGTACCTTAATAGTAACTAGCTGAACTTATTTAGTTACTAATGACATACTAACATTGTAGCATCGTAACTACAACAGATACAGCAAAATTTTATTCGGCAAAACTGAAGATGTTAACTAGTCCTACAAATGCTCCATACACCTTCTTTGTCAAATTTTGCTCGGCTGAGACGGTACTGTCAAATGTATCAAAATTGAGTCGAAGTGAACGAACCAGCCCTGGATATAACAGCTTGGATATAACAGTTTAGATAACAGCTACGGTTGTCGCTCTCGTTCTTCGTTGCTGCCCGAGCTACTGATGCCGATTTCTCACGGACGGTTGCACTCCCGCCCGTGTGTAAAATCGGAGGTGAAGATGAAGAAGAAAAGAAAAAGTAATGCAAAACCTGTAATGCCTCACGGGCAGCTGATTGCTCAGCAGTTATCTGACTCGGGAATAAGCTATGCAAGAAGACGATGTGAGGATGTACGTGCGCGAGTGTATAGGTAGCAGAATGTCTGTACACAGCAACGGTAGCTGTTTGTTTTATGCTTGCGGGTGCGCTGTAAGCGTTGAATGCTGTGTTTCTCATACTCACTCGTGTGTGAGCAGGCGACCTTGACTTCTCGATCGAGTGGCAACATTGATTCATACTTACCACCTTCACTGTCGCGATTTCTTCTTCTGTCTCGATGTGGTACTACAGTAGAGGGTTAAAAGTACTGATAGATTTTCACAGTGTTAGATAACATTGAAAATAAACTGAGATAACCCAAAGAAAGATATTGAAGCATAATGCAATTATTAATAAGGTGTAAAATATGGAAGCTAAACTGATATGCAATTGAAAAGTATAGAAACAGTGAGACAGAGCTGACAAAAAACCATAGGGTCGTGTTCCATAGTCACCGCATGGTTGATGTAGGACTACGTGAGACGAGATTTTACGTTAAAATCTTGAATATTATTTAAAAAAAAGTTCACAACTTTGGCTCAAAACAGCGTCACTAATAGTTCACCAGTACCAAAGTCCAAAATTGAAGCCTTGTTCCCACTGATAATCGCTCTGTTCGTAATTCCATTGCACCAGTTAACTTCTACCAAATAACTTTTAACCGTGCTTTACCTCATTCAAATTTTCTCTGTTTTTCCGATTTTGATGAATTTCAACTATTTTGTCTTTTGTTTTCTTTTCAGGTTTGGTCCAATTTGTTTCAAATGTTCCTCTATTAGAGGTTAAGGTACATAAATCTTCCAATTCTGCTCAGCTCACAACAACGGGTGGGTCATTACTAAGACCTTCTATATGGATCAATATGGCGAATATGATTATGTTCGACTTCGTGAGAGACCAACATTTCAGCTCATTATCCACAAACTTTACTACAAAATAGTCAAACAAATCCTCCAGCTTGCCATCATAAGCCATTGTAATTTAATACCATTGACGATAGCGCAAATTACCGCTCGAATTAACTTTTTCGAGGCTATCTGCTACTCAAGATTACGACAGCAGCGAAGTTTGTTTTTTCTCCCCTGTTTTTCTCCCAATTACCTGATACCGGTGAGTGTGTAGGTAAGCCACTTGCCGCCAGGGGCCCGGCCCGGGCCGGCCGGTGCGGTGCTCCAAATACCTAGCAGGCACCGCAAGAGTCGTGACCCCTATATGGTACCACTTTCGGCGAAGGTTAGGCACGGCGGCAAGGGTGGGCGCAACGAGCCGTACACAGACGGATCAAAGACTTCGGAGGAAAAATAAAAGCTCTTCGATAACTGCCGGTCTACCACCAAGCCGGTAATGATATTGCAACTTAAGAGCTGACACACACACAGAGACAGTGTAGTTCATACTATTTTGCATACCTCATTCGACGCCAGCCGGCCGATGGTTTTTGGGGTCATAAAATAATTGCTTTTTATTGAGTGTTTACCCCCCACTGGTGGAGCACTCACCCTCGCCGGGCTTACGGAGACGGGGGCAAACCTCTTTAAAGGCGCTCGCGTGAAATTAGCAATAAAAGGCACAGATAATAGCTTCTTAATGTCATTTTTTCTCTCCTAAAGTCTTTTCGTGGTCTGACCAAACGATCATCGGTCGGGGGGATCTATGGAATCGCCGTTTCTACCGCTCTGCGGTTCGGTCGGTGTGCCACCGAAAGCTCGGCGAACGTTTTTGCACTCGAAAAAAGTGGCGCGGTGGCTCCCTTGGGAGGTGGAACAACAAAAGCGAGGAACACCGTAATGGCGATCATTATTGCGGGTTTAAGTAACTGCTAATTTAGTCGGGAGCACGAGATGACCGGTGAGTGCGCGCCGAAAACTCGAAATGGGCAATTTCGAGCTCTAATTTGTTGTGTTTTTTTTTCGGTGCTAATGAACGACTCGAATCGGCTCAGAGAGATTTTAATGCGACTAAATGTGCTGTTTTTTTTCTCGTTTTGCTGTTGGGTCGTTTAGTTGCATTATGTGAGTCAGTCATTCGCGGAATGCATAATAATACATTTTCATTCGGATTAATGTTTATGAGCATGATGATGATTGGCTCGGCTGGTAATAAGTTGCTTAAAAGTCACTCGTGGTGGGTTTTTCGATTTGAAAAAGATTTATGTCAGCTGCATTGTATTCAAAAAATGATGGACAAGCTTCAGAACTAAAATGGAGTTATCCTACTGCAAGTTTCAAAATTGGTATATCCGAAAATTCGCGAAAATTACATATTATTAATAATTTTTCACTTTACCGAACGCATCATTCTGCATGATTACGCAGCATACATCACACCGGCTGCATCGAGTGAATGCATAAGCATAATATTTGCGGTCATCTCGACACCAACCGGCACCGTCCGATCCGTCCGGCGAGTGCCCTCGGGGGTGCAGACGACCTCATCCAGCCCTTCGAAAAAGTGAGTGAGGCAAAATAACAGTTAACTTTGTGTATGCAATTTTTGCGCGTTCGCCGCGCGCCGTCCACGCCGTGCATCGGACGACGCCTGCGGCCTGCAGCCATCTTGATCAGCCTTGATCTTGAAAGGGAGACACCCAGGGCACCGGTGATGATGATGATGATGCCCCAAAAAATTCCTCTGCTGGTGCGGTGCGATCGCGCATCCGATCGTCGGTGATTTCGCACATTTGAATTTTTTTTTTGGGGGGTCTCTTGCTTACTCTTTCCCCGAGCCCGAGCTGTCCGAAGCGATTAAGCTAACCGATGAAGGCAGCAGAATGCGTGAGGTGAGAAAAGAAGTACCAACTTATAAACTTCAGCAACGATTTGGATCCAATTTTGGATGGACGAAATGTGGTATCGTGATTTTTGACGAGAGACCATAAATCTGCACGGGGAACCGGTCAACCGGGAAAAGGAGAAGGTGCAGTGGAAGGGAGCAAACACGGAGCTGCGGTTTCCCATGGAGTGCTCGTCGATGGAACCAGACAGACCACTTGATGCTCTAGATGGAAGAAAGATGGATGTGTTTTGGAGGTCACGGCTGACCCGAGCCCGGTGAATCATACGCCGGAGCAAGTCGACGTGTGCAATTAGCCCTTCACGAGAAAAGTCCGAACGTGAACTATGGCAAGGATACTGTCAGCCGGTGTAATTTTGTGATAAATTCATCTTTCGTTTGAAGATGCTAACGGTTCAGGTTCGTGACTGGTGGTGAAACTTCTTGCGTGTGCGTCCTCGTCCTCGTCCAAATCGTCTCCAACGGAGTTCGTCGAGCAACGACATCGCTGGCTGTCGCTGTTGCTGTTTTCGCGCAAAATGTACAAGTCACAGTTTCGCAAACTTGCCGGTAATGGCAGCAAAGAACGGGACCAGCAGAAAGCGACGTTGGCATGGCGAGGGTACAGCATAAATTCAAATCAAATTGCTTCTATTTTCCATACCCGCCTCTGCACACGGTGTGTTCGCATTCGTGTGTTACTTACTTGGTTGTGTGCTTGGCATATGGACCATGTTGTTGTCCATGGACGCGGGAGCTAGCTAGAGTAAGACGCCAGCTCTGGCAAGCAGCAGACGGTAGCGTACCCATTTTACATACGGTTATCCCAATTGCGAAGACTGAATAAGTAATCTATTGTTGGGTAACCGCGAGCGTAGCTAAATAGTGTCGACGGGTTTAAAATTCCTTGTGATCAACTGAAAAGACAGTTATGCTGAGCATATATTTATAAGACACAGAAAAAAACTCTTCCCGTATTTGCTCAGCTAACCAAACATCTTACTTACAACCAGTTCGATTACTTTTTAGCTTCGTTTGACACAATATACTAGGTTCATCAACTAATGGAAACTGTAAATAAGCGCGCAGTATAACTCATGTTACTTGGGGAGGTAAGCCCACAAGGAAGTCACATGGGACCATTACTATTTAAGTTTTTTATTATCAGTGATATGACGCATACGTTAAAGTGGCACTGTTGAAGATCGTTGTGTGAATCTTATTAAATCATTTTTTTTACTTTACTTTGCTGTAATCATTACTGACAAGTATTACTTGCATTTTAAATTCAAATGTTGTGTTCGCAAACTTGATTTCAGAAGAGAAGTTGGTACGATAATTGGTATAATTCTGCGATTTATTGTGCCTGACCTTTGAAAAACAATATAATTAGTTTATTGACCGAAGAATGCTTAGCTTTTCTAGTCCCATCATCATAAAAGATTGAAAATTGGACTTGAAATCAGAGCTAGAATTTAACTTAGAATTAGAATTAGAAGTCGTAAGGGCCGGCACAGTGTCGTCGTCCTGAAAGTAAATAGTAGTTAGATTAAAACTTCTCGCTCGGTGGTAATCTGCAATTGATGCAGGAAGCGGCACAATATGTGTCGATAACACAACCAACACGCGTAGCTATCCTTGAGAAGTGGATTTTGCGGTCTCCTTTTGTCCAGCGCCTCTATGGTTCAAAGGTACAAGTACCAGCGAACCACATGCCCTGGAGGGTGTTGTGGGTTCGAATCCGGTTATAATCTCAGATTACAGCTTGGTTCGACTCATGCACCTTCCAGCATTGGACAAAAGGTAGGAGTCAAAATGACTACTTGTCAAGCATAGCTACCAATACCCCCCCCCTTCCTTTCCGCTCTTCCCCCTCCTTCACCAAAAAATTTTCATTTCTTTCCCCTACCGTCCCTTCATCAATTGTAGAACCATCGTTTCAAAAAAAAAAATAATATATGTATGACCTCATTCCAAGGTCAAGACTAAAATCTTGAGATTAGTCTATTAGAATTAGAATTAAATTAGACTTGAAATCGGACATTCAATTTGACTTAAAATTGAACTTAACAGTGGACATTAAACATTGAATTAGACTTGAATGGACACGAAATTAGACACAAACTATTAATATTTGGCAGGGCAGTCTTCAGAGAAATTTATCAAGACTGAGGTTTCTCGATGTTTCGACACTTCGTTGATGTCTTTTTCAAGGGGTAATATTGAAAAAAGACCCGCCAAATATTAATTGTTACAATTGAATCCAGTCGATGAAAACACAATTAGACACAAAGTTCTACTTGAAATTACGTGTGTCACGTTAACCGCACGTTTTACCGCTTTTCTGTTTCTTTTTTTCTCTATTATAGTTGTTTTTTCTTCTTCTTTTATCATTTTCTTGGTTTTTGCTCTCACTTTCTGATTTTCTTCTTTTTCTCTTGTATTTTTTTGGTCCTGTGTTTTTTCTTTAATTGTTCCGTTTTTCATTGTTTCCTCTTCCAGTGTTTCTTATTTTCAATCCTGTTTTTCACTTTTTTTATTTCTCTTTCCCGGTTTTGTCTTTTCTGTTCCCTTTTTTTTCCTTTTTTGTTTGAAGTTTTCGTCTCTTTCTGTATCTTTCCTTTCTTGTTTTTCATCTTGATTTGTCCCGTTTTTCCTGTTTTGGAAATCCCGTTTTCTCTTGTCTGCTGTCACGTTTGTTCTGTGTTCATCCTATTTTTCCTTGGATGTACAGTTTTGCTTTTTTTCGTCCCGTGTTTCGTCTTTTTCTCTCCAGTTTTACCTGTTTCGTTAGTCTATTTTTCCTGTTTTTCTTTTCTTTTTTTTCTATCTCATTTTCCTATCCCATTTCCATTCCCATTTTGTTCCATATTTCTCCATTTTTATCCTGTTTTACCTCTTATTACCGCTTGCCACATCTCCTCTATCCGTTTTCGTTTGGTTTCTGTTTCGTTTTCCATTTCTTGTCTCGTTTCACTCTTTTTACTTAGTTTTTTTTTACTTTTTCTGTTCCACCTTCCCTCTAATGTCTCATTTTTCCTCATTTTCTCTTTTTTTTCTTGTTTACGTTCGCTGTTTCCTCTTTCTGTTCTTTTTCTGTCCCGTTTTTCGTCCTTTTCATTCCTAATTTTCTCTTGTTGTTCTCTTTTCCGGTGTCGTTTTTTGAGTTCTGTCCCGTTAACTTCGTTTCTAATTTTTCTGTTTTCGTCTGTGCTGTTGTTTTTCTTATTATGTCCTGCTGTTCTTCCTCTCGATCACGTTCTGCTTTTCGTTTTACCCCGTTTGTTTTTCATGTTTTCCTTCATTTTCATCTTTTTCTGTTCTGGTTTCTCAATTCTCCTACTCCAGTTTTTGCTCATTTTCTTTTCCTTTTTTCTATCCAGTTTTTTCCTTCTTTGTCCCGTTTTTTTCTTCTTTCTTTCCAGTTTGTCCTGATTTTCTCTGTCGTTTTTTTCCTTTTCCTTATCGTTTTTCCTTCTTTTTTCTTCCGTTCACCCTAAATTTCTGTCCAATCACGTCTTTGTTTGCCTCGTTTTTTTGTCTCAAATTTAGGCCATTACAAATATTTTATAAAGTTTTTGTCCTTCCGGTGTTGGGCCACTGAAGGGGGGGGGGGCGAAAAAAAACAAAGAAATTTTTTTAATCGAGCAAAAAAATTTATTTTAGGCATTTTATCTTAGAGTTTAAACGTGAAAACCTAATCTATTCTTGCTTTTAATATATACGTTTATTATTTTCCATGCAGAAATCTACTAAAAAAGACAAAAACGAAAGAAAATTTTTTTGGTCGATTTTCGGAAATTCCGTTGTTCGAATTTCCATTTTTGTTTCGTGCTAGAAGCATAAACTCCATTCGTACACTCTTTTTTCGAGTTTTTCAGGCTATAGAACCCACAGACAATTGATTTTATGAAAAAAAAATTAACTCATATCCTACAAATTAGTTTTTTGCCCCCCGATTTTTCAAGCCAATTTCCAAGGGGGGTGGGTGATAAAAACTTTTGAAATTATTTGCAGTGGCCTTAATTCTTTTCTCCAGTTTTCTCTCTTTTTACGTTCCGTCTTTGCTCCTGTTGTATAACAACTTTTCTCCTTTCAATTTTTATGCTTGCTTTTCTCTTGCGTTATTCCTCTTTTTGTATCCCGTTTGCTCAGTTTTCCACTACGGACCAAATTTTTACCCACCGACAGATCTTGCAAAAATGCCACGATTACAATCCACGTATTACATACGTTGCCCACGTGTCATTTACTTCTTTGTTGACTGTAAAGCAGCATACGATGCAGTCGATCGAGAACAACGAGAAGAAATCTTTCTTTTTTCACAGAATACCTAAGAAAAAGCTGAAGTTATCCACCAGCGAAATGGTGAACATTCAACGTTGGTGGAGATTGAAAGACGTCGCACGCACGTATCACAGCAGTGGTCCAAAAGGGCGAAAAGCGGAACTTTTTTGCTAGTGTCTTTCGCTTTCATTTCATCATTTATGGTCTTCAGCACTTTTGTTTGTATGAATATCCCCCTTAATCCAAAGCTCTCAAAAGTTCGTCATCGCTTACTATAATCAAAATAAAAAAATACCTTTTTTGTGTTAGGAAATGTAGACATAGTTTCTTCTGCAAAGTTGTAAATATTGTAAAAACAAGCAACTTTGCTGAAGAAATAAAATTTCTATCTTTATCGAGTGCTGAACTATAGGGCATATTCTTTAAAACTTCTTTAAAAATTGGTTTTTCATAATTAGCTTTTGTTAGTTGCATTCTACAGATATACAATGTTCTAGGCAATTATCGAAGCTCTCAAAATACACGTTTTTGCAGAAGACCGGAAATCTCTTGGACCTTTACTTGCTCAGTTATCGCATATTCAAGTTTTAAATTTCCGTAGCTTCACGAGCCCATGGGATAAAATGAGGCAAAGGATTTATGAAATCCGCGCTTCATCTTAAAGCTTAAGTCGAGTACTATAAACTTGTATCGGTTCCGCTTGTCCCCAATCCCCCAAGCAAGCATACGTTTTATGAGTTTCGCGTTCGTTAAAGGCTCGATGCACGTCCATTTTTTGTGTTAGTAGATAGACACATGGTTTCTTCGACAAAGTTATTAAAAATATAAAGATAAACAACTTTGCTAAAGAAATGACATTTCTATTCCTATCGAGTGCAGAGCTATAGAGCATTTTCCTTGGAAATTTCTTAGAAATAAGTTTTTCATACTTAGCTTATGTTGGTTGCATTTTACAGGAATATATGGTTCTAGGCGATTATTGAAGAACTCAAAATACACGTTTTTGTAGAAGATTGCAAATCTCTAGGACCTTTCCTTGCAAAGTTATCGTTTTTGGCTCGTAAAGTTAAGAAAAAATAAAGCTGAAATAAGCGATAACTTTGTAAGGAAAAGTCATACAGATTTGCAACCTTCTGCAAAAACATGTGTTTTGAGTCTTTCAATAATGCCTAGAACCATACACTCTTGTAAAGTGCAGCTAACATACGCTAAATAAGAAAAACTTATTTTTAATGAATTTCCAAAGAAAATGCTCTACAGCTCTGCACTAGATAGAGATAGAAATGTCATTTCTTTAGCAAAATTGTTTATCTTTATATTTTCTATCACTTTGCCGAAGAAACCATGTGTCTATGGACACAAAAAATGAACGTGTATCAAGTTTTTCGCGAACGCGAAACGCATAAAACGTATGCTTGCCGTACCCTCATTTGGGTGCTTGGGGACAAGCGGAACCGATACAAGTTTATAGTACTCGACTTAAGCGTTAAGATGAAGCGCTGATTTCATAAATCCGCTTGCCCCATTTTTCCCCATGGGCTCGTGAAGCTATGGAAATTCAAAGCTTGAGCATGCGATGACTCAGCAAGTAAAGGTCCAAGAGATTTGCGGTCTTCTGCAAAAAACGTGTATTTTGAGAGCTTCGATAATTGCCTAGAACATTGTATTCTTGTAAAATTCAACTAACAAAAGCCAAGCATGAAAAACCAATTCTTGAAGAAGTTTTGAAGAATATGCCCTATAGTTCAGCACTCGATAAAGATAGAAATTTTATTTCTTCAACAAAGTTGCTTGTTTTTACAATATTTACAACTTTGCCGAAGAAACTATGTGTTCATTTCCAAACATAAAAAAGTTATTTTTTTATTTTCATTATAGTAATGACTAACTTTTGACAGTTTTAGATTAAGGGGAATACTCATACGAACAAAAGTGCTGAAGACCATAAATGATAAAATGAAAACAAAAGACACTAGGAAAAAAGTTCCAGTTTTCGCCCTTTTGGACTACTGTGCGCATGTATGAAGGTTGTAGAGATTATCTCTTATCAGTCCTCTATGGTTCAAGTGTTACGCAATACTGGCGAATTATGGGACCCAGTGAAAAAGTTGGATTCGAATCCGGTTATAATTGGTATCGAACTACGAACCTAGTAAGTGTTGCTTCACTAACACTCCCTTATCTAATTTTCCGCTCTTTAACCTTCACGTCTCGTCCCACTTTAGGGATACTATAAAACACCTTTGGTTTCATTACTTTCTTCTACCATTCCCTCTATCTCTTGAAAAGACTACAGTTATTAAAAATTAATATTGCCTGACTTCATTATAAGTCAACACATATAACATGAGACAAACTAATGTATCAATGGTCAGTATTACGAAGCTTGTACTCGTGCGGTAAAATTTTTTCAAATACGTAGTCTCGTTCTAACGAAAACACTTGCATGAGCATCTCTCTCGGACTCCCTTTCTTTGTTTTTCATGCCGTGCGGTAAGTTTTTGCCCGTGTGTATTTAGCTATCAGCCACGGTAGTCAGGGAGAAAAGAAGAAGTAAGACAAATTCTGCATCTGCATATTCAGATTCACGATCGCAGACTGTTGACAGCTCATGAGCAGTTGGTCTCATGTGCGGTCTGCGCAGAACGACGGTACGAGGCTGTGCGCTCGCGAGGGTGTCAGTAGCAGAATTTATGCACACAGCACTAGCGCGTTGTTTGTCATACGCTTGCATCAGTGGAATAAGCGTTTGATGCGATATTTCTCACACTCGCTCGCGTACGGCTAGGCATCGTTTACTTCTCGCTCGATTTGCAACATTACATATACACTCAAATCTCGTTTTACGTCCACTGTTGGGGGGACGTAGAAAAATCGGCCGTAAAAAAGAGGACGTTAATTCAAATTTCGGACGTAAAATGAATGGACGTAAAAAGAGATTCTGGTGTAGTGCCAAGCAAAATCAAAAGAAGTCGGGACTAACGTTTTACTAAAATAAGTATTATAAGCCCTTGATTCGTAAGAACGTTAGCAACCAATGCTTCAATATAAACAACGCTAGAAAATCGATCAATAGTGACTATATTAACTCATAATAGAGTCTCTAACTTGCTACCTTGTGAAACTCTTGAGATATTCGAAAATTACTAAAACCTGCAGTTTTAACCCAAATATGTTATTCTTCAGATAGGGTTCGAACCAGATCAGAAGAAACGTAGTGTTTCGAGTTTTACCAAGTCACTATCATCCTCGTCAATAGTGCTCACCCAACGGGTAGGGAATCTGCCTCGAGATAAGCAGTCTCTTTCGGGTTCTTTACTAAATATTGTTTTCGCTTATCTCTCATCCGGCATCCTTGCTACGTGGCCAGCCTACTGTAGTCTACCGTGTTTTAGTCGCCTAACAAGAACCGCATCTTTGTATTGGTATATTTCTTGATTCATGCGACTTCGCCAAACTCATTCTTCTAATATGCTGCCAAAAATTGATCGCAGGGTTTTCGTTTAAAAACGTCAAGAACTCCAAGTGCACTCTCGCTTCGTGGTTGTAGATTACCACCGGGAGGTTTAGCATGTTATAGAGCGCGACTTTTGTACGGAGTTGCAGGCTACGGGACCTTGGCCGACTACGTAATACGTAGAAGTCTCTACTGGCAGCCGCTAACCGCCGTTTTACTCCACGGCTCACATCGTTGTCACATGTCACTAACGTACCAAGCTAGACAAATTCGTCGACCACTTCAAAAGTGTTTCCATCTATCATCACCGGTTCCAACACCCGGAGTGCTACTTCGCTCTCTACCAACCACCATATACTTAGTTTTTGACAGAGTTTATGATAAGCATCCATCTTAAGATGCATGTACGCCTCTTCCGCTGTTCTACGGTGAACACCGATGATATCGATATCGTCTGAAAACCCTAGCGGCATGTGAGTTTTCGTGAAGATGCTGTCGCTTCTTTGCATGACTGCCCTTCAAAAAGTACCTTCCAATGCAATGTTCAACAGCAAATTCGATAGCCCGGTACCTTGCTTCAAACCATCTACCTTCACAAACGAGACCGATGTATTACCCGTTATTCTGACGCTTGATTAGGAACCATCAAGGGTAGTACGTATTAGCCTAACCAGTTTTGTTGAAAAACCATGTTTGTTTAACTGAATCGTGTACCGCCTTGCTTAACGAATTATATTTTCGGTAGATGCAGCTAACACGATTGAAGTGCTGTTTGGAAACCTTGGCTTACAGTATTGTCCCAAGGATGGGGTAATGCTGTATTTTGAGCTACCATGTGGGGTTTTTGAATTGGGGTCTGCCGATTCAACAATAGAATTCTAAAGGTATTCTTCAAGGTATTCTAAGGAATTCTCAATAGGTGGGGAAGGCGCAGCAATTCGCAGGCGATTTCGGAAATAGCTAAGCATAATAAAAATAGCTCCATGGAAAGCCAAACTTACTTCTGAGGATTTTACGGTTTGTACTGGCATAGTTAGATCGACAGAAATATCAAGCGATAGGTGCTTTGAATAGAGGGGTAGTCATGTCGTACGAAGTCCTCGAACGTTCCGGTAATATATAAGTGGCCACACTTCTCGGGCTACTTGGGGACCAGCGACAGTTCATCCTGTTGCGTATTTTGCTACAACAAGTACAGTATAGATAAGTAGAGGCTTACGACAACTTTTTTTTGAGGTTTACCATTGAACAAACCTGAGCTTAATTTAAAAAAGCTGTTTGGAAAAGCACAATTTTGCTTCACTTTTAAAATTCCGCTCATAGTGGCAGTAATTTATTTTTCATTTTGATTTTTGCTCAGAGTTTCAAAGAAAATTTTCAATGCCGTGGTTCTGTTGTTAAAGTAAATGATACGCAATGCGATTGTCAACTTAAGTGTCAACTAAAATATCAACAGATGTCAGCGGATGGTGACGTTTTTTGTACATAATTAGTTTCTTGCTCGAATGAAATACCGAGAAACCATTCATTTTGACAATAGTTGTTTTCCTTGTAGCCGAAAACCGGAAACAGGAAAAAAATGTTATCTGTAGTTCGCAGATATGATTCGTCAAATAGTATAAAGAACACTCTGTAATACAACCCGAGCAGGTGTGAAGAGCAAAATAATATCAAAATGTGTTATTGGAAATCGAATAACTCATATCAAAATTTGGTCTTGTTTTGGCTGACATAGTTGGTAAAATAACAAAAAATAATATCAAAATTTTACTCCTTTAAGGCCAAAAGAATAACTACTTGTGTTATTTGAATAACAAAGCAATAACATGACTGTATTCAGAGTTTAGAACAACATATTTTAGTATTATTAAGGTATTGAATAACAAATTCAGTAGTATATGAGATATTAAAAAATCATTTTATAAAATATTTATAATCTAAAATCTCTTTAATCAATAAAAAACATTTTATGAAATATATCGAATGTCATTTTAAGGCCAAAACAAGATATGATAACAAAATCAGTTATTAAACTCATCTTACAACCACTGTTTTAAATATCTACTCAATAACAAAATGTGCTATCAATGTATCTCAATATCTAATCAATAACAAAATATACCATTATAACACAGTTTGATATTGTTTTTATTTTATTTTGCTCTTCGCTCCTGCTCGGGAATTCTGTTTGCTGTTTAGCAGTGCCAGTCGAGTTGAAAAGAAGTTCATTTCGAAATTCAAAAAAACTCATCTTTTTCGTAGCAATATTAGCAGTGCTTATTTACATACCATTTTGATGCAATTAACAAACCAAACCCGAAATCGGCAGGATGTACGGCACAATGCGATGGCACTGCAAAGATTAAGAACTTTTTAAGTTTGTCGAAAATTATTTAAACAATGATGTTTTTGACTTCATCGGCTACTACTTAGTCATTGTTTCTTAATTTTGTGGAATCGCAGGCAATTCACTATTTTATACAGCTTCATCCTGATATTTTATTTCCATGGGATTGGGATTTCCATGGGATTAGGGAACTTAACCCCAGTGAGAAAAAATTTCGACGAATAAAATCGATATAGCATTAAATCTGTATATTCTATATCCCATTTTAATGAATAAAATCAGCATAAAAATCAAATATTGAGTGTTGTTTTCAACTATTTTATTCCATTTCTCATATAAATTTTCAACTAATAAAGCTTAAAACTGATGAAACAAACCTAAGGCACATGTAGACTTTTCCTACCACTCAGTAGCACCCTGACGACTGCCATGCACTGTCCAGCATCGAACCTGGCCAACCGAACCTGGGTCGCGGCACGAGCGGCAACTGTCCCATGCCAAGTGCGGCCACTGCACGCACGGCACAGCCAGCACAGCGCAGCGCTACCGCTGCCAAAGACAAAAAGAAAAACATAAACATTTGGCGCCATCTACGCCGTTACTGCAGCTGCGCCCCGTCGTCGTCGGTCGTCGCCTCACTAGTTGACCCCTTGCGGGTCCGGCCAGTTGGCAACGACGGCGGCGGTCATCTTGCAAAGTAGGCAAGCGTTGATTATTATTACGTGTGAGTTGTTGCTGCGTCCTGGGTCAGTTTTGCTGCAGGGGATGGATGGATGGTGGAAGGGTGCCTCAAATAAGGTAAACCTCGATTGGCCTACTGTGGTATGAAATACGACACGCACTGGCAGCGTCGTCGTCGTCGTCGTCGGAAAAAACGCGTGAAGAACCATCCACTAAGTAGGGGCATTTTCAAACATCTTCAAAAGCCACGGGTCGAAGAGGTTCGAATTTCGAAGCTTTTGTGGATTCAACCGTGTAAAGTGGTCACTGAAGGTAAGAGGGAAATAATTATTTAATCGCAAATTCCCACGGCACCACGACGACGCGACGTAGATGATAGCAACAGCAGAAAGGTCCCAGAAGAAGAAGAGCAAACAAGGAAGAGAAATAAGAGATAAGTGCCGGTGTATCGCTTAGGATCAACCGCCTGCGAGACAGGCCCGTGCGCGCCCGAACGAGATTCTGTGGCCCCGATCAATGTGATTGGTGAATGCCACCAACGACGTCGTCGTTGTCCTAGTCGTCAACGCCGTCGATGGCGACGGTCTTAGGGTGGTGGTGGCGGCCGCGACGACGGCGGCGGCGCCTTGCAAAATATAGTGATCAATGTGCGCGAGCTGGCCGACTCCGTCGTAGGCCTCGAAACGAGATCAGCTGGTGAACAGCATAACCTATAATGTTTGATCTTTCGCTTTCCTGTATCGCCGTTATATGTTTACTCAGGTCCCCCGTGATCGATACCGTTTAGCATAGGCATTCCAGCGCCGATGGAGAACCTAATATTTCATCAGGCTTGCAACTGGCAAGCTCTGTAGAAACCTGCAAGCGGCCGCAAACTGAGAGGAATGGAGGGTAAACCTACCATGTTTCGGCATAGAAGCCAACATACTTATCTTGAACTTCGACTCCAAACGCGAGATACCCTCACACAGATCGGAGGGAACTAGGCGTCAATGTTTTGATCTTTGCAAGCCGAGATGAATCATTTGGCCGGTTTCGTATGAGAGTGGCACACGACAGTGGCAATCGGCTATGCTGGTGGGACCCCCAAAGTGTGTCACGTTCCTCGGGCCCGCTGGAGGCGTGCCGTGTGGTTTGCGGGACGCGGGACGCTGCGAGATGGTGACTAATCTTGCGACAACAATGCACACAAATCGAAGGAATTTCCGGCATTATTGCACCCGATCGGACGACCACCACCGGGGAGGCACGATCACGTTGGTGAGTTAGTTCCACGCCAGAGGGCATAAGTGTAAGTGATGCATTGCAAACTCAGAGGTAGTCGACGACGACGACGACAACGACGTCATCGAGAGCGTATGGCTTTGGCTAGGTATGATGGGATAATTGGCCTCCGACCTCGCTCTGACTTCGAGTGTTTCTACTACATTGTAAACCCGTGAGTAAATACGACTGCAACCGGCAGGGCCGGTAGGTCAGTGCCAGTGCAGGGTGCGAGAGGATAAAAATTATTGTTTACAGATAAGATATACCGCAGGGGCTGTGGAACCCAGGCGAGAAGCAACCGATAATCGCCCAGTGCGGAAATGTTTTTAATTGAATGAATTATGGCCGCGTGGCTGCAACGACGAGACGAGTCGACGGCCAGTTGCAGCTCGGAAATTCAGCGATGTTTTGTTGGCGATGGGCACTGCAGCTCTGCAGTCCTCGGCGGAAATGAATGCGTTTTTCGTTGTTTTTTTATGGGCGGAACTTGAAGAAGCAATCGAAAGTTGTAAATCTTTGTAATTCTACCGTCTGATTTTTGATTGCTAGGGAAGGATGGAAACTTTCAACTGCTGGAATAATATAAGTTTTGTGAGTAAATAATATACTTCAGTTGGTACATCAAACATACTGGATTTATCCCCACCACCTCCCACCCTCCCTCCCACCACTTGCTGCTATTGTTTTGTGTACTTTAGTGATTTGATTTTTTTTATTGTTGGTCTTATTTATTTACCTTTATTGTTCCACTCATTTATTGCCTTTGGGTTGTAAGTCATAGTTGCGTAATCTATTACCTTTCTCGATCTATTTAATATAAGTATAATTTCTCTGACCGCTTTGATCCGTATGTGCACTCGTTTTTATTTCATTGCCTTTGATGATCTAATAAATATCATAATATTAGATCATAATTATCTAATAACTTTAAGCTGCTTTCTACTTTCTACTTTCGTTTTTATTGGATCAATTTCATTATACATTTTCAATGTTTTTTTTTCAACTTTTGTAGGAAACAAGAAATTAAAATTGATTTGTTGTATATCCATTGCAATCATTAGCTATTTGAGCTATTATTTTATTTTTTATTATTTTTTCACTGCAGATCTTCGTTCCATTACTTCCCTTGATGAATCATGCTTTCACAAACGATTTGGAGTTTGTGTAAAATTACTAGATTACTCAGCTGCCGCAACTAACATTACAGTTCCATTTTCTATGGAGTTTACCTAATAAATGGGATTGTTATGCAGGTACATGTTATGCATTGGTACATATGTTTTAAAGTCACCCGCCCACTTAGCTTCGGGGTACGATGCCGACCCAACATCATCAACAATATGTTAAATTTTCTGTCAACTCTTTGTTTGAGAAAAAAGATGATACAATCTGTGTAATGAATACAAAAAGATTTCGAACAAATTTCGTCAGGATTTTGCAAATCACTTGAGCAAAACTGGCATGCGATGAACCATCGTCCTTATTTCATGCTATCGGACTATCTTTCAGGTCATCTCATTCAATGGTCTCATATGACTACCTTGAGGAACACTCGACTTACTGTCATCGTGAATAATGCAAAATAGACTATAGTCATGTTTCATTCGCTTCTAGTTTAACTTAGGGTTTGTCTCTATATATTTACTGATTATTTCGCACGCAGTGTAACATGCGATCCCGATGAAATAGCATTCCTTCAACATCCGAGTCAATCAAATTTCGACCTTTGTTGTTGAGTTCGACGACGCATTGAGTGGTGCAACTCCATACAAAGTTTTATCAAATCAGACAAACATAACAGGTCCAACTAGCAACGGCACTTCACTGAATAAGGATTTGGGGGGAGAAGAAACCACCGGAGGAGTTGAAGGAAGCTGTTGTTGCTCCCGTCTATGAAAAGGACGATCGGTACAATTGCTGTAATTACCGCGGCTTTACGCTTATCAACACCGCCTACAAAGTGCTCTCCCAGATTTTGTTACGTCGCGTATTCCCAAGAGCATGTGAATTCCTAAGACTGCGGATCAGGCGGGCTTTATGGGAGCCCATGCTACTATGTATCAAATTTTTACACTCAGCCAAATCCCTCACAAATGTCGGAAGTACAACGTGCCCACGCGTCATATTTTCGGGGATTTCAGAGCAGCGTACGATACAGTTGAACGCGAACAGTTATGCTAGATAATGCACAAGAACGGTTTTTGCCAACAAACTGACTGCAGCTGATCAAAGCTACCTTGGAGCGAATGCTGCGATCGTGTGTCGGGGGCACTCTCGAATCCCTTTGAATCGCGCAGAGGATTGGCGGTAAGGCAATGCACTGCCCAGTATTTTATTCAACATCGCTATTGAAGGTGTGATCCAGCGTGTGGGTATCGAGGCACCTTCTTTAGTAAAAGTAGCCAACTCCTAGCCTTCACAGACAACCTAGACATTATTTCTAGAAACCTTAGGACGGCGGAGGCAATCTACGCCAGACTATGAACGGAGGCTAGAAGGATAGGGTTACAAATCAATGCTTCGAAAACCAAATATATGGTAAAAAAAAGCCTCCAGAGAAAACAACTTTTGCCTGACAAAGCCGGCGGTGTACAAAACGCTAATCAGACCGGTAGTTCTCTACGGACTTGGGACTGTAACTTTGCTTACGAAGACATACGTGCACTTGCCATATTTGAACAACGGGTGCTGCGGACTATTTCTGGCAGAGTACAAACGAATAGCGGAGAGTGGCGTAGGCGTATGAACCACGAGTTGCAGGCACTACTTGGAGATATTCCCATCATACACTTGGTGACAGTTGGGAGGCTACGATGCCAGACGACTGCACGGTGAAATCCGTTCTCTTCGGGGAACCCACCACCAGGCACCAGGAATGAAGGGGCCTCACGTGCTAGATGGCTCGACCAGGTCTGTATGTATCGAAACGTTCAACGAATTGACGGCCCCAGGCCCAGGACCGTGTACAGTGGAGAGAGATTCTTGATACGGCAAGCGCCACACCGGCTCTATGCTGCTAGAAGTAAGTAAGTAAGTAAGTGGATCTCCTGCCAAGGAAGAGGAGGTACAAATAACGAAAAAAGGCTTTTATCTTGAATTATGCAAAGTTACGGATCGATAGCGGATGTCAAAGTGGCTGGAAAACAAACGGGCCCCGAACAAGATCGGGTACCCACCTAGTTTTGAAACCAGAGGACAGCAAAGCATTACAAATATAGTTTGAAAACACTGATGAAGCCTGCAAGTCGTAGGCGAAATACGTATCTGTCGGGAATACATATATATATAGTAGAATTTGATTTGGGAAAAGTTTTGTTCTTTTCTTTAATTTCATCCGTTGTTTTGATCCAGAAGGCTAACCTCCAAAGCCGTTTCTGACGTATTCACGTGCCAGTGGCATGAGCATCTCTCTCTCTCTCTCTCTCTCTCTCTCTCTCTCTCTCTCTCTCTCTCTCTCTCTCTCTCTCTCTTGGACTTCCTTTCTTATTTTTTCATGCCCTGCAGCGGATTTTTAAGAGTGTGTATTTAGCTATCAGCCGCGGTCGTGGGTCCCGATCGTCAACCCGAGCAGTTGATACCGTACGCTCACGAGGGCCCACATTCTTACCTGCGTCTGAAGCGAAGGCGGGCGTTGCGGGCAGTTGCCAGTTCACGATCTGTTGGTTTCGTGAGCGGGCTGCGCAGAACGACCCTCCAAGGCTATGTGCTCACGTGGGTGCATCAGTGGAGCAAGCGTTAGATGCTATGCATCTCACACTAGCTAGCGTACGATTCGGCATCGTTAGCTTCTTGCTCGTTTTGCAACATTGCAATTCAGTGTTTAAAGCTTGCGGAATGGTTCAATTAATATTTCTGAAACAGAGTTCTACGTTAGCTTGCCGGTAGTGTCCCTCAAGTTAGTAACATGGGACTTCATTCGTACGTGTTGTTTTTCAAGCTGGTTGTGTCGCTTTTTTGGAGTTGGCTGCAAACACTGTAGAAATTTTCGTAGAACTACGCATTTGTCCGGTTTTCACGTAAGCACGGATCCGTAGACAAAATCTACGGAATTCAGTACAGTCTCTACGAAATTCTCCAGATGATTTCCATAGCAAAGCTTTGGGCTTAAACGTCTTTCTAAGACTTGACCCTTCTTTATCGACAGACTTCGTGACCGGCTGTTGGAGTACAGGACAGTTACCGGGCTAGTGCAAAAATCCTATTGACTCTATCTAGCTGCACCGCCTAGCCGAGATTCGAACATACGACGACTGGCTTGTTAGACCAGCATCGTACCTCGAAGCTAACTGGGCGTTCACTGTTAATGGTGACTACTGCAATGATTACCATATTTTTGGTACAATTATTGAGTACTCTGAAATTGAAGCTATGGTTTCAACAAGATGGTGCAACATACCATCATACCGCGCATGCCTCAATTAATTTATTGAAGAACATACTATTACCCTTCATGGGTCTGTTAATCTGCCTCCAAAGTGCTGCTGGCAGGGATGGAAGATCAGTGATTTTGATAAAATCTGTGAGTTATCGCCACACGCACAGATCACGAACCGTACAGATAATGACAAACAGTGAATCTTTAGCGTTAATCACAAGATTTTGTTCTCTAAACAGTCTCAGCAGTCGATCACAGTGTTACTTTTTACCTAGCTGCGAGAAAAAAAGGTCACACATGTTGTTTGTATTGTGATTCATACGATGCACACAACCAATCGTCTGTATCGGTTATATTTCTCAAGGCAATCATGCAATGAACACGATGTGACATGAGCTTTGTCGTAATCTGTACGGATCGCGACAAAGTGTTTGTCGCTTACAAGTAGTGATGTCAATGAATCTAAATCTGGTCATAGAAGCATCTTGATCGCTAGAAGCGTTTTTTTTCATCTCTGCCTGCTGGTCTAGTTTTTGTGGAGTTAGTTAAAGTCTCTGGTCTGAACACCGATAAGCCTTGCCAGACCGTTTTCGCCACGTCATTACATTCTATTTCATGGTCGACATAATCGTTCATCGAATTCACTTATTCAAACAGCGTAATGGATCGTTTATGTACCACTTTTACTCTACAGGATACCAGACAGGATCCTAAAAAAGTCACTATTTGGTGCGCTTTATGGATCGGTAGAATCATTATTGGTAAATTTTTCTTTAAAAAATATACCGGCTAGACAGTTAGTAGTGACTGCTATAGTAGTGGCCATAATCACCGACTTTTTTGTACCACAATTGAGTGCCCTTGATAGGAAAGAACTGTGGTTTCAACAAGCCGGAGCAACATGCCATCATACCGTGTATGTCATAATTGATTTATTGAAGAAAACATTTAACGAACCGAATATTTCCCGTCATGAATCTATGAATTTGCCTCCAAGATCATGCAATTTAATGTCCTGCTAGTACAGTTTTTGTGGAGTTAGATAAACCCAGCTAGCATTTTTATATGTATGAAAAAGTTAAAAATTAGCATTACGTACATATATGCATGCTAATAAATCGTATTTGTTGCGGCAAAACTGGCATATTCGTACTATTTTAGAGCTGATACACATGATGAGGAATAAATATACGCGTTTCAGCTATATAAGTAATTATGTGCGATAATTTCCGATTAAGCCCGGCTCGCTCCGTGCTGCAATACGATTCTGTGCTGAATATCGTATGTGTGTCAGTTACTGTCATTATATACGACAGAAAATCAACCTGGGCGCACTTAATTAAGCATTAGTTACGATTCCGAGTTTGTTAAGAGATGTTTACAATAATTTTTGTACTTTGATATACGAGTTGATGCTGGCTGGGAAGTCACTGGTCTGGACACCGATAAGCCGCAGACTGTCAACGCCTTGGTAGACAATATTTGTCACGTCTCCGCTAATCTATTTATATAAGAGGCTTGTGTCTGTATCGATTACCGTACCCCAATTAGCAACAAGATATTGGAGTCGGGAGTGGATTAATGAAAAGTACAGTGTTTCCTAGATTTTCATGTATAACGCGGAAGGCGAATTGATTCGGGTTTTTTGCATTCTGAACATTGTATTTTATACTAATATTTACAATTTTGTTTATACATGGGAACCTCTTCCCTCCTCCCCTACGGCTCCCTGAACTGTTCAAGTTGAACATGATCATTTGAAAAAAACATTGATTGCGGACCATGGATTGGCGCTCAGGGGCTTATCCGAAATGAAACATTCCAAAACGACATGAAAGTACATTAAATTATCTTGTCTTTGTCCCATCCTTTTTTTAAAATTCGAACGCATAACAAAATGGCGGACATTCAAACATAAAACTAGGTTTTTTAACCGAGAAACTGTCTTTAAGGTTTCTAAAAAGTACATAAATTGCAATATCGAAAAAAGGATGGGTCAAAGACAAGATAATTTTATAAGCTTTGAAACAAAAAAAAAGAAGCTAGAGAATCGCTTGAGCGACTTACAAAACCTGGTTTTGAAAAAACGGCATTGAAGTTTTTATACGCTATGCAATCGTTCCAGACATGCGCGATATAAATAACTGTAACTTTGTCATTTTTTGGAATTCATCGAAACGGCTTCAAACACATATGCTAAAAATCTTTTGATATAAACAATAAAAAACAAATCGATTTTTTAGACTTGAAAAAGTACTATGCCTCCTTAAGTTGTCTAGCATCGGAAGGACAAAAACTTTAAATAATTGGAATGGCCTAACTGCTCGTCAAAGTCAAGACAAGCTCGTCGTTTTGATACTATCCAATCTGGTTTCATTCCGTTCGAACGGATTCTCCACTGTCTGCTTCCTTATTGCCGAGCTACAAACGTTAAGGCATGAAAGTACAGTAACCAGACCGTGTAGACACCAGTTTTTCATATCTACGGAGTACATTTAGCAATTGGATTACGAACTTTTCTTCCATGTGGATCAATTTATAGAAAACATACTGATTGATTGATGTGAAAATGTGGTTAATCAGCTAAGAAATGTATGATACAGTTGATCGAAACTAGACCACTTCCAGCTTTTAGTATTTAATTTTACTCTCCTACAGCTTCCTGTAACTTGTAGTCCTCCGGCAAACTGGCAAAGAAACCATAATAATGAACTGAGAGGATGAGCTACATTGTAACAAGAGTTATCGAGCTGTAAATTAACCAGCCTATCTGTATGGTAAAACAATATCAAATTCAACGTTAATGACAGGAAGTAAGTACCACATAATCGCCGTTTACCATTTCCGTCCGTCTTCCGAACAGTAGAGCAGATAAGCCCCACTAACCGGATTATGCTAATCTACAGTTTCGCGCAACATTACATCCGGTCGGTGCGTGGTGTGCGAAACACGATCGTTCCCCACGAGAGAAGAGTGAGGCTTATCAGAATTAAATGTAACGTCGTGAACGGTTTTGTTCGGCTTTTTGTTTCCAAACAGAAAAAAAACGGATCAAGGTTAAGTACCTTCTTCGCTGTCAACTGTGTGACTGCTGTCGTGTTTTGTTTTTAGAACAGGGTGGCTTTTGGCTTCTTCAACGATGACAACACGGCGTCGGCGTCGGCATCGTGCAAGTCATCATCTTAATCCAATCTTAAGCAGCTTTATATGAAGCTACACGGCTCTGCGTATGATCCGTCGTGGTCGGGGCATCTTTGTAAATTGTAATATTTTTTGAACAAATTAAGTCGAACTCGAAAAGTGAAGTAGTTTTCTGTTTAGGCTTGAGTAGTTTGACAAGAGGTTGGATTTTCAATTTTCAATCAACGTGACTCGAATAGCTTTTTTCCTTGATAAAACCGAGTCCGACGGGTCAGCTTTGAGGTCAGCGAGTATAATTGACTTCTGTGGGGGTTCGACGGTCATCAAAGACGTTCACTGTAAGGTATTGCTAGATGTCAGTTTGTACTTGGGCAGTTGTTGTGGTTCACCTGGTCGTTTCCTAACAATAGCCACAGATCGGTGCGATGAGACAGAGCATGTGTGCCATAATTTTTGCAGCGCCCACTGGGTCCCGAACCCGGTGGGTTCGGAGGGGGCTGTATTCCATGTGCACTCGTTAAGTGGCTATCATCCTACGGAAAGGTAAGAGTTCTCGAAGCCGCCGAAGCTGGGCTTACGGGGTACCACAGCGAGTGTAAAATTATGGTAAATAAATGATACTCTAATTATGACGGCCCAAGTATTGCACGACGACGACGACGACGACGTACGATACGTGAAGTAACGTGCGTGGGTTTTCCTCCTTCAAAAATTCCAGCTGTTTGATGGGCTCTAAAACCCACAGGACGACATGGGGTTTCTCTCAAGCGTCGTCGTCGTCGTCGTCCCAAGTGAAGATATGCAATGCACGAGCGGTGGGATTGCAAATTGCTGGTCTATAATTGCGCAAGCACCTTTTTCTCACAGTATAACCTACAACTACAGGATTGAGGGCTCACGTTATTGCGTTGGCTGTAAGTCGAAATAATTGAATAATGCCACGTGACATGGTGCGCATGTTTTCAATGTCAATGAATGTGATCTGGTTTGTACTGAAAAAATTCAACGATTCTATAATTTTATCGAGAAGCCGAAAACGTAGGAATTCCAGCAATCCTTTTAAGTTTTCAACATAAATTTTCACGATAAAGGAAAATTAGCAGAGAAATGCTGGCAAAAGAATGCAAATTCTTAGATCTAGATAATTTTTTGGTTGTCCCTGACTAATTCCCGGAAAAAAACTGGGTCACCAGCTGTTATGTTTTCCGGCATTTCTCAGACATAAAACATCTCCATCCCGCAAAGGCGAAAATAAATAACTTTCAACAGGTCACCGGCATAATGGAGTTTGAAATTATCACATAAATAACAGAACGAACCTGATTTTGCTGAAATGCCATTTACTTCAGCACATTTATTACCAGCACTGCAGCTTGATGTCAAAAGACTTCCCTTCCGGTGTCGTAAAACCGACACAACAGACATTTATCGGTTTTAGTGAGAGAGAACATGTTTATTGTTGTTTTCTAGCAAAATTTCCATCGATATTGCATTTGCACACACCTACTATACGGCGGTCGGTGGTGAGCGGAGATTTTCCTCCTTGCTGTAAATTTCATTTTTACGAGCAAATATGTTTATAAGCGCAAGTTTCAATCCATCGATGAAGTCGTCACCCGGTGGCAAATTGACAGGATTGACAGAAATGGCTCGTTTACAACCCGCTCGCTTTCACTTTACGGCTCAGTTAACGGAGGCGCACAGACCTACAAGTACGTACATCACAACGACGACACTCTCGCCTCATTAACCAGTAAGCAAACTTTTACCGATTTGACACCCATTGCTCCTCTCGAATCGATGGCGATGGATGGCTGGACGGAGCAGGAAACACATAAACCAAAGATGTCCCCGCGAGAAGGCAGTACGGATTTTGATTCGATGTGACGAATCGTTTAAAGCGTCACCATCGTCTGTCGGTCAGTCGGATTGAGTCCGCATCTTTCCGGGGGCTGCTGCCGCTGCGAATCGTTGCAAACCTCGCATCAATAGGTCAAGGCACATTTTATGGTCGCAAGCAAATGGACGGACGGCTGGCCGGCCGGCCGGATTGCCTCATAAAATTGCCTTTCGCAGTCGTCGTCGTCGTCGTCGTCGTCCTCATGGTTCGGTTGGGCCAGGTTCAGAAGCGTCTATCTAATGGGTGCATGCAGATAGATTATAGTTTGCTGTTTTTTTTTGCTTTCCTCGCACTCCTCCCTCAGTTTCTGATGCGTGGGTCTCCACGCTGCTGTCGTGCATCTGCATCGGAGTGTGGACTTTGCTTGCCGGCAGTACGCGTCTAGTGAATGAGCGGTTTAAATTAAAACGGCAATTGGATTCGGTTATCCCCGTCCGCCAGGCCTCGCGCGGTCTTGGTGCGCTCATGCGGCAGTTGAGCCGCGCGTGATTATGCAATAATTAAATTAAAATCTTTATTATTTGATATTCATACGTCAGTATGAAGGGGACGTTGGTGGTATCACATCGCATTGGAAGAATTTGTAAATTATTTGACAAAGTGACACTCTAGGACGAGGTGAGCCATTCGAATGCTGATTCTTTGCAACATCCACGCATCCACTGATTCGACGGTCGATTCTGTCCACTTGAAACGGGGTTCGTTTCTTATAAACAGCATCTACTAGGTACACACCACCGGGCCGAGCATGTCCAAGATTGGAGATGGCGACATCCGATTATGGCCGGGGACATGTTCTCGATCTCGATCTAGGCGGAGTGGGGCTGCCGCAGCGCTGGTGTGGGCTTTTCAGCAAGTGAACCCACTCGAGTCGGGTTCGAACGCTATGGCAACTGGCTGCTAGCACTCTGCTAGAAAAACTACCGTCCTATGCGAGTAAAACCGTCTTTGGAAAAGTAATACAGGTTGTCGTGATTGAAGGCAACTTTAATCTGCCAGGAGACGGTGTGTACAAATATGTGACAAACTAGTTCGTATCGCGATCAGCGACTACAAGCATTCTGGCGGAAATGTCCCGAAAAAAATGGTTTCGTTATTGAAACCATTACCACTAATGAACTTGTTTTGATTTATGGTTTGGAATTTTATTTAATTTTATGTTATTTTACATATTATACTGAATATATTTTTCACCACGATAGACAGATAGTTAGTAATTATATTAATACTAGTTGAACCTGAATCTTACGATCCGGAAAATAAAAATGTCTGTTCAGAATTCCGAAAACTGCGGATACATTCCATTGGCCAGTGTTTGCGAAGATGTTTAATCTTTGTATTAGTTCTTTGAGTTCTTATGTTGCATAATATAGCTCTAAGATGTTGTACATAAAAGAGTCATAGCCGGAAACTGAAACAAATAGTTTTTATGATCGTATTGAATTTTATTTAACTGAATAAAAACTTCTGTCCGTTTGCAACATTTATGTAGTCTGATTAAAGTAAAATATTGCTTAAAAAATTCTTGATCGTTCTCTATCATTAACTCATTTTTTAAAATTTGGCGACTTGATCCGGTCTGATTTAACACCGATCATATGATATCGCGACGAGCAATCGATTGCTCGTGTAACTCCTGTATATAAATCTGGCGACACGAAGGATCCAAGCAACTACCGCCCTATATCCTGGTCTGTTTAGAGGCAAGGTTCAAGCACGCTATCAGCGACGTAGTAACTTAGTGGAGAGCATCTATGACTCTTTGGATAATCGTAAAATAGTTGGAGCGTTGTTTATTGATCTGAAGAAGGCCTCTGATACAGTAGATCACAGACTGCTGAACGATAAACTGGAAGCTTATGGAATTAGAGGAGTAGCGAAGTCACTCATCAAAAGCTATCTCACGAACAGAACTCAGTTCGTATCTGTTGGAGATTGTAAAAGTTCATTGGGAACTGTGTCAACGGGTGTGCCCCAAGGCAGTAACCTGGGACCAATTTTGTTCCTAATATTTATCAACGACTTGGCTAAACTAGACCTGCATGGGAAATTGCGCCTCTTTGCGGATGATCCATCCGTTTTTTTTTACCAAGGAACAGACTGCGCAACAATCCAATTCCATATCAAAAAGGACCTTTTGCTTCTGAACGAGTTCTTTGGAACTAATTTGCTGTCGATGAACTTAGCTAAAACAAAAGATATGCTGATTCTTTCTCCCCGTAGGCGTCTACCAGATCGAATACCAATTGAAGTCAACAGTAAAGCTATTGAAGAAGTAAATGACTTTCCGTTTCTTTTTATTTTTTTTAATTACCCTCCTCTGACACCCACACCAAAGAGCTCATAATAAGAACCCCCTGGTAGTGGACACAAACAAAAAAATAAAATTTAAAATATATAAAATATAAGAAAAAAACAACGCGGAGCATTTAGCTTGACAAAAACAAAGTGAGATCCCAATGGAACTTAGTTCCTTCGAAGGGATTCACATAAAACAATAAAATGAGGAAAAAAATCATTATAGTGAAGTCGTTTGTGGCGCATATAAATTACTTAAACTAATATATAATCGAGATGCAGGGAAAAAACTAGCAGGAGCCAGAAAAAAACCCGATTTAATCCACCAAGTAGTGAAAAGACCCTTTGTCATACCATCGTATATGTCATTTGATATGGGCATTTCAAGCTCAAATATTGCTTTTGATTTGTATTTGAATTTGTAATTTTTATAAAACTGATAATGTCAAATTCTATACGCATCATTTTGAACTAAATTCTTATATAAACTGTTTTTTAGGCCCAGCCGTTCTCAAGTTAGGCCATTGCAAATTATCTCTAAAGTTTTTGTCTCCCCGCCCTTCAAAATTGGCTCTAAAAATCGGAGGCAAAAAACAAATTTGTTAAACTTGAGTAAAAATTTTTTGTATAAAATCAATTACCTGTGGGTTTTACAGCCTAAAGAACTCGAAAAAAGAGTGTACGGAGTGTTAACGCTTCTAGCACGAAACAAAAGTGGAAGTACAAATAATGTAGCTTCCGAAAACAGGCAAAAATTTTTTTTTAATTTTGACTTTATTTTAGAAGGTTTTTGCATAGAAAATAACAACGTATATATCAAAAGCAAGAAGAAATTCGGGTTTCACGATTAAACTTCAAGCAAAACTTCCTAAAAATCTTAATTTTTTTTTGCGTGATTAAAAAGATCTCTTTGTTTTTTTTTTCGCCCCCCCTCCTTCAGTTGTCTAGCATCGGAAGGACAAAAACTTTAAAAAATATGTGTAATGGCCCTATCCAGATGTGAAATCTAAAAATTATCTATCAGAGTCAACTCATGCAAAGTATCCGATAACCCTGTAATCGATCTTCACGGATTTGAACCAAATTTTGTCAGATTGTTCATTTTAGGTCAGAAAGCAAAAATCTTAAATTTGGTGCCGATTAATACCCCCCACGATTAGTGGTAGTACCTGCTTTTTAAAAGGAAAGACCCGTTTTGTCAAATCTTTTTATTTTCATTTACTTATAGATAAACGTGGGAATATTAGGTTTATAAAGAAACTATTTTCACATTCCAGTTCCAATCGAAAATAGTCGAGACAAAATGTTTTTTAGTGTTTTGAGCTGGAAATGATCATATAGAAATCGACACGTCTTCGGTACCTTATTCAACTGTTTGTTGACGCTGTGCTAGTTATCATCCATATGCATCCTAGCGATAAACAATCTTCAGAGTGTACTTTAACCTACTAAATAACTTTGTGGAACATTTGAAAGCAATGAAACCATCGTAGGCAAAATTTTTGAGCAGAATTGCTTTAAGAGTGGTTTCTTTAAACAAATCATTAAATTTCGCATCCAGTAAGGGATAGATAGTTACTATATGCATCAAAGTTGCTTATTTTAGTGTGTTCTATAATTTTTGTGCAGACGCTATTTTTTTGGATGCGTTTGGAAAAAACTAATTTTTTGTGTTACCCTGTAGGGGGATTCACGGTCACCCTAAAAGTGTAAGAAAATATGCTTTATTTTATTAATTGACTGCTCCAAAGAAACACCCGTTGAAAAATTTCACATTTTTACTATATTGTTCTGTTTTTGAGGTCTGGTCCCATTAAAGGTTTGGTCATTAAAGTTTCCTTGAATAAATTTCATCAATCATTTTTAAATATCTTTTGACCAGTAGAACTAATCCTTATGAAATTTGGCAGATACATTTGCAGTATTAAGACCTCCCATTTAATACAAAAATAATTGAAACTAAATAAATTATCTTGGTTAAAATCGCTATAAATTATTGTAAATTTTAACGTGTAACATTAATTGCTCATAACTCCAATCAAAAAACAATTCAATAGTGCTCTATACGGCTATATTACCTTCCAAGTAAGACTAATAGTGCATAAATTGGTTTGGCCATATCCGAGAAACAGGCGATAGAAAATGAGGTGCACACACACACATACACACACAGACATTGCCCAGTTCGTCGAAGCCTATCGATTGGTATATGTGACTCGGCCCTCCGGACCTCGGTTCTATTTCGTGTTTTTCGACCAATTTCTAAACCTTTGTTATATACTATAACAAAGGTAAAACCTACATGTATAAATGGTTGACACGGTAAATAATATACTCATTTACCTTCCTTATTATATACTGTTTTAGCTTGCTTTTCATAAGGACACTTTTTGTTATTGATTTCATATCATTTGGAAGCAAATTGTACTTGGATGGACCATAATTAGTAATACGTTGTAGACCCAAGTTGGTAGATGCTCTGCTTCTTAATAATTCATTCGAATGTCTAGTATAGGGATAGTATCGCCTGGTCGTAAATATAATATGACTACGGAAATTTCGGTTATTTGAGGCATTATGTTCAAACATGATAGTTTGAGAGTCGCGCAATCCTAAGATGGGTATAATTTTATGATCTAAGCTTGTATAAAGCGAATACGTCGAAATAAATGCTGTAAATTGAAGATTATTTTTATACATCTATTTTGCAAGGTTTGAATCTTTTTAAGTTTTGATTTAGCAGCGTGACTCCAGACAATGACTAAATACTGAAATATAGAGTGGATACACGCATAATAAAATTTTAGCAATGATTTATGCGACACGAAGCAGCGTACTCTTTTCATAAGCCCACATAGCGACGAAACTTTGCTGGATACATGCTTAATATGTGTGCCCCAGTAAAGACAAGAGTCTAAATGCAGTCCTAAGTACTTAAAAGACACAACTTTTTCAATACTCAAATTGCCGACGAGTGGATCAGGATGTTGACAGATTTTTTTTTTCGCGACGAGTGAAAAAGCATGTATTTTGTTTTCGACAGGTTCAACGAGAGTTGATTACCATTGAAAAATTCAATGAGAGTTGATACATCTGATTCTATGTCTTTTACTATGGACTGAGCATTAGCACGAGGGTAAAACAATGCCGTATCGTCCGCAAAGAGTTTAGGTATACCTTGAAGTTGTAAATTTACAATATCAATAATGAAGACCAAAAGCAATAGAGGACCTATGTTACTACCTTGCAGAACTCCAATGTCAATCGATCGTAAAGTACTTTGAACACCGTTAATAGCAACAAATTGTTTCCGGTGTGTTAGATAGTTTTATATAAAGTCATTTGCGACCCTTCAAAGTTCTTGATCATTTGCGACTCCTCGTTTCTTAGTCTAACACTAGATAACAAGATGAACAGGAACGCTCGCGTCGAATTTCTAAAACGAAAGCTTTTGTCTCTATGTGGGATATTGAGGAAGATTGCTTCATGTTTACCCGTAGCCACTAGGAAAACACTATACTTTTCATTAATCCACACCCGACTCCAATATCTTGTTGCTAATTGGGGACTTGCCTGTAAATCGTCCTTACGAGAACTCCATCCAGGTGATACAAAACAGGTTCCTGAAAGCCGTTTACAAGAAACCCCACACGGTTTTGTACCCCACACGGTCGCCTAGGTCGATACTGAATATTCCGATCCATATAGATATAGTTGGGTTTTCTCACTAGAACCATTTTACCGAGTCTCGTCAAGTGGCTGCCATCTTAGCAGCCCGGGGTCGCCCGGGCCCGCTATGGGTGAACCGCTCCTAACCTGCTCCTAACGCTAACCTCCAAACGCTAATGGTTGGCAAACCTACTCTTTGTGCTGCCACTCAGCATTGGAACATTGGCATGAGTAGCTGCTTTCCTATCTATATACGACCTTAGTTTCCACCGGGGTTGGTTGCCCTATCTCCACTAAGGCTACTCGTATTCCGGTTGGTACCACGAAGTGATTGTAAATCATTTAAAATCATGAAAATATTAGCTGGATCAACATAAAAGTGAGAAAAACAATTTCACAAAGTTTAATTTAATAAGATATCAAATTGGTATGTCAGCTATACTCTAATTTTACTTTATTTTTCAGACTCCGGTATAGATTTTTAATATATTCGAAATATTTTTTTTGTTAATTCTTTTAGTAGGAATAATTGCAAATTGAAATTCAATGATTTACTGAGAAATAATTCCTAACACCCTCTTAGCCATTTGCGTAAAACATTGTTTCTCATAAACTAATAATTTATTCTACTCAAAAATTCCAGAGAATCAACTTGCGACAATTTCCTATAAATTCAATCATATTTATTCACGCTCCACGCATTTTAAATCAAAAGCTAAGCTATTTGACTGCTTGTTTGGATCACCATGATCCGAAATTGTATGATTTATTGATCATATTTGGTAAATTATAGCTATATTTAATAGCTCTACGTGATGTTTCAGTAGCATAATTTTTTTCTCTAATCATTTAACTCACACATAAGCACCGTTAATATTCTACTGTTGTACATTCAATCACGTAAACCAATTAAATGTGGCTATTCATCAACTATGATCAATAAATGATAGAAAGGAGATGTGTATTTTTGCGATTGCACGTTTCTTTCCATAGACATTTTGCGCCATTTGCAGAATAAGTTTCCTACCAAAGGATTATAATCATATTTTTACGTGATATGTATTGCTAATGATCGTTCAGTTCTGAGCTGGAGCCTTCTGCATTCTTCTGCTGGAGCCAAATTGCTTGGCAACAAACTTAGTTTTTATTTTTATTTCATATGTGGAAAACTACATGGACTTAAAATCAACATCCAATTAAAGCTGAGTAAATTTGCTTTCATTTTCATCGGAAAAAATTCTGCCCTAATTCGATCCACCATTCGCCACGTGGTCAGAAGCACTTAAACATCGACTTAATTTGTTCAATTTATCTTCCAAACCTTCTGAAACAAATTGTGCAACTCACTGAGTTGTCTGGTCTGGCGGTGACAAACCGTTTTTACCTACAACTTTGTTTCGACAATCAAAGCACCATTTCTCCCAGCTGGTTGACAGTTTTATTGCTCTTCGCAACGCCCTCGGTTAGTTCTACATAATGCGGAAGCAGCAGAAGAAATGTAAACAAACAGAGTGGCAAAAACTGGGACAGTCCATTCTCATTCTAGACTAGACCCAACACGAACGACGGGAGGAAGCTCACACTGCTTGCTTGCGCTCGTTAATGAAGATGAAAGTTTACGGAAATCTCAATGTTTATCTAAACATGCACTACCGAAGAACACAGCCTGACGTGGCCGGTCCGACGTGAGGCGACAGAGGAACATCCTCGTAAATATCGAGTATCACCCGAAGACATCAGACACATCAGACAGAATGGTCATCTGTTTGATCAGATCAATGAAAATTACGGTCCACTGAAATGGAAGGAGAAAGTGGCAGGGTTCGGGTTTCTGCTTCGAAAAAGTGCTGTAATTTCGCATCATGTCAGCTGCTCACTGATTCGGCCACAAATCACAAATGATCAGTTGAAGATCATCGCTGATGAAGCGAACGAACGAACGAACGAACGAACGCACGCAGGCAGGGTGGAATGACAACTGTTCGGTTCCCATCCTGTGCCCGGCTGTCTCGCTGACCGCTACTCGCGGTAAGGGGCAGTTTAATAAGCTACCAACCAACTACCAGCTCAACCGGCGCTACCACACCGGCGCGCCGTCATTCCATGGCACGGTGGGCGAGAGTACCGTGGAAAATGTCCCATTCGACGCTCATAATTTCAATTACACTCTGTCATTCAGCTTCCCCAGCCCTCTAATATAGGCTAATTACCAACAATTTATTATTTCAAACGTATCAAATTGCACCCTGGCGACAACAATCCGCGCCCTGGCTGCTGCTGCCGTTGCTGCACGGCTCACGGAATATGACTCTCCAGTGTGGCCGGACGAAGGACGGAGTGTACTGCGACTTCAACGGCTAAGTGCCGACATTAACTCAGTTTATTTATGAGCTGCGTCGTCGGCTTAGTCCTCCCTGGTCGCCACTGCCAACCAACCGATGCGACGGACTTTAGAAAGTAAAGTGAGCACCTTCGCCGTTTCACTGGAGGCCGTACGCTAGCTGATAACATCTTCCCGAAGGCCTTGCGCCGAGGTAAGATCTTGGGTGCCCTATGGCCAGCTGGCAGCAGGTTTTCGCCGGTAGAACGCCTCCCGACTTGAAAAATATGCTTATGTAATCGCAATCGATCCAAGACCACGTCCGTTTCTACGTCGTCGTCGTCGTCTCCGCCGTCGTCAGCACAGTGCGTCCCGATCGCTAATTCCACTCACGGTCGTCTCGTCGGGGCTCGCTTCCTCGGATGTCCACTACGATCGCCGCTACTGGCTGGCATGGCCTGGCCTGGGTCTGAGTGAGGATGGATGGGTTGGGTGCACGAGGTTTTGGAATTCAATATCCGTTGAAATGTGCTCGGTTATCTAACACCGGCAACGGTCGACCGTCGTCGTCTCCGTCGTCGCCGTCGTTTAGCACCTCACGAAGTCCAAAGCCGGGGAATTGGATTTTTTTTTATAGGATAGCATTAGGAAAGCCGCTGTAAAACGTGTAATAGCTAAATAAAAACACTTTATGATCTTGAGAAAATGCTATCAGTGTGGACTATTACCATTGACTATCTCCCTCGGGTTGAATGGCGCAATTTTACTCAGAATTGAACCAGCTTCGGTTATAATAATTAGCAGTTCAACATCACGCGCTAGGACAATTACACTAAATGTAATTTTATAAATGAAAAAACATCAGACTGGTAGGTAGCGTCATCTTATTATGGTTATGCTTTTCAATGAGGAGAAGTCAGCTGTAATTGCAAAAACGCTCGTAAAGCGCACACCACTTGTTAAATATGAAACTAATGCGGGGTAAACACTTTAAGCAGCTACCCAGTACAAAGATAACATCGATATTGATATCTTTTGCAACTTTTCACTTTTTCCACTTACCATTCGTGATCATAGTTTACGTGCCGTGTTGATAAACCATACGAAATGCTTTGTGGGTTTATCTCTGTTTTACGCTCCATAACTTTAATGAGTGAACTAAAAACAAGATTAAAATTGGAATGTATGTCAAATTTTTTTTAGTTAAAAGAAAGCATAAATACCACGGATTTCCAAATCAATGGGTACTTGAAAGATGCAAATTGTGATTATTTTTGGGTTGGTCACAGTCTAAGTTGGAGTTTATGTGAAACCATCGTTCTATCCAAAATAATGACCAAATCCCCAATCGTAATCAGAAACAGAATCTATCTATTTCTAATTGAAACCCAATTTGGGATCATTTTCTTTTTTGTTTGCTTTTGATTTTTAATCGTTGAAAACGAAACTCTATATTCTGTGCCTAAAGATGAGTTGAGTTGATTACCAATGAATAAATGTTTCTGACATTGACCACGTGACTTCGTAGGAAAATGGTTCAGATTCGAAATTATTTTTATTTATTTAATAGGAATCACCCACACCAACATTAATTTATCAACGTAAGATGATTTTCAATATTTAGTGACTTTCTCATGGGAGGAGTAATCGTAATTCTGTGAAGAGCGAAAGTTAAATAAACTAGCAAAAATTAAATGTAAACTGTAAAAAATAATTGACTAAATACGTGGCACTTGAATTCGCAATTCTCACTTTCCGGTCGAGTGCATTATCCAATTACACCACCGACCGGCCAGTTCATTTTGTTCACGTTACACGAGTGCCATTGCCATGAATGCAATCCAATGGATTATTCTTACTGATCCATTTTGATGAACAAGGTCCAAGTTAAAAAAATACGCCAACCTCGAGACGCTGAAGAAAGTCACTAATTTGTCTAATTTAAACGTTGCGGAAAGTGAATAGAATGCTTTTCCAGGAAAAGGCGTAGCAATCCAAAAGAGATTTTATTGAGGAGCCTGCACGAACCACAATGAATTCTAGTGGGTACATGCTCCAGTAATTGTGGTAGTACCAATAGTGGTGAAAACTCGAAATATTCCTTTATTTTTGCAGATTTCAATACTGGAGCATCTACCCTACTGCCTTTTATTTTAATAGTAGCTGACCCGACAAACTTCGTATTGCCACAAATTAAACTGTGTTGTACATAAATCGTGAATCTCGGATGACCTTTGTCACAATCTCGAGTTTTGCAAGTTTCTGGGGAGTTCATGGATGTTTTAATATAAAAGTTTTCCTCACAGTAAAGTAGAAAACAACTCCCCCCATTGCTTAGCCTGATAAAATAAAGCGAATAGCATTTAAATATTCGCCATCATTACAAACCATTTCGCCGAATACCATTTTGCAGAACACCAATTCTCAGTTGACCATAACGCAGAATACCATTTCGCGAAAAACCTTACGCGGGATGTACCATTTCATGGAAAATCTTTTCGTAGAAAGTACCATTTCGCAGGGGTGACCCAACTGAAGGAAAGTAATAGAGGTCAGTAGATCTAGGAAAATAAATAAACCTAGATAGAGGGGATCTCTACGGGGGGCTGCCCCCCGCAGTGGCCGGCGCTTCCGACGGCAGGTCCCTGGCAACAGTCGCGGCCTGTGGCCGTCTCGCGCTGAATTATGTAATGTTACTATTGATAGTATTTGATGGTCTTGTTATTGATTAATGTTTTATGAAAGAGTCTAAAATTTCTTGAGATCGATTAGTTTTTGAGTTACGCAAAAATTTCTGTTTTATTTGTATGAGAGTCCTTTCCCCCCTGCCACAGGGGTGAGGAGTCTCAAACCATCATTAAAAAAATTCCTGCCTCCAAAACCCTCTACATGCCAAATTTGGTTCCATTTGCTTGATTACTTTTCGAGTTATGAGGAAACTTGTATTTCATTTGTACGGGAGCCCCCCTCCTAAAAAGGGAGAGGGGTCCTAATTCATCATAGAAAAAATTCATGCCTCCAAAAACACCCACATGCCAAACATGGTTTAATTTGATTTATTTGATTAATTAGTTCTTGAGTTATGAGGAAATTTGTATTTCATTTGTATAGGAGCCCCCCCTCCTGAAGCGGGGAGAGGTTTTAATCCACAATAGAAAACATTCTTGTCTCCAAAAACACCCACGTGTCAAATTTTGTTCTATTTGGTTGATTAATTCTCGAGTTATGCAGAAATTTGTATTTCATTTGTATGGGAGCCCCCCCTCTTAGTGGGAGGAGGGGTCTCTAGCCATCATAAGAACCTTCCCTGGCCGCAAAAACCCCTATATGCAAATTTTCACGCCGATCGGTTCAGTAGTTTTCGATTCTATAGGGAATGTTCCCGACAGTCAGAACAAACACCGTCTTTCAGTTGCGTACTTAGCAGCTACAAAGCTGTAATATATTTTAACTTAAATAGATTGAGCACAATAGGTAAGTATTATAACTTTTCTTACATTTCAGTGTTTTTCTTCTTCACAGGATTTCCTTCTACTGGATTCAACAACAATGCGGGCAACCTACAGGTAAGTATATGGATTTTAAGGTTACGAACTATCAACTGGCTAAAGTGTATAACGGTACGTATTATGCAATTTGTTCAACGTACCTGTCTTGAAATACAGTAAAATATTTAACCTTCAACTGCTACTGATGCGAAAACTGATCGCAATTGCTTTTATTCAAATTGCACTTTTCTATTAAATGGCTTTACTTTCAGCCCACTCTTTTCCGCTTACTAGTGGTAATTTTTATACTCGACACGGTATTCGGTTTGTTTATATAAACAGTGAACCGTCAATCCGTCAATGTATTCGCTCGTAACGAAAGGTATGTTGTTCACATTTTTGCAATGACGAGGGGCTCGTCAACATCCTCCGACCCGTGAACCACTTCCTTTCCCATACCGACTACTTCCATGACCACCTATTTCCCCGCATTTATATCGTACTCTAACTGTCTGCATCGCGGTGCACTTCACTTGCTGAAATATTATCTGTAGAGTAATTCGCTCCATCAGCTGCGTAATTCCGACTACTGTGCAACAGCGTATGATGACGAATGCGGCATCCGTCTATTCCACACTCTTTCTGTGAACGGCACGGCCATCTCCGATGCGGAATCAAGCACAATCGGCACAGATTCTTCTGCCGCATTGCTTTCCAACGGGCTCCAATATCCAAAGACTTGAAATTGGAGCAATTCCCGATCTGATGACTGTCCCTCTCGCAGTACGAACAAGCTTTCGACGTTGATTCGCCAACTTCACTCTCCGTGTACGACGTGGCCGACGACTCACTCCTGTGACTGAACAGCCTTTCCTTGGGCTGGCGCTCCGCGTTTGACTGCTTGCCGTAATTTTGCCCGACGTCGCCTCCAACACACAGCTCAGAAGCCAGATTCACTAGTTCCGACATATAGCTATTGAATGTCGCCAAATTGACGCAGACGAATCCTCGCTTGAAGGAAGCCCACTGCATCTTCAATGACGTGGGTAGTTTATCGATTAGCTCTTGGAGCAGCATCGGATTAGACAAGTGCGCTTGCTGATCGGTCAGGATAATGTGGTCGACAAGATTTTGAATTAGTAGACCGTATGCAACTATGCTGTTCAAATTTTCTGACTTCGGCGGCGGAGCGTTCCTCACCTTCTTCAGCAGTGAACTGAGCAATATTTCTGGCCTTCCGTAGAGCTTGTGTAACGTATCCATCACGTATGGTACGGTTGCGGGCAAAAGCAGACGACTCTTAACTACTTCCAATGCACTTCCTTTTAAACTTCGTTGCAATCGAGCCAGATTCTCGGCATCCGAGTATCCGCACACTTCCGTCGTGTTCTTGAACGAACTGTAGAAAAGGGGCCAATCTTCGGGGTCTCCGCTGAATTTCGGTAACTCCAGAGGCATGACTTGTCTAGCCGCCAACTGAGCGCTGGTTGGTCCTATCACACTGACCGACGGATTAATCACAGCTTCGCTGACTCCTACTGCTGGTTTCGCTAAAGGCATTACTCCAGATCTAGTTACTGGAAACGAAGCTGTTGTTCCTAGATACGAACATGGCACGGAATTCCCGGAATACGCTGTATTTGACTCGGAATACAATGGAGGATAACATGACGACGCACTGGGAATTATTGGCAACTCGAACGAACATATCGTAGAGGGATTTCCATTCACCGCAAGTGCACAATGAGGCAGAACTGGAATCGGTACTTGCGACGACTGTCGTTGATGCGCATAACCAGCACTCAAACCATGCGGAATCAAACTAGCAGAGTTCGAAACTGCATTTGTTCCCGAATACGAATACGGAGTCGGCAAACGTGAATACGAAGTACAAGTGGCACAAGACTGTTGTGAATTACCATTAATGGTGCTTGATCCGTGCGGAATTACAGGAATCAAGCCAGCTGGACTTGCGATCATTGCATTCATTGAAGGATATGAATAAACCGGTGTCGCACCGTAACCACTGGAGAGGTTATAAATCCCGGTCAACGTTGAACTGGCCGGCACAGATGAAGCAATTGCGGAAGACACAATTGGAGTCGCAACTACAGACGTGACAAAGCTTTCACCGACTGTTGCCACTACAGTCACTGGGATTGTAAATACACCGGACGAGATACTTCCGGGTATTGATGTTACAGCTAGAGCCTCGTAAGACTTCGCCAAAGCTGTAACATTGCCACCGGGGATCGGAATTGTGGAATCAGGACACAGCATACCCTGATTCAGTGAATTCTTCTGAGAAATTCCTACGATCGAGGAAGCTGTGGTCGATGCAGTGATTACTGGATTCACCTTACTAACGGTTGCAACTGGTAGGGTAGCTTTCTGTCCGGATGTAGATGGCTTCGACTGTCCCATTTCGTCCGGTTGAACGTCTTTGGCGGACCACTTCTCTATCCGATCGCGCTTACTTTTCACGCTAACTCCACTCTTCCTACTGCAAGATTCCTTTTCGTCCTCTATCTGCGCCATCAACGCGTACTTTTGCTTTACGTACTCCTGCTCCTCCTCTATCTCCTTCAACTTGGCCTCCTCTTCCAGCTTTCGAGCTCGCTGCTCTTCTTCCGAGCGCTTCTTTTTTAACTTCCGCTGCTCCTCTAGCAGTTGCAAGCTGTGCTGCAATTTCTGGGACACTCGGCTACTCTTACTGACTGACGACTCGTTGAACGACACAGCCGACTTCGATCCAACATCCGAGTTTGCCATGCAATCACTGCACTTCCAGCTTCTCTCTGGCTCCGCAATCGATTCGGTCACACACGCGCAATGAAAGTGTACCCACGTATCGCACACGTCACAGCACACCATGCCTTCCTGCACATCGGTACGATCGCACTTTTTACAATACTTCGCGTTACTAACAGCGGTCATCGCGTTATCGTTCCCGTCTGACATTTCGAAAACCGACCTAGCTTGTCTAATAGTTGACTAACTATATCTTTACTTAAGATTAAACTTACAACTATTAGCAACCACAACTAGCGATCGATGGCGGTGACAGAATAAAAAGGGATACCGACTTTATTTGCAGAAGCTCCACTCCAGACTGCAATCAACGCTTCAGTTAAAACTCGTTGCTCCGGTAACACCGTTTTAGATTTTTTACTTCCAGGCAGGTGAACTCCAACGGCCGATGAATCATCCAACTCCGGATGAAATCTTTGTAGAATGTTCCCGACAGTCAGAACAAACACCGTCTTTCAGTTGCGTACTTAGCAGCTACAAAGCTGTAATATATTTTAACTTAAATAGATTGAGCACAATAGGTAAGTATTATAACTTTTCTTACATTTCAGTGTTTTTCTTCTTCACAGGATTTCCTTCTACTGGATTCAACAACAATGCGGGCAACCTACAGGTAAGTATATGGATTTTCAGGTTACGAACTATCAACTGGCTAAAGTGTATAACGGTACCGTGAATTCGGGTGAAATTGATCACTTTTTCGAGTATTTTTTAAATATCTTTGAATAGAAACATATTTAGGAAGATGATTCAATTTTAAAATAAGTACTGTAGTGCTGGCTACACGACAGTATCATCTATATCTTATATAAATAGTTTTATTTTAGATAAAACTTAATGTAATCGTAAAATTGGAAATTTACAAATAACGGGTGAAATTGATCACGTAGAAATCAAGACGATATTGCTATTAAACCATACGCTCTGACAGCAATAACCAAACGTGCAGTATAAAATCTGGCGTAATCGAGATATTGCCTGTATGTAGGCAACAATGTCGCGTACAGCAACTAGCACAAAAATCAAACAGTCAGCTCTACATTAGCATGGTTGATGCATCTGCTAAATAAATATGAACAATAAAAAAGATATTAAGCCAATTTTAGCATCGTTATCATTTGTTTTTGTTTAAACATTGCTGTATATATGTGTAACTGTACGATTTTCGTATACAATCTTCACCAAACTAGTGAAACAAATAATTTAATTCTCCTCATATACGGGAGCTTGACTGTCTCTTTGAATGTGTAGTTGCATTTCGCTATGTAAGCACAAACCGATCTCTTGCACTCTCATGCAACTGCCATATGGAGCGTTTGTAAAATTTGTGCGAAGTATTGTCTGTCTTTTGCACCCTTTTATAAATCTCCATTCTGCTTCACAGAAAGAATAAACTTTCGCAGGTGGCAGCTCCATTTCGCACCCATAGCGATCTAGAAATCTATGTTGCCTCAGTTCATGATGTTATCAATCGTTTTATTTCGTAAAAGGTCAAATCAAACAATTTCTGTCGCATAATTTTATTCATGGAAATTATCAAAGCACAGCCAGATAATTAGAGAATCGAATTAGTTCTATCAAAATTTCCTTCTGCAACGAAATTTGTGTTAACAGCAAGGAGTTTTATCGGGCATGTTGAAAATTGCGATTCGATCAAAATAGTAAATTTTAAAAAATCAAGCCATTTACAAGATCAATCTTGCTGAAAGCCAAGTGACTTTGACCTGTAACTCAATCTTTATATGGATGGGTGCATATTCAGTTTTATGAATCAGTATAAACGTAGAATAAAGAGTTTTCGTTGGTAATCGTTGGTCCAAGGTGATCAATTTCACCCGACTGATCAATTTCGCCCGAATCGACGGTACGTATTATGCAATTTGTTCAACGTACCTGTCTTGAAATACAGTAAAATATTTAACCTTCAACTGCTACTGATGCGAAAACTGATCGCAATTGCTTTTATTCAAATTGCACTTTTCTATTAAATGGCTTTACTTTCAGCCCACTCTTTTCCGCTTACTAGTGGTAATTTTTATACTCGACACGGTATTCGGTTTGTTTATATAAACAGTGAACCGTCAATCCGTCAATGTATTCGCTCGTAACGAAAGGTATGTTGTTCACATTTTTGCAATGACGAGGGGCTCGTCAACAGGGAACATTCGGGCAGATAGACAGAAATCCATTTTAATAGATATAGATTTGTATGGGAGCCCCCATCTTAGTAGGGGGAGGGATCTCCAACCATCATAAGAACCTTCCCTGGCACCAAACACCCCTACATGCAAATTTTCACTCCGATCGGTTCAATAGTTTTCGATGTTAAGTGTTAAGTGTACTGGTCAGAGGTACGAATGAGTCCTCGCCAGGGACGGCTATAATATGGGATAGTGCTGGCAGCGAGGAATAAGTGGGTAAAGTAGATCAAGCTTTGAAGGAAGGGTAAACCCCAATACACGCAAGCACGCATATAATTTAAAACAAGCATATCGCTCACTCAATAGCGATTATAGCAAAAAAAATGCAGTGCAGGTCATACAGCAAACACCCGGGCGATATTACAATAGATCAACTATACTGGTCGCAGTAATGAGTCCACACATGAAAAAAAAAACACACAGAGCAGACAGAAATCCATTTTTATAGGCATAGACTAGCTGACCCGACAAACTTCGTATTGCCACAAATTAAACTGTGTTGTACATAAATCGTGAATCTCGGATGACCTTTCTCACAATCTTGAGTTTTATATGATTTGGTTTTAATCACCGTGCACTTATGTGCATGTATTCAAATTGATCACGATCGGTGAAATATCAAACTCATTTGATTTGATCAAGAAAATAGTAAGTTTTAAGAATATGTTTTTACATATATGTTTTTACAATATGTTTTACAAAATAACAAAAAAGTATGGAGAAAACACCGGCAATCAAGCTAAAAAGACAGTAGGCCGAAACGTAATCAAATGAGTTTGATATTTCACCGATCGTGATCAATTTGAATACATTCACAATCTTGAGTTTTGCAAGTTTCTGGGGAGTTCATGGGTGTTTTAATATACAAATTTTCCTCACAGTAAAGTAGAAAACAACTCCCCCCATTGCTCAGCCTGATAAAATAAAGCGGATAGCATTTAAATATTCGCCATCATTACAAACCATTTCGCCGAATACCATTTGGCGGAACATCAATTCTCGGTTGACCATAACGCGGAGTATAGAGTTTCGCAGAATACCATTTCGCGAAAAACCTTACGCGGGATGTACCATTTCACGCAAAATCTTTTCGTTAAAAGTACCATTTCGCAGGAGTGACTCAACTAAAGGAAAGTAATAGAGGTCAGTAGATCTAGGAAAATAAATAAACCTAGATAGAGGTGATCGCTACGAGGGGCTGTCTCCCCGCAGTGGCCGGCGAATCCAACGGCAGGTCGCCGGCAACACTCGCGACCTGTGGCCGTCTCGCGCTGAATTATCTAATGTTACTATTGATAGTTTTTGGTGGTCTTGTTATTGATTAATGTTTTATGAAAGAGTCTAAAATTTCTCGAGTTCGATTAGTTCTTGAGTTACGCAAAAATTTCTGTTTTATTTGTATGATAGTCCTTATCCCCCTACCACAGCACTATGGGCCAGAAATTGAGATTTCGGGACAAATATATTTGTGGTTAAACAGCGTGTCTCAGCTCAATGTAGTCTTCGGCAACTTTTTGAACAGACAGCTCAATGTGATGTTCTAGACAACATTTTGCACATTAAAGAGGAATATTTTTGCTGGAGACGGTTTCGCTTTTTCTGCATTAATTAATAAGATGTTTTAGGCTAAAAACCGTTTGATGAAAAATGTGTATTTTTTCAAGGGTGGTGTCTTCGGAGAAGTAAAATAATAAAATATAGCGAATCTTTCTGCACTATTAGGGTGACCATGAATTCACCTATTAGGGTGATACAAACTTTTGTTTTCTTAAATAATTAAAAAAAAAAGTTTTTTTTCTCCAAAAGTTGCAGAAAATACTAAAATAAGCAACTTTGCTAACTAAAGTAACTATCTATCTCTTAGCGGTTACAAAATATAATGATGTGTTAAAAAAGAGCATTTAAAAATCAATTACACTCAATAACTTTGCACACGATTATTTCATTGCTTACAAATATTCTACAAAGTTATTTTGTATGTTGAAGTACATATTTTCTGTGAAGAATGTTTGATGCTAGGACGCATATTTATTAAGTTATAAAATGTATGAAAAAAACATCCGCACTATTCCCAGGTATTCCCAGCCATGGTATTCCCAAGTATTCTCTGAAATACACATTTGGGCAGATAGCTTTAATAATTCCCTACAAATTGGTATGCAAACTAATTGCACATACTGGCAGATGGCTAAGATATTCGGATTTTTCATCAGACAGTTTTTAACCTAAAATCAGTTATATCTTATTAATTAATGCATATAAAGCAAAACAGCCTTCAGCAAAAATATTCCTGTTTTATGTGCAAAATATTTTCTAGAACATCACATTGAGCTGTCTGTTGAAACAAACATGTTACAAGAAGAAATGTGATTTGAGGGGTAGTTTATAAACAAAGGTCTATTGCTGAAAATGGGTAAAAGGTAGAAGTTTGATATTTTCACAAAAATTACTTGAAATTGGTTTATCTTTAATATTTTGAAACCAAAAAGGTAAAAAAAAGTTTACTCAAAAAGTTATTGCTTAAATTGTTGTTTAAGTAACGCTTAAATATTGGACGACCCCTTCAAAATATGCATCAATTTTTTATTCAAAAAGTTGCCGAAGACCACATTGGGCTGAGACATGCTGTTAACCGCAAATATTTTTGTCCCGAAATTTTAATTTCTGGCCCATAGCGCACAGGGGTGAGGGGTCTCAAACCATCATTAAAAAAATCCTGCCCCCAAAGCCCCCCATATGCCAAATTTGGTTCCATTTGCTTGATTACTTTTCGAGTTATGAGGAAATTTGTATTTCATTTGTATGGGAGCCCCCCCTCCTAAAAAGGTAAGGGGTCCTAATTCATCATAGCAAAATTTCATGCCTCCAAAAACACCCACAGAATATGGCCCCACACCCACACAATATGGTTCCAGTTGATTAATTAATTCTTTAGTTATGAGGAAATTTGCATTTCATTTGTATAGGAGCCCCCCCTCCTAAAGTGGGAAGAGGTTTCAATTCACCATAGAAAACATCCTTGTCTCCAAAAACACCCACATGTCTAATTTTGTTCCATTTGCTTGATTAGTTCTCGAGTTATGAATAAATTTGTATTTCATGTGTATGGAAGCCCCCCCTCTTAAAAGGGAGAGAGGGAGCCCCCCCCCCCTCCTCCCTCTTAGTGTGGGAAGGGTCTTTTGCCATCGAGAGAACCTTCCGTAGCCCCAAAAACCCCTACATGCAAATTTTCACGCCGATCGGCCCAGTAGTTTTCGATTGTAAAAGGAACATAGGGACAGACAGACAGAAATCCTTTTTCATAGGTATAGATAGCATCATTTTCGTCAAATTCGCTTATTTTCTTTTGCTTATATCTTCGTAAATAGTACCAGTATGAATAATATTGAAAACTACAGGGGTATCTCGCTTTTAAACAGCATATCAAAAGTTTTTGAAAAATTTGTACACCATTCGTTATACGCAGCTGTTCGCAACATAATTACTGACTACCAACACGGATTTGTTAAAAACCGATCGACGGTCTCCAATCTGATGAGTTTCGTAACTAATCTTTCAAAACGCATAGAGAAACGGCAACAAATAGATGCGATGTACATAGACTTTTCCAAGGCTTTCGACAAGGTCCCGTATCTGCTTGCAATTGAGAAAATGAAGCGCACAGGCGTACCTGATTGGATTAGTAATTGGTTGTTATCGTATTTAACAGGCCGCACTGCTTGTGTGAATCTAAACGACACCAAATCGTTCTGTTTTGACATCCCTTCTGGGGTCCCTCAGGGCAGCATTTTAGGACCATTGATTTTTGTACTTTTTGTAAATGATCTATGTGACAGCCTGAAGTCGGAAAAATTATTATATGCCGATGATTTGAAAATCTTTCGCACTATCACCGCTTCTTCCGGCCGGGATGCTCTACAACGCGACGTGAATATCCTGCTGCATTGGTGCCATATAAACGGAATGGAGGTAAACGTGACTAAATGTAGCGTAATCACTTTCTCTCGCCAGTGTAATCCTCTACATTTCACGTATGCCATGAATGGAAGTGAATTAAAACGTACCAGCTCTGTCAAAGATTTGGGTGTTACACTTACCAGCAAGTTGATGTTCGATGAGCACATCAGTACAATAACGTCTAAAGCATATGCTGTGCTTTGTTTTATTCGACGAAACGCTTCGGATTTCAGCGATACCTACGCCTTAAAAACGCTCTACTGCTTCCTAGTCCGCAGTATTTTGGAATATGCCGCACCAGTGTGGGCGCCGTACCAAACAGGACAGATTAAAAAAAATGGAAGCGTCCAACGTTCTTTTATCCGCTTTGCTCTGCGTCGCTTGCCGTGGCAGGACGCTCTACGGCTTCTAGCTTACGAAAATAGATGTCGTTTGATAAAACTGGATACGCTTACCGAAAGAAGACGAAGATCTCAGACACTAGTCATATACGACCTTTTAATGGGAAATATCGACAATAATTATCTCCTGGAAGAAATCAATATTCATGTGCCCCGTCGAACTCTCCGGTATCGAACCCTCCTTTGGACTCCGGCTCATCGAACCCTATACGGACAAAACAATCCCTTGCATTTATGCTGTAGACTTTTTAATGAGGTGAATCACGTGTTCGACTTTCATATTAGTAAATCTAGTTTTAAGAATGTAATTCAAAATTTAAATTAGTTAAGCTAGAATTGGTCTGTACTGTACCCCTGTGTGCCGAAGACTGTAGAATAAATAAATAAATAAATAAATATGGTCAGGCATTTCACAATGGCAACAGTGCGAAAAATGTTATTTAGATATAGCAACATCGGAATTCCCAGGCATTTGCTTCAGGACGCGCACCTACTGGAAAGTCCCATTATAAACAAAGAGAATTCTTCGCTTAGATTCAAAATTTAACGTCTGTTGATTGCCTTGACGCCTCTGAGTCTATAGTTTCTGTACGCGCATCGGTTGTTTTGTTTTCACGCTTACTGCTGTAGCTACAGCGAGGACCGAGAGCGAAACCGAAAGTTGCTCATTTAAAGTCTGAACAACTATCTGAACTTCTTCTTCATTCTTCATCCCAAAGCTGTTCGGTAATTTTAAAACATACTCTAATGCTTTGAATTCTGTTATGAAAAATTTATCCAAAAGCTTGACATCATGAATAGGAGAAAAGGAGAAATAAATTTTGTTAAAAAACGTAAAAATAACATTGGTCCTTTGCAATATCCTTCCAAAATTTTGCTAAAAAATGCAGTTCGCAAATCTACATACATTTTTTTATGCACTGTAATTTCAATGCAATAAATAACCCTAGCGAAGTTTTGATTCAGTGTCAACTGTAATATTTTAACTGGTACGTTCAGAACTTTGAATTTTCCACTTTTGTAAGACGTCAATCAATCAATTTCGTTCCATTCCCGTTTTCCAGTAAAATGTTTTACGAGATAATTATTTATGTTACCTTAAATCGTCGAATTTATAATCGTTCAAATTTACATACCTGCAACGAAAAAAAAGGAATTGATTAAAATCTTTTGTTGTTAACATTTTTAGCAAAAATTTAGGTCAATAAAAAATTCACAACTATTTCTTGGAAAGATCTTAGGAAAATGCCGAAACGTCTTTCGAAAGTGGATAACTTCCCGCGACTAAATTGTTCGATTATAAGCGAACACGTTCATAAATTTAGAGGCTTTCGACCTCTGAAAAGCTGCACGGTAAGTGTCTGCAATTCAGACCTTGAAACACAAAAACAAGATTTCTTACTTTAACACATTCACACAGGAGGAGGAGATCGGAAAATCTGCATAACGAGTGAATTATTACGCTATTGCATTTTAACTACATCGTCAGGCCTACCTACACTACGGTACAGGTAACACTTGACTAGCTTCGCCCCAGGACTGTCATGTCGAAATCACCGTAGGGACACTGCATCTGCTGCAAACGAATGGGGTGTCGGTTTCGATGGAATATGCAAATTAATCCGTGCACATCATTTGGCATTCCGGCAAGTACCTACTAGCTGGTAGTAGCAGCAGCAAGCAAGTAGGTTCGAAACTAGGTGCCTGCCTAGTCTGTTTCTCGTGACAGCGATGCTCTCGGGTGGAGCAGAGCCGGAACCAGCCGGCTAAACCCATATTCTAATCGAAACAATTACAACTGTTAGTAGGCAGCTCGTAAATCCGACCCTGTCCGGTTCGTGCCTAACAGCTTCGTCAACCACGGACGGACCACTACGGGCGCTGGGTGTGACTCTGTGTTTACATTACATAAGGCGACAGTTTTAGCCTTAATTTATATCGACCACTATCAATTGACAGTATCACGCCCCGCGCGTTCCCCCTTCGGGCGACGATATCTTTAGCAAGGAAGGAAGAAAAAAAAGAGCAAATACCTCTTTATTACGTGACGTTTGGGTTTGGGTGAAGAAAGCCCACAGAAAGCAGCGCATTTTATCAGGAAAACCGAACCAAACCGAAACCGAATGCCACAGACATCAGGCACTTCTCTATCAGAGCGTTCCGTAAACTCTTTCTTTGCCACTTCAAACCAATCGCACTCGCACTCGTCTCTGTCTCTCTATCTTCAAGTTGATAAATTAATAGAGGAAATGCAAACAAGCCAATAAGCTCTGTGATGTTCAATAAAAAACTCTGTTCCCAAGTCTTCATTTACGGTTTGTGGTGTCGATTAAAGGAAAATATTTACCCTCCTTCAAGTCTTGGCTATGACTTTGGCTTCGAACGAGGGTCTTTCTTTCTCCGTATCTCCATTTTTATGGTGGTTGAGTTCAGGCTGTTGATATTTCCATTTCTTCGATGTTTGCAAGCTATCGATATCGCTCGCCACCACCACCGCACCGCACCGAGACCGGGAAGCAGAGACGATCGAGTTTCGCCGCGCTGAAATAGTTGGAAAAATTTCATTTGAATTGGCTCACTGCCACCGAACACCAGACTAGCCAGATATGGTTCTAAAGAAAGGAGCAAAAAAAATCCATCCACATCGATTCAAGTGGCAAATCGCTCAAGTGAGGGGCTATTAAAATGATTCACATGTTTATACTGGTTTCGTATTTTTTCCGAGAACTGATAAGGGTAGTCTAAAAAAAGGTTTCCAATTTGAATTACTCATCCGCGCTAAGTATCTCTCGGCGGCAGCAGATCGGTGCTCTGTTGGATTGCTTCCGCTGAAATCCCGAATTGCCCATAATTCAAATGCAAATATGACATTATGACAAATTACTCGTTCATCAAAAGTTTGCAACAACTGCGAACGACTTCATACCTATCCTCCGTACTTACATTGTATATTCAGCATGAATATCGCATCCACTCCATAGTGAACTCATTTCTCGCCCCCAAAGGGAAATGCGAATGCAATAAGAAATGCCAGAGCAAAGCGGAGGGACGGATAAATTATGCGCTCACCGACCGACCGTCCGACCGACGAATCGACGGAGGAAGGATGATGGTATGCTGGATCGGAGAGAACACCACCAGAGGTACAACAGAGGTAGGCCCAGCAGAGGTACGTGAAATATGCAAAAACGCGATCATCGCCAGTACTGGCCCAGGTTGATGTCCGATGGTTTATTATGCACCCCGGAGAGCACATTAAAAATCTGCTACTATAGCTACGCACGGCATTTGCATGCCAACCTCCTTCTGGTCCTCCTCCTCCTTCGTCCCAGAGACGGACCCTTTTTAACTGGCATTTTGCTCAACTTGCTGCGCTGGCTGCCACCTTCCTCATCCTCCTGTTTGCACTGTACTGCACTGCACAGCACTGCGATGACGAATGATGATCAGTTACCGTTTTGGTCGTGATGAAATTGCATGATCGATTCACTGCTATTTTTTTTGTTTTGTTTTTTGCTCTATGCCTACAAGCTTGGAGCCAATTTCCAAGCTTGTGGCTTGTGGCTGTTGCAAGTAAATGGCTTTATTGTCCCTTAGGAACCCAGATATGGGCTATTCTTTGTGTAAACCAAAGTCATTAAATTCCGTATGAAAATTGTTTCTTTTATCAAGCTTGCTAATTCACTTCCATCGATGAACTTTCTACAATCATTGTTTAACTGGAGTGAAGGCACAACAAGAGCATTTGGTAGACAATCAAGCCAAAATTTGTTTTTTTTTATCTTTTATGTTTTCCACTTTTTCAATTTCTACCTTTTCTACTATTTAGATTTACGACTTCTTAAGTTTTGCACCTTTTACATTTTTGCATTTTTCGTTTTATATTTTCCAGGTAATCGATAATTCTATTTTTTTTTTAAGTTTCGGCCATTCCTATTTTTCAGTTATGAGACTTTTTGCCCTCTTCACATTTAAGGTTTTCGATTCATTAAATTTTCAGCATCTTGGCTTTTCGAGTCCCTGAAACTTCGACTGTTTGAGTTTTTGGGTTTTAGAACTTTTGGACTTCTGTTCTTTTGAACTCTTGCACCCTTAATTTCTTTGGACTCTTCGACTCGGCCTTCTACTTGGACTTTTATATTTATGTAATTTTCGACTCTTTAATCTATTTATTTTTACTTCGTCTTCAGTTAAAACTATACAGACTGGATGCTTATGACCTATGTTAGTTGTCTGAAACGGTCTCTGGTTACGTGAAAATCGAAAACTACACTCAGATTATTTAACAAACTGAAACATTTCTCAAGTGGATGGTTTTGTCCAAATACAGTTCTTTTTTACTAATCTTTTTGATTTTTTAGACTCCTCCCTAACTGTTGGACTCTTAACTTTGGGCGATTTTCTAGTTACTTTTTAAGTTGATTTTTGCCTTCAGTTTTGGTTCAGGTTCAGGTTTCGAATTTGTTAATAACTAGCTGACCCGACAAACTTCATATTGCCACAAATTAAACTGTGTTGTGCATAAATCCTGGGTGTTTTAATATACAAATTTTCCTCACAGTAAAGTATAAAACAACCCCCCTGTTCCCTCATTGCATAGCCAGAAAGCGGATAGTAATATTCGCCATGATTCTACAACATTTCGCCGAATATCATTTTGCGAAAAACCTTAAGCGGAATGTACCATTTCACGGAAAACTTTTTTGTGGAAAGTACCATTTCGCGATCGTCTCCTCATTCGCTGTCGCTCGTTCCAGGAAACCCAGGTAGACCTAGGAAAACAAATAAGCCTAGACAGTAGTGATTTCTGCGGAGAGTCGCCTCCCCCCAGGGGGTGGCGCTTCCGACGGCGGGTCGCCGGCAACACTCGCGGCCGTCTCGTCCTGAATGATCTAGTGTTACTATAGATAGTTTTTGTGGTCTTGTTATTGACTAATGTTTTATGGAAGAGTCTCGAATTTCTCGAGTCCGATTAGTTTTCTGTTTCTGTTTTATTTGTATGAGAGTCCATATCCCCCTACCACAGGGGTGAGAGGTCTCTAACTATCATAAAATAAATTCAAGACTCCAAAATCTCCCACATGCCAAATTTGGTTCCATTTGCTTGATTAGTTCCCAAGTTATAAAGAAATTTGAATTTCATTTGTATGGGAGCCCCCCTCCTAAACAGGGGAGGGGTCTTAATTCATCATAGAAAAAATTTCTGCCCCCTGAAAGCCCCACAGGCCAAATTTGGTTCCATTTGCTTGATTAGTTCTCGAGATAAGAGGAAATTTGCATTTCATTTGTATGGAAGCCCACCCTCTTAAAGGGGAGATGGGTCACAACTCGCTTTCTAAAGAGGAGAGGGGTCTTAATCCACCAGAGAAAAAAATCTTCCTGCAAAAACACCCACATGCTACATTTGGTTCCATTTGCTTGACTAGTTCTAGAGTTATGAGGAAATTTGTATTTCGTTTGTATGGGAGCCCCCCCTCCTAAAAAGGTAAGAAGTCCTAATTCAGCATAGAAAAAATGGTTGCCTCCAAAAACACCCATATGCCAAATATGGTTCCATTTGCTTGATTAGTTCTCAAATTATGAGAAAATTTGTATTTCATTTGTGTAGAGGTCCCCCCTCTTTAAGTGGAGAGGGGTCCTAATTCACCATATAAAATATTTTTGCCTTCAAAAACTTCCACATGCTAAATTTGGTTCCATTTGCTTGATCAGTTCTGAAGTTATGTGCAAATTTGAATTTCATTTGTATGGGAGCCCCCCCCTCCTAAACAGGTAAAAGCAATGCCATGGGTTTATACCGTCTTTAGACATTACCCTTCTTTATCGACCGACAGGTAAGGGGTCCTAATTCATCATAGAAAAAATTTATGCCTCCAAAAACACCCACATGCCAAATATGGTTCCATTTGATTAATTAGTTTTCGAGTTATGAGGAAATTTGTATTTCATTTGTATAGGAGCCCCCCCCTCCTAAAGTGGGAAGGGGTCTAAATTCATCATAGAAAAAATTCTTGTCTCCAAAAACACCCACACGTAAAATTTTGTTCTATTTGTTTGATTAGTTCTCGAGTTATGCAGAAATTTGTGTTTCATTTGTATGGGAGTCCCCCTCTTAGTGGGGGAGGGGTCTCCAACCATCATAAGAACCTTCCCTGGCCACAAAAACTCCTATCTGCAAAGTTTCACACCGATCGGTTCAGTAGTTTTCGATTGCATAAGAAACATTCGGGCAGACAGAAATCCATTTTTATAGGCATAGATTTGCATGGGAGCCCCCCCCCCCCTCTTAGTGGGGGGAGGGGTCTTTTTCCATCGAGAGAACCTTTCTTAGACCCAAAAACCCCTACGTGCAAATTGTCACGCCGATCGGTTCAGTAGTTTTCGATTGTATAAGGAACATAGGGACAGACAGACAGACAGAAATCCTTTTTTATAGGTATAGATTCAATTCTTCAACTTTGCAGCATTTATTTTCTTTTAACTTTTTACTTTTCTGCTCCTTTATAATTCATCATTTTTAGATGTTTCTGCTTTTAGCTTTTCTAGTTTTCTGCTTTAAGATTTTTCCAATTCTCGACTTTTCCGATTTTTCCGCGTTTCTATCTTTTCAAATTTATCTTTTCGACTTTTTCGTTTTACAACTTTTTCAGTTTTCAAATTTACGGTCTTCATCAGTTTTTGGACTTTTTGCCTAGTTAGGCACTTTAATTTCTCGATTCTTAGTTTTTTCGTCATTTCGGCTTTTCAAGTCTTTCGCGTTTGTTCGTATCTCGGCTAGGCGGTGCTGCTAGGTAGAGTCAGTCTTAGTGTATGCCTAAGGCTTTTTTAGACCACATTTAGACCATTTTTTCGATTCCTGTCTAATCCACGTTTTTTGGTTTGCGACTTTGCGATTATTACACTATTTACTCTGTCTTATATCATTAATTTTGAACTATTTTATTTTTCGAACTTTCGACTCTTGGACTAATTTTTCTATTTTACAATGTTCTTCAACATTGGACTTTGGAATTTCTGCTTTCCAGCGTTTTAATTATTCGATTCTTAGATTCTTCAACATTACGGCTTTTTGAGTCTTTGATTTTAAATAATTCTATCACTCATCGACTCTTGACTTTGGGCAAGGTTCTTCAATTATTCGACATTTAGACTTTAGTATTTTTTTTCTACTTTTCTAGATTTCATCATTTATACTTCTCCGATTTTTAAATCTTTTGTCTTTCTACCTTTTAATTTTTTACAATGCTACTTCTATACTTCTTGATTTTTTGAACGAATTTTCCAGTATTGCACTGTTTCTGTTTTCTATTTTTACGCTTCCAAATTTTCGACTAATCTTTTTAGGCGCTTTTCAACATTGAACTGTTTGTTCGGCCTACCTAATTTTCAGCCTTCGAATTTTTAACTATTTGAACATTTTAACAAGTCTTTAATTCTTTGACTTTACGACTTTTAAGTTCCTGTTCCATAGGATTCTTGAAATCTTATATTTTCAATCTTTTGGACTATTCGACGGCAGCACTGTAGGACTTTTGGATTCTTAGACTCTATGACTCTTTCGACTCTTAAATTCTTCCATTCTTGAACTTTTGGACTCTTCGACTCTTAAACTCTTCGACTTTTCGAGTCTTTATCTCTTCCAGTCTTGGACTTTTGGACTCCTCGCCTCGACTCTTGGGTTCTTGGACTCTACAACTTTCAACCAATTCAACTTTAGGACTCTGACCTTTATTTAGACCCTTCGACTTTTGGACTCTTCGACTCTTGGATTCTTGAACTCTTTGAGTCTCAAAACTCTCCGACTTATCGACTCTTTCACTGTTCGACTCTTCAACTTCTGAACACTTTGACTTTTTGATTCTTCAACTTTCAGATTCTTGGGCTCTTCGACTCATGGACTCTTCGATTCTTGGATTCTTCAGCTATTGGATTCTTCGACTTTTTGACTTTCCGATTCCTGGATTTCTGGAATTCTTTCTTCAACTCTTAGTTTCTTTGACTTTTGGATTCTTCGCCTTCGCCTGGACTGTTCGATCTTACGTCTCTTCGACTCTTGAATTCTTGATGTCTTCGCTATTGGACCCTTCGACTCTTCTTCTATTGTATTCTGCGTTGTATTTGTATTCTCATAGACTGTTCGACTTTTGAACTCTTCGACCTTTCGGCTTAGATTCTCAGACTTTTTGACTCTTCGACTGTTGGATTATTGGAGTCTTCGACTCTTTAAACTCTTTGACTTTGCGACTCTTCAACTTTCAGATTCTTAGGCTCTTCGGCTTTTGAACTCTTCGATTCTTGGACTTTTCGACTTTTCGACTTTTCAACTCTCTGTCTATTGATTCTTCGACTTTTTGAATTACCGATTCTTGGTTTTTTGAGCGATTTGATTTTAAGACTCTTCGACTTTTGGACTCTTTGACTTTTAGATTTGAAATTAGGCTTTTACGCTCTAAAATTGTGACGAAATTGGGCCTTAGTTAGGACAAAATGGATTTAAAATTAGGACTAGTTGTAATAAAATTGGTACAATCAGGCTTGCCATTTCCTCACTCATTGTGCAAAAAGTGCAACTTTTTTCATTCAAAACAATGAACAGAACTGCTGCCACAAATGAGAAATACATCCACGTAATGAGAAACAGACAAAAAATAAAGAGAAATATAAACAAACTTTAGATTCTCATTGTGCGCTCGTACTGTAGCAAGCAACGGCACGGGAATTACATTGTTGCCATATCATCCTCTCATCCTATCATCCACTATCGTCATATGCAACATTTTTTGCACTGTTAACGCTGCGAGAAGTCTAAACAGTTTTTTTGTACCATATCATGGGCAGCCAAAAAGTGTATTAAAACTTTGTTGCTCAGTTTATTCCTCAATGAGAAGAACAATG